>NC_089496.1:96539766-96863016 GCF_036850765.1 Saccopteryx bilineata
CGCCCCTGGTGGGCGTGCCGGGTGGATCCCGGTCGGGAGCATGCGGGAGTTTGTCTGACTGTCTCTCCCCGTTTCCAGCTTCAGAAAAAAAAAAAAAAGAGTACATGGTAGCCTCTATCACTATCTATAACATATAATAATAGATTATAATATATATACACATAAGACTATAATAAAAAAAAGTTGGCAATTTTATATAGACCCCTCAATTTTTTGTTTTTTAATTTTACTGTTGTAAAAGTCCAAATGTCTAGGAATTATTGTTCTAGAACAGTGTTTGGCAAACTAATTAGTCGACAGAGCCAAATATCAACAGTACAACGATGGAAATTTCTTTTGAGAGCCAAATTTTTTAAACTTAAACTATATGGGTAGGTACATTCCTTATCGAGGTAGCGCTCTCATGTGGTATTTTGTGGAAGAGCCACACTCAAGGGGCCAAAGAGCCGCATGTGGCTTGCGAGCCGCGGTTTGCTGACCAGGGATATAAGAGCCAAGAAGGAGAAAGAGAGAGAACACACATGCGTGTGCACCCAGGGTTAGGATAAATTTTTAAAAAAAGATCTGATCCACTTTTCCTGAAAAACTCCCTCTTTGTCTAGACGGATGGGGTCGTTTCAGTGGCATTCAGCCTCTTTTGATTTGAAAACCATAGGTTTAGTCTCCTTGTATCTGTTCTCTCTCTCCCCCCTCTCTCCCTTACCTCCTCTCTCTCACCTCCCAACCCCCCGCTTTATAACAGTGTCGTCCCTGTCTGGCGTGCCCACTGATCTATCCCAGCACTGCCACAGTGTAGACACTCAGTTCTATTCACTGAGAGAGTGAAATAAAGGCCACTAGATCCATAGTGTCAAACACCTTAAGCATGAAATTGTCTTAATGTGTTAAGTGCTCTGTTTTCCCTTGACCATGCATCCTGCTAGCTAAGGGCACAGCCTCTGCCCAACTCCGTCCAGGAGCTGTCATGGTGAGGGAGGCTTGAATCTTCCCTCTCTCTGTGCTACAACACAATACACAAACGGCGTCTGGCCCTCTCTCTCTCTCTCTCTCTTTCTCTCATCATTTTATAAATTTTAATGTAGAACTATAGCATCTAAGATGATTTGCCCTGCTAGTCTACTAGCCATAGGCAACTGGCTACAATTGGTTTTTAATGTCAGGTAGCTGCCAACTGTAAGGTTAAAAGATGTTTGTCTTTATTCAAGGGGAGAGAAAGGCTTTACATAGGATGACAGATAACGGTGATGTGAGAGCCAGGGCCATCAGTTGTAATGTAAAGTAGCTAAGTTTATAAATAATAAGGCCATGCCTGCTTCAAGGACTGAATTGCTCTTTAATGGGGAATTTACTAAAAAAGGGAATAAGATTTATTTTTTTTTTTACTAGGCACTACAGAGGGTGAGTGAACATCAACACATTCACTGAAGGCAACGGGCAACCCTTCAACACTATAAACACAAATAACTCTGTCAAGTGATCAGGTGTCCTCAGAATGGAGACCATCCCATGGAGGCCAGCATGCACTCCCCACCAGCATCCAGGCATACTTCAAAGTCACTGAGTTTGTGCTTATTGCACTCCCAACTGACTTGATCTTCTTTTAGATAGCTAATGTCAAGGTGAACTCAAACTCATTAAATAGGGGGGGGGGGACTCAAAACTAGACCCTAATCTCAAACCAACAAAATGCCGATCTTTTAATAATTTATAATTATTAAACATAGTCCACTGCTGATTTATGTCCCCATAATTACTTGCATATTGAAAGAGACAGTATATCAGTTTTTCACTTCATTCACCTAATAAACTGACCCTGATGGCATTTATTGAAAGGATGGATTTTGTTTTTACTATTCTTTATCCAGGAAGTGAGTTGGATTTCTAAATATAATTCAAATTTGCAAATAATGTGATTAGTCACCCCCCTTCCCTTCTCTCTGACATAGAATCTTTTGATCATCAGAGACCAGAGAGGAAGGATATTAAAATGAAGAGATAGAATTGACTACTGCAAAAAAGACATATATAATTATGTTTAGAGACAGACACTAACTTTTCTTTAGAGAGTCCATTTAATATTCATTTTAAACATAATCAGCTCCTTCACAATAGAAGGTGTAGGGAGAGATTAGATGAGCTGGGGGAATGGGGTGGAATAGGGTAGGGAATACTTTCTCTCTTTCCCGTGGACAGTAGTGTCTCCATTGGCAACCAAGTTGAAATTACACATTCATCAAAACTAAGTAAAGATGCTTTCATCTTTTACCCTGAAGCTTTCACCTGTGTTATTGATGCAGGTCAATCCTTCCCAGGATTTTTCTGCCATATATAAATTCTGTAGCTGTTAGTTAAAAGTGGTTGCTAGCATTAAATAAATTTGTTCAATTCAGCATCTCCCAGAGGTAAAAGGATATACCACATAACAAGAATTTTGCTGCTTGTAAAAGGGAAAATAAACCTCTACAAGTGCTATAAAATGTCATATGGTGGAAAGACATTATTCTATTTAATAAAAATAATAGCCAATTAAAAAGTCCTAGTCTAAGCCAGACTGTAGGCTAAACACATATACAACTGATATGGCCTGAATAATGCTCCCCCAAAATTCATTTGTTGAAATCCTCACCCCAGTACTCCAGAATGTGTCTTTATTTGGAGACAGGCTTTTTAAAGAGGTAATGAAGGTAAAATGAAGTGGTCCCTAATCCAGTATGACCAATGAATGTCCTTCTAAGAAGAGGAAAGTAGATCACAGATAACGGAACAAAGGATGGCCCTGTGAGGACACAGTAAGAAGCTGGTTATATGGAAGCCAAGGAGAGAGGCCTCGACAAAAACTAACCTGCCAACACCTTGATCTGAAACTTCTAACCCCCAGAACTGTGAGAATGTAAATATCGGTTGTTTGAAACCACCCAGTTTGTGATATTTTGTTGTCAGCCCCAGCAAACTGATGTAAGTTATTCTGACAGTTAATCCCATGCTGGCCATGATGAAGACGGCATTATTGCTATCATCCACTTTCACAGATGACACAGCTGGAGTTCATCGAAGTTAAACAATGCGCCTCAGGTCATACAGCTCGGGATTTGCCCTCAAGACCCATGGACGAGCACCTTGCTGATGTTGCCAGCAGAAGTCAAGAGGTCAAATCGTTCAGGCTTTGAAAACTCAGGCAAATCATGAGCCTCGCCAGCCTCTGTTTCCCCATTTGTGAGTTGAAAACACAGGATGAGAATAGGTGACACTTAAGGTCTTCTCATCTTGGTCAGCCCAGGCTCCACAAATGCACATTGACCTTGTCTTTCTCTTACAAGCACCGAGAAGGCCTTCAATTTCACGAGCACAATATCTAAATGAGGGCCATGCTTTAGAAAGGTCAGCAGTCCCCATGTTCCCTGACCTAGACATCTTTGCTGAAGGAAAAAAAGAAAGAACCTTGCCAAGAGGTTAACTGTCGTCAGGAAAATTACAAGTAATTTCACTTTTTTAATATAATTTCTAATTTATTCTGCAGCAAACTTGAGTTAGTTTTTCTATTTAAAAATATAAGTACATAAAAAAAA
The DNA here is from genome assembly GCF_036850765.1 of Saccopteryx bilineata. Taxonomy (NCBI): domain Eukaryota; kingdom Metazoa; phylum Chordata; class Mammalia; order Chiroptera; family Emballonuridae; genus Saccopteryx; species Saccopteryx bilineata. Next base: position 96,543,333 of record NC_089496.1, read on the forward strand.
AAGGAAGATTCATTACTCCCGGTTATCTGCCTCCCTGCTTCATCTCCTATGGTGACAGGTGACATGTTTCACTCTACATTCATCACCTTCCCCTGTTGGCACTTTGCATGTCTGAGCATTCTGCCCCAGGCCATCTTCTTGAAGACAGGGCCAAATCTTGGTATCATGGCTTATATTTTCATATCCCCTTGTGTTTTGTTACTATTTCAACATGATAGAAATAATATATGCTCCCTAAAAACTTCTTAAAAATTATGTATTACATATTCTTAAACAAATTTCTATGTTTGAAAATTTGAGCTGGCCCCATGTGCTGAGGATAGCTCATTTGGTCCAAGCATGTCAGCCTCAGGTGCTAAAAATAGCTCAGTTGATTCAAGCATCATCCCCAGACAGGGGGATGTTGGACAGATGCTGGTCAAGGCATATGCAGGAGTCTGTCTCTCTAGCTCCTCTCCTTTTACTTAAAAAAAAGAAAAAGAAAATATTTGAGCTGACAATATTGTGCTTAAAGACTATAACCTACACTTAGGACTATATATATATATTTTTAGAATAGTCTCAATTAGCATAAACTCAAAGTTTCTGGACACTTAAACATCTGGATCCAAATTGCCTAAGAGCTTCCCTGAACAGGGAAGTCTTAGCAATGTGTGACGACTGCATCCTGGCCAGCACTGGTCACTTGAATTTCTTAAGACTCTTATCCAATTGACTGGTAGAAGGGGTACCTCCTGATTTCTTTAATTAGCATTTCTAAAAAAAAAAATGAACATTCTTTCTGCATGTTTATTTTATAATTTTATGTCCTTTTTTGAAATTTTAAGTATATTATTTATCACGGCCTCAGTTATTTATTACCTGTTATGCAGCACTTAAAATGAACGTCTAATAACCTTTTGACGTATTTACTAGAAATGTTTTCTTCCAGGCTGCCTGGAAATGAAATTAAATAAGATTTTAAATTCTACACAGCAAAAATTTGTAGTTTTTCAGTTACGTTTAACTTAGATGTTACTCCCTGTTTTCATTCCATTTTATTTCTATTTTTTCATGATTTCCATATTTTTAGTAATGTGCTTACAACGAGTTTTAATGTGAAAAGCACAACTTACTGACAACAACAAAAGTCAATTACCTAAAATAGATAGGAAATGAATAGGGAATGGAAGGAGTTGAGTCAGATGTTGGTTTTCCAAGGCCTAACTAGGCATCGGTTTATGTGTCTGTGATAGCTCTCCCCTTCCCTGTTCCCTGAGTGGCTCTGTCCTGAATTACAGTCTTTCAGAATTTCAGGCTTGGCATCCAACCTCCACAGACAAAGAAAGAGAAGTCTGAGAGCACTGTTTGCCGAAGGCCCCTTTCCTTTCATACCCTCGTTTCATTGGATTTTTCCTCGGCCTCCCCAAGGTGAAAAGTGTGGACTGTGTTCATCCCTTTCTTCTAAGAAGCTTTCTTTGATGACCGCCTAAACCAGGGTAGACGCTCCAGCCATGTGCTCCAGGATACGTATTTGCTTCAACCTCGCCTTCCCTTCTGACTCCACTTTCTTTTATTTTAATATTGGGTCTTAACACATGCAGCCCCATGTTTATTGCAGCATTGTTCACAGTGGCCAGGACATGGAAACAACCAAAAAGCCCGTCAATAGATTACTGGATAAAGAAGATGTGGCACATATACACTATGGAATACTACTCAGCCATAAGAAATGATGACATCGGATCATTTACAGCAAAATGGTGGGACCTTGATAACATGATACGAAGCGAAATAAGTAAATCTGAAAAAACCAGGAACTGCATTATTCCATACGTAGGTGGGACATAAAAGTGAAACTAAGAGACGTTGATAAGAGTGTGGCGGTTACAGGGGGGGAGGGGGAAAAGGGAGAGGGAAAGGGGGAGGGGCACAAAGAAAACTAGATAGAAGGTGACAGAGGACAATCTGACTTTGGGTGATGGGTATACAACATAATTGAACGACAAGATAACCTGGACTTGTTATCTTTGAATATATGTATCCTGATTTATTGATGTCGCCCCATTAAAAAAATAAAATTATTTAAAAAAAATATTGGGTCTTAAATCATATCTAGAATGTAAGTTCTCTGAGGGAAGGGATTCCTAAAATAAAGAAAGATTTCAGTGGTTTAATGTAAAAACTAAAGATTAAACTCTTCTGAGAAATGGGCATATATTAGAATCTCTCCCCCCAATCGTACATTCATTCACTTCTTGAGAAACAGACAATAACTGTCTTAAGGTTGAATGACTCAAATCCACAGAAACCAGCATAAAACCTCCGTTTGCTCTTTCTAGCATTCCGGCTGATTGTTTCAGGACATTCCTGCTCATCACTAATAACTTCTTGCCTGTAGACTTCTATGACCCTGCTAGGGATCCAGATTACTCTCTGTCTCTAAAAGCTAGAAAACTAAAAGCCTGCAAAAGAGAGAATCTGATCTTGGCTTCAGATCATCTGAGATGGTCTCAGGGCAATTTAGAGAAGCTATTTAAGTTTTTTGAATGTCAATTGCCTTATTTGCAACTCTGAGAATAATAACTACCTTGAACCTTGGATGCTCTCAGAATTGATTAAATGAATTAAAGATCTGGTCTGTAACTGGTTCTTAATAAATGCTGGTTCATTTCCCTCTTTGAAGCTGCCCTTGCTACCTTTCCATTAGACAGCTGCCCTAGGATGAAATCTAGTGGCCAGACCAGTGGCCGGCCTAACCCTTTATCCTAACCCCAGCTGCAGGCCCTTGGTTATGGCCCAGATTTAAACTTTCACTCAGAAGCGGAGATCTATTTAAATGGCCAGTCTAAGATGAACAGGTCCTAATGCTGACTCAGTCCATCTCCCAGATTAGCTTAACCTCCTACATGGCTTTTATTATAATGTGCCTTGTCTTGTGTGATATGACTTCTCTTAGCCTCCCCATGACATTAGAAACTACCTAATTGGGTTAAGACGGTGTCTTAGCCAGATCTTAAACTAGCATGGTGCTCAACAACTAGCAGGTGTGTAGTAATACTTGTTGAATTAGATTTTCCCAACCGCCCATATTTAGATGACAAATATGATGCCACAATTAGAGAAGAAAACTGAGACCCAAAAGAATCATCAGCACGGTTGCCTGCCTACCCAGGAGTCAGTCCTGAGCCTTCATCTCCTCCACACACTGCAGGGAGCACAAACAGATTAGCTTCATCACCAGGGACTGGGTCCAATGTGGACCAAAGAGGCATGACCCGGGCTGTTGACAGAAGTGCCTGCCATCACCCTTTGAGTAGTACAAACATTCATATACGTCCTTGTGCCTCCTGACCATCCAGAGTATGATCGATTTATTGTAAAAATGTGTAAGGCAACATTTTAAAAAGGCAAATGTATGTTCTTCTTGTTTCCATAAATTGGTTATCAAACAAACACGATTTTAAGTTAATAAAACTGGAACTGGAACTAATTTTATTTTTTGAAAAAAATCTCCCTCCCAGGGGTCAGCGAGCATGAAAAAAACTCACTACTCAAAGGGTTAAAAAGGAACACGTGGGAAGGTGGAACGGACTTCTTTGGGAAGGTGCCGCCATGTCAGCGTGTATCGGTGAGCGGGAGAGTCTGATGGACAATCCGCCAGGGAGTAGACAGCAGGGAAAGTTCAGCTGTGATGATGGAACGGAGCGGGGTTCACAGCCTTGGCCCCAGCCCCCTCTGCAGTTCTTGCTGTGGAAGGAATTAGATGTGCTCACCCATAAAGCCAGGGGATTTCTTTGCAGCCAGAAGCAGCCCTAACCCCAAACCCTTCAAAGAGATCCCAGACCCTTACGGGAGAAAAGCTTTGCAAAGTGCAGCACAGGTCTCTGGTCTGAGCTAAGCTGAGCGAGGAGCGGTCACCTGGTCAGTCTTTGTCTTGATTTAAAGCTTGCGCGGGGCACAGTGTGCTCCGCGGTAGCCATGCAGCAATACACTAAGACTTTAAGCATTATTCATGCCCTCAAGGAACTTAAGTCTCCCCAGAGGCCGGAGCAGTGACCCGCAGGCCTGATGATGTGTGTTACAGCAGGCCGCCGTTTCTCAGCAGCAGCGCTGGGCGCAGGTGGGTCCTCACACAACATACGCATAGTGACCAGCCCATCGAGGACTGAGCCATGTGCTTCCAGGGAGCGCGGTCCCCAGGAGCAGAGCAGAGAAGGGAAGGGGAGTGCAGCGGCGAGAGGAAAACGCCACCCCGCCTCCTTTGAGCGGTGAAAAACTCCCCCTAGTCTTTGCACTGAAACATCACCAGACCTGTCTCAGAACCTGGCAGCGACTTGCCCTTAGAGTCCAGATGCCGCACGGGAACGGGTGAGGAGCGTCTCTTCAATCACACAGCTGAGCTCCGCGAAGCTCCTTCCAAATTACCATCTTAACATGGCGAGTTTTTTATATGTGTGCCCTGAACAGATTCTTAAGTCTGGAAGCAGAGAAGGAACTTGGGAGAAACACATGTTTGGATGTCAGAAACGCTTCTTTGTGAGCGTTTGAATTCCTTGGAGCTGTTGTGTATTCCGTAAACATTGCGCGGAACTGTAGACACTCTGGCTTAGGCACTTGTGGAACCTTTTTTTTTTTTTTTAAGTATAAAGCAAGGCCTTGCCTTCTACTTTGTTACTTTTCATTTTTCTTGTATTATATATGAAACTCCTCAGCAGACTCTATCCTGACCTTTTAAAATAGAGAGGGCAGATGAGACGGAACTGGTTATTAAATTATTTAACTCCCCCACCTTACTAACTTGTGTTTTACTTCCTGTTATAAAATAAAGCTCTAGATTCTGGGTTTTCTGTTGCTTTTCTCGGCCTCTAGAACCTTTGGTATGGGTCATTTGAGTCCAATGTAAAATATAGGAGCTGGAAAGGGCAGGAACAACGGGAGGTGTGAATGGAGCATGGCAGGGCTCGATCTGGCTGTAACCGATGGCCACCCAAGGGGTGTGGTGGAAAGGACGTTAGAAATAAAAGGTAGGAGCCTTCATAACGGGCTGTAAGAAACGAAGTTTGGGGTTTACTCTGCAGGCAACGGAGATCCAGATGTGTTTGAGCTACGGAGTTGTCTTGGTTGGGTTTTCCCCAAAGCAGACACTGAGAGGAGGGTTTGAGACCAAGGAGTTTGGGAGGCAACCAACCCCTGGAGGTGCTGGAAGGTGCCGGGAAAGTGATACAGGCCAACAAAGGAGAGTCGTTGGGTTAACCATCCCGGATGGACACCATTAGGATGGAGGTGTTAGCCCCTCGGGGTTTACAACTGAGGATCTCGGTTTTATCCTACTCCATTATTGGTGAGTGTAACTTCAAAGGAGAAGGGACTCCACAGCAGCAGACAAGCAAAGCCTGATTCCAGAAAATTCAAAAAAGGCAATTAGGAGCGAGGCATTTCAGTTGTCAGCAGGAAAGTAGACAGGATGCATACACTTCACATTTTGTTAAGTGGATAGATCTCATGCTCAATGTTCTTACCACAATAACTAGAAGGGGAAAGAAAGAGGGGAGGAGGAGGAAAGAAGAAGAAGGAGGAGGAGGAGGAAGAAGAAGAGGAAGAAGAGGAGGAAGAAGAAGAGGAAGAAGATTCCTTTTGTTAAAATGTTTTGTTTATTTATTTGTTTTTCCCCCACAGCCATAAATAAACAGGGTATATAAAACCTCCCCCAACTGCTGAGTCAGCCACAAATAACAGCTATTTAGTGAAAGAGACAGAGGTCTTCATTCCAGACCAGCGGCTGCCATCGCAGGGGCCCTGTGAGTAGAAAGCTCATGACCACTGAGCCCTGAGGTCTGCATGTGTAATGACGGCAGACACAGAGAGCAGAGCAGAGGTTGAGCTTAAGCCAGAAAATCATAACCCTAAGCTAAATCTCAGACACACACACACACACACACACACACACACACCACAGTTTCATTAGGGCAGCATATATATAAATATATATATAAACAAAGTGACTTCTGGAAATGGAGAAAATAATTCTGCCACAGAGGCCATTACAGGTGAGAATGACTTGCTCATACAGATCTGCCCTGTGTTCAGATAACCCATCATAAATAACCAAACATTAGTCAAAAGTGCTGGCAATACCAGAATAATTTAGATGACCACCAAATGGGCTGGTTAAATAATAAATGGACTGGCCACTCCCGGAAATGACGATGATCTGTGTTTATGGAGAGAGGCTCGCTGCACATATTGAGAAAACAGAGGTTAAAAAAATAAACAGAATTCCGACACCATACTGGTTTAGAGTATGTGATGTCTTTTTTAAGTCTGGTAGGAAAAACAACAAAGTATTAGTGATGTTTATCTCTATGTGATAAGAGTGTAGTGATTTCTTATTTTTAAATTTATATCATATTTTAACAGTAAAAATAGATTCCTTGTGTAATTTTTTAAAAGCATAATCAATAACAATATTTTCAAAAGATGCTATTCCCCCCCCTCCAAAAGTGTTGCAAATACTGTTCTGGACTGAGAGGCTGAAGAAAAACCAAAACTTTTTGAGCAGAAAAAGGTTAAAATTAAATTTTTTTTCTTTTTTTTTTCCTTTTTGTATTTTTCTGAAGCTGGAAACAGGGAGAGACAGTCAGACAGACTCCCGCATGCGCCCAACCGGGATCCACCTGGCACGCCCACCAGGGGCAACGCTCTGCCCACCAGGGGGCGATGCTCTGCCCCTCCAGGGGGTCGCTCTGCCGCGACCAGAGCCACTCTAGCGCCTGGGGCAGAGGCCAAGGAGCCATCCCCAGCGCCCGGGCCATCTTTGCTCCAATGGAGCCTTGGCTGTGGGAGGGGAAGAGAGAGACAGAGAGGAAGGAGGGGGTGGGGAGTGGAGAAGCAAATGGGCGCTTCTCCTATGTGCCCTGGCCGGGAATCGAACCCGGGTTACCCGCACGCCAGGCCGACGCTCTACCGCTGAGCCAACCGACCAGGGCCAAAATTAAAATTTTTGAAAAGTTTTTTAAATCAACTTTTCTCTGAAAAGACCTGTGCTATCTCATGGTGGGATAACTATACTAGTCATGGAGGGAACTGGTATAATTACATGTAATTGGCTCCAAAGGTTATTGTCTGTTCAACCTTTACCTCTGAATAATATCGGCAAAGAAATGCAACCTGTATAACTATTTTGTCTTCTTGTCAAGAATTATTCCAGGGATAATAGATTATTCTCCACATATTATGGAATATGTTATTTTAGGCAGTGTCTGTAAAATACAAATAGAAATCTCAATAGTGTTGTCATAAAATAAAAACTATTAACAAGAAGAGTGTTCTTCAGGTCAGACTTTAATTATATTAAAAAGAAAAACAGTATGCTAAGTGTTGGAAAAATTGTATTGAGGGACTAATCAATTTCTCTAGAGGTTTTGTTATTGGTTAATTAGTATTAAAAAAAAAATACCAACTGCCCTTAAATATTATAGATAGTGAAGAAAATTGAGGAGGGCACAACAACAGGAAGCAGATGGGTCATCTAATTAGTTTTCAATTACAGGTGACATATTGGGTACAAACAACTGCAAGTCATCTATCTGTACATTTACAGCTGTGTTTCTTATAAGAAATAAATACATTATTTCATTAGGGCAGCATTTTATAACAACAAAAAAAAAATAACACATAACATGTATGCCCTGGATAGAACTCCAGGAGAGAAGAATGTTGGCTCAACCGTGGGTAGCTGAGGGGTGAACTGTGTGGGAGGGGACTGTAGGGACCAGGAGGTGGGGTAGCAAAGGACCAATCAGTTACCTTAGCCAGGGGCTATTAATGGTTGAGAAGTTTCCTTTCTCAGATAGCTGAAACCAGGCTCTATTGCCTGTGTGTTCTCCATCAACAAATGCATATGGTAACTTATTATCCAGGTTACTGATATGTAATGAAGTTTATTACGCCCCATTTTAGACTCTGAGCTGAAGGAGGGAGATCTAAGCCAACTTCCGGTATTGTAATTAAAGTTTTTTTAACTGAAATTTTTATGGAAATAATTTTAGATTCGCATGTAGTTGTACATGTGAATAATACAGAGATTCATACAAACTTTGCCTGGTTTCCCCAATGGTGACATGCGAAACTAGAGCGTTGATCCTATTCAATTATTTATTGTCGGATCTTTTTTTCAGATTACCCCAGTTTTTCTGTACGTGTGTGTTTGTATCCTCATGTGCATGCTTAAAGTTTTAAAAATCTCCACTTATTGAGTGATAACAGTGGTCTTTCTTCTCATGTAAACAGATAGGCTGTTATATATTCTCATAGGTTCCCTCTGTTAGAATAGGGCAGGGTGAGGGGAGGTAGGGGACAGACTGAATGAATCCATCAAATAGCATATATTTATTGACTGCCAAATATTATTTCTGCAGCGTCTTAGGAATGCATCCTATCTGTAAGTAATGCCGGGGTGATGAGGATTTATGGAGAGGATCGTGCTACTGGCTTTCTAAATAGCATCACTATATCTCTATCCACTCCAAGACTGGTGTGTCCTTCTCTATCTGTCCAGTGGTCTCCTTTATTCAAAAGCTCTGTCCTTGCCTGACCAGGCGGTGGCGCAGTGGATAGAGCGTTGGACTGGGATGCCAGGACCCAGGTTAAAGACCCCGAGGTCGCCAGCTTGAGTGCAGGCTTATCTGGTTTGAGCAAAAGCTTGCCAGCTTGGACCCAAGGTCGCTGGCTCCAGCAAGGGGTTACTCAGTCTGCTGAAGGCCCGCGGTCAAGGTGCATATGAGGGGGCAATCAATGGACAACTAAGGTGTCACAATGCGCAATGAAAAACTAATGATTGATGCTTCTCATCTCTCTGTTCCTGTCTGTCTGTCTCTGTCTATCCCTCTCTTTGACTCTCTCTCTGTCTCTGTAAAATAAATAAATAAATAAATAAATAAATAAATAAATAAAATAAAAATAAATTCCTGCTTTGGTATGCACAATCTAATCAGTCTGTGCCTCCAACTCCTTTAAAAAAAAAAAAAAAAAGCTCTGTCCTTGAAAAACTCAAAGTAAACTAAATTTTATGCTAAGGGCTTGACTCTGGACTCAGATAGATCTAGGCCCAAATGCCGGCTCTTCTGACAAGTAATCTAGACTATCCAGAAATCAGCTTCTTTTTTATATTTTATATGTACTATTTTTTTCACACACCTCAGTCAGGTGCTTGAAATATAAGGAAGTTTGGGCTTGCTAGACACAGATGAGGAGGAAGTCTGGAAAAGTAGTCGTTTTGCCTAGAAGAGCAACACAGAAAGTTAGTCACACCAGTCCCCCTCTCTGGCTGTGACACACATAGCTCACATCTTTATCTTTGACAAGTGATGTTCAGGGAGAATGGCTGCTCTCTTGAAGATTTTCATAAGTGCATGACCAGTGGTGGAGCAGGGGATAGAGCATTGACCTAGGATGCTGAGGTCCCAAGTTCAAAACCCTGAGGTCACCAGCTTGAGCGTGGGATCATAGACATGATCCTAAGTTCGCTAGCTTGAGCCCAAGGTTGCTGGCTTGAGCCCAAGGTTGCTGGCTTGAGCCCAAGGTCACTGGCTTGAGCCCAAGGTTACTGGCTTGAGCAGGGGTCACTGGCTCAGCTTGAGCCCCCTGGTCAAGGCACATATGAGAAGCAATCAACGAACTAAAGTGACACTACTACAAGTTGATGCTTCTCATCTCTTTCCCTTCCTTTCTCTCTCTCTCTCTCTCTCTCTCTCTCTCTCTCTCTCGTCTGTCTCTCTTTCTCACTAAATGAAAAAAATAAAGTCTCAGAAGTACAACTTGGGCAGATTCTGGACTCTTAGTCTCTGAGAAACCTACTTACCTTAAATGTAGAGCTTAACTTTTTTTTGGTAAAATTTTTTATGCCAATTTTATTAAATTCAGCCAAGAGGAGAAACATATAAACCTATGATATATGCTCCTGTTTCCAACAAGTGATTTAGTTTACAGTTTTTCTTCAAGACATTGCTTTCTCTTTAAAGTACTTATTTATTCATATATTCATGCTCTGGGCACATGATTGCCAAGGCCACGCCTCTAGGGAAGAACACAACTGGGAGTGGAAGAGAAATCTGAGGAGGTTTGGATATGCTTGTTAGCTATGCAGATTGTGGTTTTCTAATGAAAGATTGCAATGTCACAACAATAAACCAGCAGTAGAAAAGCACCTTCCGGTCTGTAATTGGAGAATGGTGAACTGGAGGAGTTACTATGCAGTCTTAGTGGGAATCAGTCCTTTGTTGCAATGACACTAAGAGAAAGTCCACATTTTTACTGAAACCACCTAACAAAAATCTCACACTGTTCCTGGTCATGAGATCTGGTTTTGGCCCCTAATTTATTGTTTATTGTAATTGCATTTGGGGGTAGGGAGCCTCACTTCAACACGAATAGTTTTATCAAGGCAGATTTGGCTTGCTAGGAACTTGCGAACACCTGGCTACATCATTCAGCAAACCTATCACAATTAAAAATGGTCAGGAGTGCCTGAAAAGGCAGTGGTGCAGTGGATAGAACATCGGACTGGGACATGGAGGACCCAGGTTCGAAATCCCAAGGTCACTGGCTCACCAGCTTGAACCCAAGGTCACTGGCTTGAGCAAGGGGTCACTCGCTCTGCTGTAGCCCCCCCTTATCAAGGCACATATGAGGAAGCAATCAATGAACAACTAAGGAGCTGCAATGAAGAATTAGTGCTTCTCATCTCTCTCCCTTCCTATCTGTCCCTCTCTGTCCCTCTCTCTGTCTCTCTGTCCTGGTTAGGAGCCAGAGGGAGACAGGAGGAGAAGAACCCCTATATCACATCCTGTGGAGTCAACACAGTCGAGAATCAGAAACTCTCTCTGTGAAGTGGAGGTGGGGAGCGGAACTCTTTGGAGTCAGAGTACAGGGTTGGTACCTGGAGGACAACCTGGGTTCCATCATGGTTTCATCACCCGTGTCCATTTCTCCGGCCTGCACCTCTTCTCTCCCAAAAAGTCTCAGCTGCATTTCAGCTTCCCTGACAGAGATCAATCGCAATGTCCTGAAAGGAGTCCTGTTTTACACTTGTAGCAGTTCTCCTGTCCCGTCGCCGCACATAAACTGGTCGGGACACCTGTGAGACCTTAAACCAGGTGCACTGGAGGTTCAGAAAGCACTGCAGTACCCAGCAGCTCCGCCACTAAACCCAGGCAGCCTCCTCTCTGTCCACTTGAACTCGACCTGTTCTTCAAAGCACACCTGTTTCCTGTGCACCTCCCTGAACACCTCCTGCACAGGAATTGTACCTGTCTTATTTCTCAGAGAATAAATTATGCTATATTTCTTCAGATACAGCTGAAGTTACCTTGTGTCATTTTTATCATTTTATGTGTGTATATATTTGTTCTATTAATATATATATATTCATCCTATCTTCTTAATTAATATAACCTCCATGAAGACATGAGACCTTGCCTAAAAACAACTAGCATCTGTATAATGCGGCAAAGTTCCAAAACCAATTTCACTGGTCTCTATCCCCTGAAAATAGCATCCGTAAATGTGATATCTTCACTCATCCCGGTGAAAAGTTCAAAGACATCTATTGGAAAAGCAAAATAGAGAACATTCAATCATAATCACATCCTCGGAGAAGCTCGGATATGTGTTTATAAATCTACCTGTGCTTCCAACATGAAAGACATTTATTATGTTTTACTCCAAACGCTCCCATTCACTCAATATTGTCCATAGAGAAAGAAAGGCCACTGTGGTTTGTGGAAGTGGGCTTTTGAAATATCCAGTGTTTCTGGCTCCACATAAAAATGTCATTGAGTTGATTCAAACTTACTTTTCCAGGAAGAACTGAGAAGGAAACTTCCCGGGAAAGATGTCTCCAAGTTAAGATTCTCCTAATAGACACCGTGAATTCTTACAAGGACTGGAGAGAATTAGGCTAACCGGGATTGTCTAGTACTGAGCGGCTCTTGTATTTCTTTCTCACAAGAGCCGTATTTAGAATGTCCATTCCAGAGCTAAACCGAAGAGATCAATGAACTGGCTTTCATAAAAGAAAAGTAACTTCATTAAGATAACACATGCCAGATATTACACTAAGAACTTTACAAAGATAAACCCACTTAATCCTGAGTACAGTCCTAGAAAGTAGACATGATTATAATTCATAGTTTAAAATTGCGACAGCAAAGCATAGAAAGATTAAGTGACTCACCTAAAGTCACAGAGTTAGTAAGTGGCAGAGGGAGATAAACCTAAGCGGAGGACTCTTAAACTTTTACACAGGGCACCACGACCACAGTGAAGCCCTGGAAGGCTCTGTTAGTCTGTCCGGCCCCCAAAAGCCAGGCACGTGGTTTGTTTTTTTGTTTGTTTGTTTGTTTGTTTGTATTTTTCTGAAGTTGGAAACGGGGAGGCAGTCAGACAGACTCCCGCATGTGCCCGACCAGGATCCACCGGGCATGCCCACCAGGGGGCGATGCTCTGCCCATCTGGGGCGTCGCTCTGTTGCGACCAGAGCCATTCTAGTGCCTGAGGCAGAGGCCATGGAGCCATCCTCAGCTCCCGGGCCAACTTTGCTCCAGTGGAGCCTCGGCTGCGGGAGGGGAAGAGAGAGACAGAGAGGAAGGAGAGAGGAAGGGGTGGAGAAGCATATGGGTGCTTCTCCTGTGTGCCCTGGCCGAGAATCGAACCTGGGACTCCTGCATGCCAGGCCAACGCTCTACCCCTGAGCCAACCGGCCAGGGCCCCCAGGCACATGGTTTTGACATGGGGTCTTATCATTAGTACACAAGGATCCACGAGCATCCTCCTGGGGACCGCCTACTGACTTCCATGCCCTGAAGATACTGTTTTATAACTTCCTGCATGTCAGGTCCTATTTTTATTTACATTTGAAAGATGAAGAGACAGAAAGATTAAGTTCTCTGTTCAAGGTCACACCACCAATAAGGGCCAAGCTGGCATCGGCACACAAGTCCCTCTGTCCTCAAAGCCTGAGGAAGTCACTACTCCCTCATAAATGTTGGAACAGCACAGATCTAAGAATTAATGGGTGTTGGATAAGTCAGCGCCAGCTCTCCTGCCCTATCTTAAAGTTAATACTCTCAGGACCAAGCCCAGGGACACTGAGCCCCCACGGGTGAGCCAGGCAGTACCTTTCCTGTGGATCACTGTCCTGGTGGACCACGGGGAGGACGGAGAAGCTGGAAAGCACTGCTCACTCCTGGCTCACTCCAGCAGAGCATGGGATCTGAAGAACACATTAGAGTGATATCAGCCACGTACTCTCATTATGGCTTTGAGTTCTGTTTCATTTACCTTCCTGCTTAAGAATCATTCCTTGCAGACTGTATTTGTGATTTGTAGAAAGTGGCTGGAAGACAGTAAGTAGCAGTTTTCCTTCTTGGCATGGACTTAAATAGAGTTCTGCAATATGCCCTAAATCCTCAAGAAAATCCTATAATTAAAAATGTCTTTTCTTCGAAATAAATTCAAAAATAACACCGGGACACTGGTTGCTGTGTCAGAAATCTGCTTTAAAAAGAACATCAGTTTATCGGATGTTACCCCGAGCAGATGTTTAGTTGGTGGAAGAATGCGTTTTTTTCTTATTTCTCCATTGGTGTCACCTCCCTGTCCTCATCACCCAGCTGGTACCTATGAATACCGTAGAAGCCATAGGGCACCTTTCAGGACACAGTCAGGATCTCAGATTGATAACTTTTCAAGGCAAAAGACAGTTTCCTTTAGTAAAGTAATATAAAGAATTTTTTTTCTGAGAACATGACAGATGAAAGGCAAAACACTGGGATGTAGAAGTGGGTTGTTCTCCACAGGTGCCTGAGCGTCCCCCTGGGGGGCTGCTGTCCTGCCTGCCACTCTGTCACATGGCAACCATGCAATGAGGGCGTGTCAGGCTTGGTTCGGAAAACGCAGCTTGTTCCAAAATGTCTTCATCTTAATTAACGAAGACATGAATATGCCGCAAGTCATATACTGAGTCGACACTGGATGATGTTTTCTTTTTTCTTAAAAATGTTAAGGATGGCCATTTTTTAAAGTCATAGAATGAATGTTGGGGACCATGTATAATTTTAAGATTAAGGCAGGCAACTGTTTTTCTGGCTGTGTTAGTCTGGCTATTATGAAGTTCACATTTTTTTAACACTCTCATTCTGTCATTAACGAGCTGTGAAGAATGTAGTCTCCATGCTGAAATTGTACGGATATTAATCAAATGGTTGGACTGTCTTCTTCCCAAGAAAAGTTATGAAAAATGAAATGTCAGTGTGGGGCACTGCCTTTGAGTGTACTCTGAAGAAGAGTAGTCCTGACTGGGGGCACCTTTTCTATGTTCATGAGTAATTTGACAACAAATTGAATTATTTCTGAGGTGCAGAATACTGAAGGGCTGGCTCCTTACACAGAAATGGAGCCAAGGGATTCAACTCAACATGTATTCACTGGGGATGCCCTGTGTTCATTAGAAGCCCTCCTCCACTCCCTTGGTGTGTGTGTGGAGGGGGGAGGGGGGAGTGCCACAAGCTGAGGCTGGAGAACATTCCTAATTGAAAGATAAAATAACTACTATTCACTGAGGGACCATTTAGCAAGGGGTACTTAAATGCATGATTTGGCCCTGGCCGTTTGGCTCAGCGGTAGAGCGTCGGCCTAGCATGCGGAGGACCCGAGTTCGATTCCCGGCCAGGGCACACAGGAGAAGCGCCCATTTGCTTCTCCACCCCTCCGCCGCACTTTCCTCTCTGTCTCTCTCTTCCCCTCCCGCAGCCAAGGCTCCATTGGAGCAAAGATGGCCCGGGTGCTGGGGATGGCTCTGTGGCCTCTGCCTCAGGCGCTAGAGTGGCTCTGGTTGCAACATGGCGACGCCCAGGATGGGCAGAGCATCGCCCCCTGGTGGGGAGAGCGTTGCCCCATGGTGGGCGTGCCGGGTGGATCCCGGTCCCGCGCATGCGGGAGTCTGTCTGACTGTTTCTCCCTGTTTCCAGCTTCAGAAAAATGAAAAAAAAAAATGCATGATTTGATTTTTAATCCTTATAATAACCTCATAAAATAGCTTTTTTAACCCTATTCTGTGAAAGGTGAGATCCAGGGACACAAACACACAAAGGAATAGTGTTATTCATATTCAGCCCCAGTGTTCTCAGCCCACGGAGCAGGAGAGATGAACTCCAAATAAAGACAAATCCTGGATAGTGTCAATTGACTTGCACAAAGTACAATTTTGAGACGATAAGTTTTGACCATATTTTGTCTAACTAAACTGTTTGTTTAATCCATAAATAGACTTCAAATAAACTCTATTTGTTTACTCTATAAGTAGACTGCAAATAAACTCCAAATAGCAAATGCATAAAAACTACTATATTGTCATAAATTCATTGTGACCAGAGAGAAATGTATTCAGAAACAAATTGAACAAATTCACTTCAGCGAGATCCTGGATATGGACCTTGTTTGGTTGAAGAACACTCGTTTACTTATTACTCTCAAGGACAAATGCTACGTTTCACTTAGTATCCATGGGTAACATTCTCCATTGGATTTCAGAAAATTTGTGGTAAGGCAGGAATTATGCCAACAATTCATTCTTGATATAACAAGAACATCCAAAACAGTATGATCTTATTAGATGGTTGAGGACAAATTAAAGGAACCTACCAGGTTGGGAGTGGACTACAGTCTACAGTGGAAGGTTGTAAGAGTCAACATGACTGTAGAAGTAAACAACATTTAGAAAGTGCCTGGCGCACAGTATGGACTTAATAAATATTTGATGAAAACCGACTGCATGACAAAGCAGTATATCAACATTGCTGCCCGGTATGTGGAACATTTTTAAGGTCTTAAAGTTTATTGGGTATAAACAAAATTTCATTTTCTTGCAATTTTATGACCAAATATGATCTACAAAAGAGTTTCTATAAAACACGCAGAAGAAAAGAAATTCCGGTTATTCTTATAACTTTATTTCATCTTAGATTGGAGTACCAAAAACAATTACCAAAAGTCCTTCAACAAGAGCCATTATTGACTATTCAATAGGAGAGTCATATGACAGAAAGTAATGGATAACTCTCTTTAAGTCGTTTTTTATAACACTGATTTTACAAAATTATTGTAGAAAAGAATCGCTGCTTGGCCTTTTGGCTAAGATCAAGTGTAGAAAAGAATTCTCGCCCTAACCTTGTGTCCCAGAATTGAGTGGACTCTTTAATTAACTAAAGATTTCCATGTGGACAACCGTTCTAAACTGATTGGAACAGGACACTATGCTTTTACTAACACTGATTTTTTTTTTAAATAAGGGAAGGTTTCAGATATAGTCTTATTTTAGTGATGACTGCTCAGTAGTTTACATAAAATAAAATCAGTTGTGTTTTGTAACAGGAATACACAATACAAAATAAGGTTAAGATTGATTTTAAGTAAGATAGTGCTACTGCCTAGCTGGAAAATAACAGAAAAAATATTCAGTTCACTTTTTATAAATTATTGATGTAGTTTGGCGTGGGGTTTTTGGTTTTTTTAACAAAATCGTTAACACTTATGACAGATAAGAAATAAATCAGAGCCTGACATCCCAAGCTAGCAGCCGAGTGTAAGAAGGAAATTGCTTCGCTTCAGAATACATTTTGTTCTCAATAGTACTTATAATCCAAATAAGTGATTTCTTTCTCATTTTATGACTGTGTTTTTAATGAGTATGTGGAAAAGTTTATAAAATGTTCTTTCCTTCTCTCTGACAGCTCCCAAATCACCAGAGCTCCTGAGATGAGTCAGACCTCGTTAGGAAAGGTGCATTCTACTCTGTTTGCCTCATGTTTGACAGCAGCTCTTTGGTCTTGAGAATCTACCAGAGTGAAGGCATCGCTTCGGCTAGGGATTGGAAAGATGGTGAGTATAATTCTCATCCTCAAGGGATTTCTAACCTAGCTGGAGGGAGGTGATCCGTGCTTACAAGATAAATAACCACTCCATACTGTGTAGGATAAGAGCCAACAGAGAAGTGTGATCTTTCTCCAGGACCGGCAAGAGGGAAGCCCCAACTTCCACTCCAGGAATTGAGTGAAGGCCCTCAGTTCTTCTGAGAGGACTCTCTCCAAAATTTACACAGTCGCAGGGTAGGTACTATGCCTTTTGCTCTTGTTATCTTTTTTTATAATCCCTCTTAGAACTTTATTTTGACATTCTGGTTCTTCCTAGGTAACCATAAGTTTGGCTGTTTATGCCCAAGATCCCAAGTTCTCTAGCTTTAATATGTGTAAGGGCATCTTTAGCTCACAATCTGTATGAAAATAGTCATGTGCTCTAGCTCCTGAATATGACAGAGAATGGTACAAATTAAGACAATGCACGATGAACCAGGACAGTGTCTCAACCTCAACACTACAGACAGATAGTTCTTCACAGGGGATGGAGGTGGAGGGTCGGGTCAGTCCTGTGTGCTTAACACAATGTTAAGCAGCCTCCTCAGCTTTACCTGTCAGAGGCCAGCAGCATCCCACACTAGCTGTGACAACTGAAAATGTCTCCAAACATTAGCAAATGTTCTGAGGATGGGGGGAGGCACAAAATTATCCACAGCTGAAAGCCGCCATCCTAGAACAATCAGTTACGCCTCAGAAAATGAAAATTGTTATGTGCCTGTATATGCAGGCAGAAGAGCCTGGCCAGTCTCAAGAATGAAGCAGCAAACAGGATTGAGAGATTTCAGCCACACACAAAAAAACCATCAAGATTCAAAATGCCAGCAACTGAGCCTTTTTTTTACAATGGATAATTCTGACAAAACACACAAGCGTTTTTTAGAGGCTTCTGTAAGGAAGATCATCTGTAGTTGCAATTACATCACACCCTAACCCACAAGGTAAACTGTGGGAACCTCTACAGGGAGAAGAGGGATAAGTTGGATACTGAAGCCGATTCCTGAGCCCCAAGATGGCTCTTATTCTTGAGAAGTCTTCCTCCTGCCACCATGAGGAACTCTCCCTTCCTTACCAATGTAGAGGATTGGGGTTTGAGTTCATTAAAAGAAGTGCTAACACTCTTACACTTTTAAGTTTCTTTTAGAGAAGAAATCAGTGCAACGCTGATAACCAGCCTACAGGAAAATATTTTTTAAAAGGAAAAAAGGAGGTAGAAAGTATACTACTCTTATTTATAGAAAATGGAAGGATTCCCCTCTGTAAATCAGTTATCTTTGGGGAAAAAAATCATATTAAAACATTCCTGAAGAAAAGAATTATTTTGGCCTCATATAATAAGTTTTAAACTTTAGGCTTGGATATCATTTCAGTAAAGAAAGTGTCTGGCTGCAAGTAACTGTAAACTGACCACCTTGTCTTAACTATTTAGTGGATCATTTTTCTTTCATAAAAAGTAGCTCATCAGCCATCCAGGACTGCTAATAACTACTCATTGATAGCATGAAGAACCAAACTGTTCCTATATATCCACCTGTCAACCTTAGTTTATGGGCTTGGTCCTCTTTGTTGTTACCCCATGATCTAATAAAAGCTGCAATGTTCCAGACCTCACATCTACATTCCAGCAGGAAGAAGGAAAGGGATTGGAAGCAGCACATTTCTGTTTTAGGACTTACCAGCCAGAACTGTATCATATGGCCTCTCCTTTCCATAAGAGAGATTGCAATTTGAGGGCTTACCTTTTCAAGTCTCTATGGTAGGAGACAAAGATGAGACCAGCCACCTACTGGGTCTACCAGCAGGAAGTTTCATGCAACTTTGGAACTTTTTTTCACCCCTTCATATTCATTATCTAATTTTTTTTTTCCTTTCAAACCATGTTGGAGAAATTTTTACTAAGAAACTCAGATCCTCTGAAATGATATTTAATGGCCTAAGTCTCTGCTATTACATTATGTTGTCTCCCATCTAAAGGGAGGGGACGGAAGTCTCTGTCAGTGTCTCTTTTGCTTTCTGGTTGGCCTTCTTATTCCTTATCCAATGGTTGGTTCAGTCTATTTGGTGGCAATTGATACATCTTTGTAGTTATTTGCATGTGTATGATCTTGATTTCTTTCTCTGATGAACCTTCTGTTATTGCTCTTCTAACTTTCCGACGGATCTGAGAAACATTTGTCGTGGGAGGGTTGACCTCGATGTCTGGAGCCCTGAAGGGGGCACTTCTCATTAACTGCTCATTCACTGCTCATCCTGATCCAGGGCTATCTCAACAATGACTGTGAAGGGTGTCTGTCTTTCCGGCCAAGGCCTTCACTGTGGTGTCGGGTCAGGCCGGAATTCAGATTTTCTTTTTTAATATTTTACTGATTGATTTTAGAGAGAATGAAACACTGATTTGTTGTTCCACTTATTTATGCATATGTATTCATTGGTTGATTCTCGTATGTGCCCTCACAGGGATGGAACCAGCAACCTTGGCATATTGGGACAACACTCTAACCGACTGAGCTACCCAGCCAGGGGAGAACTCAGATTTTGACTTGACTGGAGTTTCCTCTTGCTCTCCATTGTACACTTATACTCCATTCCTGGGCCCCTTCCCACTCCGAGTCTCCTACCCCTTCAGTTCTCTGTGTTGTAAGCTGGAGGGGACAGGGGGCGATTAAGGACACTAAGGCAGCCTCTCCTGTCCAGGGAGCATCCTCCGGAACAGAGAAATCCATGGCAGCAGCAGGAGTCTTTCACGGCCATGGCCCTTTAGAGTTTCTAGACTTCTGTGCACTAGACACAACTTGAAAAGCCTTCTCCTATTTAAAAACAAAATAAAGAACCATGAAAAATCTGTCAATGGCCTTTGTGTGCATTTAAAAGGCTAAAAGCTTTTAGTAAAGGCAACTCTGATGAAGGCAACTGTTCTTTTTAAAGGACTAACTCAGAGATTAACAGCCATTAACCACAGAAGTATGTGCACATCATACCAGTGATGACAAAAGAGACATCTCAGTTAATCGAGGTGCAGGCAGGGTCAATTTACAGACTGTTTCATCACCCCATTTCCTGTCCCAGCCCCGATCCACCCTGTCTTCCACCTCCAAGGTTCCATCTGCACACAGGGGTTTAGTGGAAGGCACTGTGGTAGGTCTGCATTGGAATCAACAGATCAGCTTAAAGCCATAGGCAGTCTACTAAATATATTTCAAAAAAGGTTAGGAGATGATTAGAGAAGCAGGAATGGCAACAGGAGGTAATGGGAGGGGCACAGGCTTTGGCATCAGAGTACCAAGGTCCTAGTCCTGACCACCACTGCCTGCTGGGACTTTGGATAATGACTTGACCTCTGGGAGCAGCAGTGTCCTCATCTCTAAAATGAAGAATATGAATTGTTTAGAGGGTTACAAAAGATAATTAAATTTTGCCCACATGAAGCTTAGAGTTCACCTAACTGCAGTTGCAGACATACTGGGATCAGAAGCACAGGCGTGATGATAATTCCTCTGTTTCCTCTCCCTCCCCTGGGCCTTTTCCACACCAAGGGCAGGGTCACTTGCTCCTGCCTGCATACTGGAGACTCCTCTCCTCATTTCCCAAACGCTCTGATTCCTGTTACTCGGAGTTATTCCTTAATTGTCATTGTTGAATTCTGCATCTACTTTTCTTCAGATCCTTTTGCTCATAATGTCTTTTGATAAAATTATAGTCACTTCATAATTACTGCATTATCTTTTAATACTGAATTATACTGTACTATACTATTATAGGGCATTGATTGATAGCACATTCGGGCATTAACAATTTTATTTGCCATAAAACTCCTCACATCACGAACACACAGTGTGTATACATGGCTTGTAGGAACCACTCTCTCTCCATTACTTTTGTTATCTTTCTCACACTTTTCTGTAATGACCTAGGTGTTCTTAAATCCCATTCTATCAGCAACACTCAGAGTATCTTCTGGAGCCTTCTTTCCAGGACAGCTGTCTCTCTCTCTCTCTCTCTCTCTGCCACCAACAGTCTAGACCTGTTAGTAACCTCCAGCCAAAAGAGCCAGAAGGACAGAAACATTGTAGAGCTACAGAGCCGTGATGGGACCTGCCTCAGGACTTGCCTCCTGCCAAAGGGTGAATTTCTGTTCTCTTCATTCTCTCGAGTAGCTTGGCTATCTCAGGCTGATGTGCTGAGTTCTAAGTCCAAGTCCAAGTCACTGGGAGGCCCTGTGTCAGCTAGTCCATCATTTCTGAGACTTAAGTGTCCTCAACTTAAAAAGAATTGGAATGGCCCTGGCCGGTTGGCTCAGTGGTAGAGCATCGGCCTGGCGTGCGGGGGACCCAGGTTCGATTCCCGGCCAGGGCACATAGGAGAAGCGCCCATTTGCTTCTCCATCTGCCCCCCTCCTTCCTCTCTGTCTCTCTCTTCCCCTCCCACAGCCAAGGCTCCATTGGAGCAAAGATGGCCCGGGCGCTGGGGATGGCTCCTTGGCCTCTGCCCCAGGCGCTAGAGTGGCTCTGGTCGCGGCAGAGCGACGCCCCGGAGGGGCAGAACATCGCCCCCTGGTGGGCAGAGCCTCGCCCCTGGTGGGCATGCCGGGTGGATCCCGGTCGGGCGCATGCGGGAGTCTGTCTGACTGTCTCTCCCCGTTTCCAGCTTCAGAAAAATACAAAAAAAAAAAGAATTGGAATGGATAATATAAAAGTTCTTTATAGCCCTGTCTGTAATCAAATCAAATACAGTTACCCCTTAATTAGTTACAGGCTAAAATACCACTAGCTTAGTGTAAATTTAAAATTGCCTTGTTTTTCAACTGCTGCAAAATTGTCATAAATGTATATAGATCAATGTTGATTAAAATATGGATGGTGCCCCCTAGAGTTTTTCAATGCATAATTTATACAATAACCTATGGTGGCTGGTACCAAACCTCATTATCAGTTAACATGTGGGCAGGATTAGCAGGGTCACTAGGTCACCCGTGACAGGAAAGGAGGAAGAGAATGTCAGCAAGATGGGCATTAGTGCTGATGGAGATGTGACAAACAGGTACAGTCAAGAGACAAAAACTAGACCAGTTGTTTGAACAGGAAAATTAAAGAATTGTTAATTAGCTACAAGGTTGAAGGCAAGTAAAAGACAAATATCATAGATGTGGCAATTGTAGGAAAAGCTACTATTCCCAGGGATGGAGAATAAAGAAAAAGGGTTGGAATAATTAATACTGAGAAGCTGGAGGAGGGGCCCATGCAATAGAAATTCAAACTTTTGAGGGGACCCACCAACGGGAACGTTCTCTTGTCCCTGAAGAGGCTACCACAAGGCTCTTTCTCAGTGTTGGAAAAACTGAAAACTGTATTCAGCAGCTAATACAGAAAGAAAGAAGGAAGCCACAGAAAATAAGAAGGAATGAAAAATTCCCACCTTTTCCCTCCAGCCTGATAGCATCCATCTAGACCAGGGGTAGTCAACCTTTTTATACCTACCGGCCACTTTTGTATCTCCGTAGTAATAAAATTTTCTAACCGCCCACCGGTTCCACAGTAATGGTGATTTATAAAGTAGGGAAGTAACTTTACTTTTAAAATTTATAAAGCAGAGTTACAGCAAGTTAAAGCATATAATAATAATTACTTACCAAGTATTTTATGTCAGATTTTCACTAAGTTTGGCAGAATAAATCTTTATAAAACAACTTCTTATAGTTAAATCTATCTTTTTATTTATACTTTCATGCTCCACTACCGCCCACCATGAAAGCTGTAATGCCCACTAGTGGACAGTAGGGACCAGGTTGACTACCACAGTGACCCAGCTGACAAAGCAGAAACATCACTGTAGAATCCCAACATAAGCATCACAAAGAAGAGCACAGAGGACTATTTGGAACTGAGGGGGTAATAAATAGCACACCGAGTTAGTCCTACAGGAGAAATAACAAATAGATTTTATCTGTGTGCCAATCCTGATAATGGCAGTGTATCGTGTTAAGAAGGATTCTGAGGTTACACTTACGCAACAGAAGAGTCTTATGATCACTGAGAATATCTGCCATGGGCAGGAGGAGGGCGTGGTGACATGCACCCTTGAGGCATCAGGCTCTGGGAACAGAGACCTGAACTCCTCAGTAGCAGTACGGGCCCAGTCTCTCTGCATCAGGCAAAGAGGATACCATGTGGAGTTAAGCAACGCCGGGACCCTGACAGCTACATGAACCTTTCAGGATCGTTTAGTCACCCTGTAATTGCTTGGCTATGCCTAAGCAGCTCTGAAGACAGAGAGCTCGTCATCTTCATTGTCCAGTCTCAGGAAATCTCTTCACTCTGAAGAACTTAGGTCGACCTCAGCGTAAGTCCTATCCACTCACTGGCCCACGTCTCTGCCTTTCAGAAACACAGAAGTAAGTCACATTCTTTCTCCTCAGGCCATCCTTTCAGATGTTTGAGCCGGCCATCCTGTTTCACCAGATTTTCTTCTCCAAGGGAAACAGCCGTACTGCCTCCAACTGTTCCTTACACCGATGGTATAGAGACATCCCTGCCCTGTCTTCTGAGATCATTTTGACCCATCTCAGCTTCTCATCAAGGCTGGCCTAAAATCAGTGCATCAGAAGTGGTTAGAATAGCACACCAAGGAGCAAAGTAGAGCATGCAGCTAGTTCTTTTTCAGACCTCATCAATGTTTCTGATGACCCTGTCGCATTGAACATGGGGACTTTGTGTCTTTCACTTGAAATGATCCCCCACTATTCCATCTTCAAAATAAACAGTTTTCATTTGGTTCAGACTTTCCCAAGGAAGTATATATTACCACCAATGCAAACTACAGGGGTTTAGGGGAGTCCTCTAGAGGAGAAAGCAAAGAGCTTTGTGAATGCTTAAGTAAGTTAGAAAATTAAGCTCTTATTTGTTGATGGTGGCCGTCATAAATGTATGCTCCAATGAAAGGAAGCTTAAATCAATTCGGGTATTTTCACTGAGCTGTAAACTTTGTTATTGTTCCTGCCACAAAATATAGATGCCATAAACCATCTCTAAGTGTGCAGAAGACATTCACTTTCAAAGGGGTTTTTGAGTCCAATGAGATTTTAAGTGGCCCTGTTCTACCTTTTAACTGTCTTGTAATTTAAATTAATTTTTAATCGTAGCTTTAAAAATTATTTCAAAGTTTAAGTAATGTCATATTTTTATTTTTAATCATTTTTTACTTTTCAATTACAGTTGACATATAATATTGTATTAGTGTACACCCCAGTGATTAGTCATGTTTTTCAAATCCATGCAAAAATCTCTTAGTCATTGTCTTTAACTGTTCCACTGACATTATTTCTTTTTAGGTCCATTTAGTTGCACTGCAATTTCAAGGAGTTTTAGAGGTGATTGCCAATTACCCAGGCCCTATTTCCAGGCATATCATAAAAAAATCTAAGAAATCACAGGAAGTTTTACAAGAATAGAAGTCTTCCTCCAAAGGCAAAGAAAGTAAAGGTAAAGATAAATGAATGGGACTACATCAGACTAAGAAGCTTTTGCACAGCAAAAGAAACTGACAACAGAACAAACAGACAGCCAACTAAATGGGAGATAATATTTCGAACAACAGCTCAGAAAAGGGGCTAATATCCAAAATATATAAAGAACTCACAAAACTCAACAACAAACAAGCAAACAATCCAATAAAAAAAATGAGAAGAAGACATGAACAGACACTTCTCCCAAGAAAATATACAAATGACCAATAGATATATGAAAAGATGCTCATTTTCACTAGCTAGTAGAGAAATGCAAATCGAAACTACAATGAGATACCACTTCTCACATGTTAGATTAGCTATTATCAACAAGACAGGTAACAATAAGTGTTGGAGAGGCTGTGGATAAAAGGAATCCTCATTCACTGTTGATAGGAATGTAAAGTAGTACAACCATTATAGAAGAAAGTATGGTGATTCCTCAAAAAATTAAGAATATAACTACCATATGACCCAGCAATCCCTCTACTGGGTATATACCCCCAAAACTCAAAATTATTGGTACATAAAGACACATGCAGCCCCATATTCATAGCAGCATTATTCACAGTGGCCAAGACATAGAAACAACCAAAAAGCTCTTTAATAGAAGATTGGATAAAGAAGATGTGGTACATATATACTATGAAACACTACTCAGCCATAAGAAATGATGACATCGGATCATTTACAACAACATGGATAGACCTTGATAACATTATACTGAGTGAAATAAGTAAATCAGAAAAACTAAGAACTATATGATTCCATACATAGGTGGGACACAAAATTGAGACTCATGGACATAGATAAGAGAGCAGTGGTTACAGGGGTGGGTGGGGAGGGAAGAGAAGGAAGGGGTGGAGGGAGGGGAGGGGCATAAAGAAAACTAGTTAGAAGGTGATGGAAGACAACTGGACTTTGGGTGAT
Source organism: Saccopteryx bilineata (assembly GCF_036850765.1). Classification (NCBI taxonomy): domain Eukaryota; kingdom Metazoa; phylum Chordata; class Mammalia; order Chiroptera; family Emballonuridae; genus Saccopteryx; species Saccopteryx bilineata. The sequence continues at coordinate 96,568,710 of NC_089496.1, forward strand.
GGAAATGCAGTATAATCAAATGTCAAAATAACCTGGAGATGTTTTCTCTGAACATATGTACCCTGATTTATCAATGTCACCCCATTAAAATTTAAAAAAAACAAATGAAGGGTGAAGGAGGACAGTTTGACTTTTGGTGCTGGGTACACAATATAATCGAATGTCAAAATGATCTGGAGATGTTTTCTCTAAATCTATGTGCTCTAGTCAACCAATGTCACCCCATTAAAATTAATTATCTAAATAAAACTATAAAAAAAATTTTTAAGAATAGAACTCTTCAAGAAATCAGCTGGGCCCTGGCCGGTTGGCTCAGTGGTAGAGCGTTGGCCTGGCGTGCGGAAGTCCCGGGTTTGATTCCCGGCCAGGGCACACAGGAGAAGCGCCCATCTGCTTCTCTACCCCTCCCCCTCTCCTTCCTCTCTGTCTCTCTCTTCCCCTCCTGCAGCCAAGGCTCCATTGGAGCAAAGACAGCCCGGGCTCTGGGGATGGCTCCATGGCCTCTGCCTCAGGTGCTAGACTGGCTCTGGTCGCGACAGAGCGACGCCCGGGATGGGCAGAGCATCACCCCCTGGTGGGCGCGCCGGGTGGATCCCGGTCAGGCGCATGCGGGAGTTTGATTGACTGCCTCCCCGTTTCCAACTTCAGAGAAATACAAAAAAGGAAAAAAAAATCGGCTGGTGAAAATTTCATAGATACAAATTTCTGAAGGTCAAAGGAAGAGAGGTAAATAAAACTAAATACAAGGAAGTCAGGGATGTGATATAGGAGAGTAGGAGAAATTCTGATTTATAAACAGCACTGGAGGATGGATGAACTGCTGGAATTAAATACCAGCCTTCAAATTCTTATACTCAAGGCAAACCCTCCCTTCCGATGACTTCATTTTGAAGGACTTAGGGGTGTGTCACCAAAGTAGGAGGGAATTATTTTCTGGGTACAAAAGATAAAAATGAAGAGTCAGATAATGTATCATCCTAATGAAAAGAAACAGAGGTCTCTAAAGAGAGTTTACTGGTCTAGTATTGCTACTGTGACAAATTACTCAATGACTTAATTGAAGCAATACAAATGCATTACCCTGCAGAACAGTACATCAGAGTCCCACGTGAATGTCACCAGTCTGAAATCAAGGTGTGGGCAGGGCCTCATTCCCTCCTGCAGGTTCTGGGAGGATTTGCTTCCTCGCCTTCTGCAGCCTTGGTGGGCTGCCCGCATGCCTTGTCTCACAGTCCCTTCCTCCGTCCTCAAAGCCGGCGCTGCTCTACCTCCATCTGGCCTCACCTGGGAATGAATGGCTCTCTGCTTTGAAGATGCCCTAAGATGCCCATCTCTTTCATCAGGCTCTTCCTGGGTTATGGCTTTCTATAGTGAACCAATAATCTACTGAGTAATACCTTTTCCTCAGTTCTGTGAGCCTCTCTAGCAGATGAATCCTGAGGAAGCGGGACAGGAGCCTCCAGAAGCATAGGGGACCACGTGAACTTGCCATCGGTGTATGGGGGACGGTGGGGGACAGTCTTGTGGGACTGAACCCTCAACCTGTGGGATCTGATGATACCTCCAGGTAGAGTGTGTCAGAATTTAGCTAAATCATAAGACACCAGCTGGCGTCGCAGAATTGCTTGATGTGGGGGAAACTCCCACACCTTGGTGGCCAGAGTGTCAGAAGTCCTAAGCATTGAGCAGAAGAGACAAGGGAGTTTTTCCTTGGACGCATATCTGCAACATGGCAGCTGGGTGTGGATGGATTCTGTCCAAATGTGTGCATGGGGGAGGGGGACTTTCTCATTGTTTTGGGGTCTCTGTGCTGATAAGATTTTTTAAAAAACCTTCTATTTGGGGTTTTAAAGTTTTCAAGGAAATGTTCAGATATAATTGTTTACTTAATGATTCGATTATGTCAATCTAAAAGTAGCTACATCGAAGTGTCGGTCCTTTTGTTTAGAAACCCCTCCTTACTTGGGACATGAGGCTCTAAACTTATCAACACCGTTGTTTTCATGGGAATGAAAGGAGATTATCACCTGATCATCGGGCCTGAGCCCACACTGGCAGGGTCACAATTCCCACCCGATTTGGTGCTGTGCCCGCCAAGACGCGATGGCTGACATGCACCCGCGACACGCTCTGAGCCTCGCTTTTGCTGCTCAGGGTAGGCTCCCGCTGATAAAAGTGCAGCCTTCCTGTTCTCAGCTGCATGACCAGGTTAGGTCGCTCGCTCTCTGCACTCGGGCCTGGCTCCCTCCACCTCCAACACTCCTCAGCTGCTAATGGGTCCCCTCCCTCTGGGGTTGCTGTCCAAGGCTCTGACCCAGTTGCCTCACACCTTCTTCAGTTTTTGTTGACTTTTCATGGGGGCTTTGGGTTGCTTTTTTTTTTTAAGGCAAGAGAACTAATCTGGTGCCAGTTACTCCCTTGCGGCCCCAAGCAGAAATTGAGTCTCGTGTTAAATTAGCCTTAAAAACTCAGAAACATGACTGCATGCTGCTAAATTTCTTCTTGCTTGAGTTTGAATGTTGATATTAGTTTTCCTTCTGAGCTTTGTGTCCTATGAGTTCACACCCCAGACAAGGAATAGCTGTTAAACAGTTACTCAGCCCGCCCCAGACCTTCTATCAAGCTAACGCTGGGCCTCGAATGACTGCAGGATCTGACTGTTCTTAGTTATTCTGTCACACTAAAAACTGACATGGGTAGCAAGGGTCCTAATGACCCACTTTATTCCTTTCTGCCTTAAATTCAGTGTTTTTTTCACTCTCTCGGTTTCAGCATCGTTACTCTCCCCTTCGATCTTCCTCCTAATGCCAGGGGTCTCCCCATTCTGAAACCAAGTCTCTTTTCACAATACTATACTGACTCCAGATTTATTTTTCATTGTGCAGAAAGGGTGATAGTCCATAAATAAGTCAATACATTAGGGAAAATGTTATGTCTCAAAAAAGCAATTGTCTTGTAGAAGGACTGACCAGAGCCATTCAGAGCAACTGTATCACAGATGAATGTAAAGATCTGGAGATAATGTTTAGAAAGTGTCTAGGACTGTGCCAGGCATAAGGCCAGCGTAGATAAATATTTGTTGAACAATCGAGCCTCAGCTTTGATAAGCTCTGTCTCAACATGACTTTGTTTCTTCTCTGACAAACTAAGGAGACACAAGATGCTCACCATAGGAGGACTCACTGAACAATTTCCTTAGGCGCCCCCATTAACTTTAGAAATTATTTTCTTCTAGAATGTTTTTCTTCTTATAAGAAAAGCATCTAGGGTTGTTTCAGGCTGTCAAGGAATTTGGGAGTAAACTGTGACTCTGAGGAGAGACCTCAACTCATCAAATTTGACCCAGGGCTCTTCCTGAGGTCAACAGTGTGACACACACACACACACACACACACACACACACACACCCCGTGTCATGGTGTGTGGCAGTGATACCAAATGCATGCCCCGTGGACCAGGATTGCATGGAACTTGCTCCCACAGTTAGAGTAAGGCCAGGTAACTCCCTGATGCACGTTGGCATTTATTGCCATTCCCCTTAAGACAGCTAAGAGAATAATCAAATGTTCTGTGTCAGCCCATGAAACAAATGCCTGGAGGACCAGAAAGCAATCTCCTCTCCTGTGGTACATTATTGTATAATTTCCTGGTTGCCTCTGATTTTGGGGTTTTGAAATACTGTTAATTTCAGGGGTAGAATTGAAAATAAGGCAACTTTTGACTTCAAATAAGGCACATGCGAGACCCTCCCTCAAGACCTCGGCGAAACCGCCAAGTCTCTCTCTTGCAATGGCCAAAAAAGCCCTGGGTGCTAGACTTTGGGTATAATTTATTCTTGTGGTTTCCAAACTCTTCTTTTAGCAGTTGACCTTCTTAAAATTAGTCCTGGACAGATTCCTTTATATATAAAACACAGACAAAATGACCAGCACTCCGACCAGAGTCTCACTTGAGCCCCCCCAGCTCCTATATAAGTGAAATTAGGACGTTTCTTACCTTCTCTGAGCCTCAGCTTTTGCTTTGCAGTTTCCTTAATCTTAGAATGAGAATAGCAATGCTTGCCTTGACTATTGCAGAGTCAGACAAATTAACATTTGAGAGTATTATGTAAAGTAACAAAACATATTAATCCACAGTAGTATTATCACATGAAAAGGTAAGCACAAGGCAGAACATGATAAATGGGTGCTTTAAGCTACAGCAGTGGTTCTCAAACTTTTTGAAGTCGGGGCACATTTAAAATCCTACAAATAACTGTAAGTGCACTATATATAAATTTTTGAGAAATATGTTATAATAATTAAGTCAAATATTAAAGAAAAAAATATAAAGTCCAAGCATGCTTTTATGGTAATTAAATGAAATAAATACATCAAAATTAAATTTATTCTGACATTAAAAAACATTTTTATGTTACATTTTTTGAGTTATGCTTTTTAGAATTCTAAAAAAGAGGGATTAAAAAATAACAAAAAAGTTATCTTTTTATATCATATATACAGTATAGATACATTCTTAGTAAGATTTAGTAAATTCAGCAGGTCCCCACACGAATGTGTTAAGTTTTTTCATCCTTGTGTTTATGAGAAACATGAGCCTGATGTGTCCTAGCGATTTCTTCAATGTTTGGGCATATATTGGAAAGGCAAACTCTCATTTTCTCATCAATACATTGAAGAATTCCTCTCTTTTTACTCTTAATTATGTTGAGAGCAGAAAACCCCTACCATACATATCATCTTAACTTGACACCAAACAAAGGATAGAAAAAACTTGCCCCCAGTCTTTCCAGGAAACATGGGGGATAGTGTAAACAATCAAGCACCACAGCTTAACAGCCTTTTGCAACCTAATCAGGCAAGTGAAGTAAGGGGTTGGGCAAGTGAGGTGAGGGGTTGGGCAGACTGTCAGTTTACAGCCAATTCCCCACACCTCTGTCCCACAAAAATCTAAACTCCAAAAACCCTGTTGGTTTTTTGGTCCCAACAGGCACATATTTCTCTGGAATACCATAGGTCACACCTGGAAATAATCTAGGGTGCACCAGGGCGCCCTGACACACATTTTGAGAACCACTGAGTTATAGATATGAAGAAAGAGAAAGATTCTTCATGCTTTATGCCAAGACTATTTTCTGTCTATTCTTGACATCCCACAGGTTAGGATGTCTCATATTTGAGTTGTTTAGAAGAACACTAGGTATGATCATAGATCAAGAATGATGCATTGGCCTGACCTGTGGTGACGCAGTGAATAAAGCGTAGACCTGGAACGCTGAGGTCACCAGTGTGAAACCCTGGGCTCACCTGGTCAAGACACATATGGGAGTTGATGCTTCTTGCATTGATTTCTTCTGAGAAACTGGGATGGTCTGCCTGAAAGGGCGAGTTGAAGAGTTTTAGGATAACTCCGTGCACATGGGAGAAGATATTGCAAGCCATTAGTAATGTGTGCGATGAGCAGAAGATGAGCCTAGTGCATATTTTCCTCTCCTGCCAGATTACTTTTATTCCTTCGATTTTTTTCCTCCTTTTCTCTTTCCCAAATTGACAGCCCTGGTACCTCAGCATCAGGGCTTCCTCCATTTTACAGGACAGCTGGGACCCACCCTTTGCAAAGTCGCCAGGTGGCACTGGGGACTTAAAGCTCAGTCTTTTGAACGTTTTTAATCCTTGGCTCATTGGCCAGCTCGTCACTGTCCTTTCCTCCACAGTACACTCTCTCTCTCATACTGTCTCCCTTTAGGGAAGGAAGGAAGGAAGGAAGGAAGGAAGGAAGGAAGGAAGGAAGGAAGGAAGGAAGGAAGGAAGGAAGGAGAAGGGGAAGGGGAAGGGGAAGGGAAGGGAAGGGAAGGGAAGGGAAGGGAAGGGAAGGGAAGGGAAGGGAAGGGAAGGGAAGGGAAGGGAAGGGAAGGGAAGGGAAGGGAAGGGAAGGGAAGGGAAGGGAAGGGAAGGGAAGGGAAGGGAAGGGAAGGGAGGAAGGAAGGAAGGAAGGAAGGAAGGAAGGAAGGAAGGAAGGAAGGAAAGAAGGAAGGAAGGAAAAGAAAGAAAGAAAGAAAGAAAGAAAGAAAGAAAGAAAGAAAGAAAGAAAGAGAGAGAGAGAAAGAAAGAAAGAACATTCTGAATTAATTATCAGGAGAAAGTGACATGAGAAATGAAATGAGAAACTGGGTAGTGCTCATGAAGAAAAAGCTAAAATTTTATAAGCTGTGTGTTAAGCTGCTGTTGTTAAACCAGGGTCCCCTGCTGGCAAATGTGCGTGCACCATTGAGAGGGGACAAGAGGGGACGTGGCTGCCTTCAGAGGCTTCCTACAGATTTGATGACGAACCCACTGGTCGTGCCCTAGAGGCAGCATTGCAGGTTTCTGACATCACATGTCCATTTTTCCACCGTGACCTCAACATTTTGGAAATATTCATATGCATTCTGCTGCCTCAGGCACTAAACTTAATTAATCATGCCAGAAAGAGAGGTAACAGTATCGGCTCCATCTATTTCTAAATCCTGCCCCTAAGATCACCATGGATCTCCTAACTTTAAGTTAAATTTGTAATTGGCAGAAAAAGCTGTTTTCCTCCCTTAAGCAAGCTACAATGAATGATTGAAATGGGTATAGAAATCACTCTCGGTTTCACGTTGTGTTGATTAATAAAATTTTTTTAAACATTCTAATGCTAGATGTGGAAATTACCATCTCCACTATAACTGAAAGAAGAAAGAAAACTGAAGTCTCTCAAGTTAAGGTCTAAAACTTTGCAAGCTCCTCAAAATGCAGAGACAAAAAGAGCCACAAGTTTGAATTTATTATGGATCACCTACATTTCTTAATATTTATCCTTTGTTTTTGGCTTTATTACTGTTGTGTGTTTCTCCAAAGCTCACAGGAGATATTAATTTTCACAGAAGAAAAATAATTAATATGGATCAGGCTGATACCTTTTTATGACAAATGATGAAAACTCCTCATTTTATTAGCATAGTGCGCTGTAATATATTTCGTTGAAATCATTGCCTCTATACAAGGCACATTCTAAGCCTGGGCAGGATGTTTCACTGGGTTTAGCAAACAAGTCTTAACCTGAACTAAATGGTTAGATGTGCATCCCAACAGTATGACTCCTTAGAAGGACATAGCTCACATGTACAGTATATCTGTAAAGTCATGGTGCACTTTTGACCGGTCACAGGAAAGCAACAAAAGATGATAGAAATGTGAAATCTGCACCAAATAAAAGGAAAACCCTCCCAGTTTCTGTAGGATGATGTGGCAGCATGTGCGCATGCGTAGATGATGACGTAACACTGTGTATACAGCGGAGCAGCCCACGGCCATGCCAGTCGAGATGTGGACGGTACAGAGGAAAGTTCAGTGTGTTCTGTGGCTCACTGAATTCAAATCCGTGATCAGTGTGCAATGTGAATATCGGCGCGTTTATAATGAAGCGCCACCACATAGGAATAACATTACTCGGTGGGATAAGCAGTTGAAGGAAACCGGCAGTTTGGTGGAGAAACCCCGTTCTGGTAGGCCATCAGTCAGTGATGAGTCTGTAGAGGCTATACGGGATAGCTACCTAAGGAGCCCTAAAAAATCTGTGCGTGAGTCCACATCGAACTGCACTGAATAGGTATGAAACTGGGAGAGTTTTCCTTTTATTTGGTTCAGATTTCACATTTCTATCGTCTTTTGTTGCTTTCCTGTGACCAGTCAAAAGAGCACCATGACTTTACGGACACACTGTATTATCCTTTGAATTTGTGAGATTCTATGGAGTTTTGTTCAATTGCATGAGCATAGGCTATTACAAAGAATAAGACCCAAAAGAGTGGGTATAAAAGTAACTGTATTGGACACGCCCTTTTTCCCCATGCAGATAACTGGGGGACACATTTCCCAAGGCTCCCTGCAAGGTCTCCCGGAATCAGGTGCTAGTAGGCAGGAGCAGCGGCCAGCTCAGTCGTGCTTTCTTGTATTGGTTTTCCCTCACTCCCTGGCCACTCTCTTCACTCCCTGGCCACTCTCTTCGCTCCCTGGCCACTCTCTTTGCTCCCACAGTTTCTCCCTGGGATCACATTCCCCCCAAGTTCCCCATATGCAGCCTCTGTGTAAAGGTTAAGGAAATCTTCCTCTTACTGTTTAAAGTATTGATAAGGCATGTGTCCCCGACTCATGGCATGAGGTCAGCAAAATTTCAACCCACAGCAGCTCTTGCAGATGAAGATGTCCATGGCTGGTGCAATGATGGGTTAACAGAGATGTGTTTCATTCCTAGGTTGCCTGTTTCACTTGACGGCTTCCTGTTCTCAGACTGTAGCTCGCAGTCTCTCCAGCCGTTCATTCAGGTAGAGTAACTGTGTCATGAGGAAGGTGGAAGAAGAAAGAATATTTGAACTACTGGGAAGAACCCTCAGAATGCATGCTTCACTAATGCGCAAATACAAAATTAAATTACCATCTTCAAATACAAAGTATGTCCTGCAATTGAAACAAGATTAATGCATAGGCAGGTCAAGGTTGTCCAAGCATTAGAAAATGGGCCCAAATTCTCCATCCCATCATGTCGCTCCTGCCAGAAAAAAATGGATCCTAAAAGACTTTAAAATCTAATCTTGATTTCTCCTCCCAGCAGGACCTACCCTAACTGTCCCAAAAAGAGTACACATTTTTTTTTTTTTACAAATTGCTCTAGAAAAATTGTGTCTCATATTAAACAATTTGTAATGGAGTGAATAAAATTTTGATACTGGCAATTTTTAAAATCTAAATTCAGCTCTTTCAGCCATGAGAACAATCCTTGACATAAGTCAGGATGTGCCCTCTTTGGGAGAACTCACGCCAGTCACCACAGCATCAGAGGGCTGAGAGTGCCTGGTGTCACAATGCCAATAACATTCCATCCTGGGCTCTCAGAGTCCATTAGACCAGTGGTCCCCAACCTTTTTTGGGCCACGGACCAGTTTAATGTCAGAAAATATTTTCAGGGACCAGCCTTCAGGGTGGGACGGATAAATGTATCACGTGACCGAAACAAGCGTCAAGAGTGAGTCATAGACAGATGTAACAGAGGGAATCTGATCATTTTTAAAAAATAAAACATCGTTCAGACTTAAATATAAATAAAAAGGAAATAATGTAAGTTATTTATTCTTTCTCTGTGGACCGGTACCAAATGGCCCACGGACCGTTACTGGTCCGCGGCCCTGGGGTTGGGGACCACTGCATTAGACCACAGCTCCCTGCAGACAGAAATGTAGCAACCAACACAAGGCTTGCTGCACAGCAAATACAGGGGAAACTTCCTGCCCTCCAAATGTCTCATTGTTAGCAGTGGGAGAAAGTCAAAAAGCAAAACAAGCAAATAAATTACATAGAACTTTAACTGACAAAAATCTAGCAAGAGTGAGATTTTATTTTTAAATGGGTGGTCAGAGCAAAAAGCTAAAGGAGAGAGCCATGCCTACCTGGAGGAAGAGCATTCTAAGGGGCGGAACTTAGAACCCAGAATCCCTGGGTTGTCAGGAGGGAGAGTGGAGAGGATGACAGCCTAATCTGATGGTGTTAATCATTGCTTTCCCATCTCAGACTTTTTAGGAGGAGGATGTAAAACAAAAGTTTTTAATGCTATGATATGATCCTATACATCGAAAACCCCAAAGAATCCACAAAAAGACTACTAGAAACAATAAACCAATACAGTAAGGTCGCAGGATACAAAATTAACATACAGAAGTCAATAGCCTTTCTATATGCCAATAATGAAACAATTGAGAACAAACTCAAAAGAATAATCCCCTTCATGATTGCAACAAAAAAAAATACTTAGGAATAAACATAACAAAGAATGTAAAGGACTTATATAATGAAAACTATAAACCATTGTTAAGGGAAATCGAAAAAGATATAATGAGATGGAAGAATATACCTTGTTCTTGGTTAGGAAGAATAAATATAATCAAGATGGCCATATTACCCAAAGCAATATACAAATTTAATGCAATTCCCATCAAACTTCCAATGACATTTTTAAAGAAATAGAGCAAAAAATCATCAGATTTATATGGAACTATAAAAAACCCCGAATAGCCAAAGCAATCCTAAAGAAAAAGAATGAAGCTGGGGGCATTACAATACCTGACTTCAAACTATATTATAGGGCCACGACAATCAAAACAGCATGGTATTGGCAGAAAAATAGACACTCAGACCAATGGAACAGAATAGAAAGTCCAGAAATAAAACCACATATATATAGTCAAATAATTTTTTATAAAGGGGCCAAAAACACACAATGGAGAAAAGAAAGCCTCTTCAATAAATGGTGCTGGGAAAACTGGAAAGCCACATGCAAAAGAATGAAACTGGACTACAGTTTGTCCCCCTATACTAAAATTAACTCAAAATGGATCAAAGATCTAAACATAAGACCTGAAACAATTAAGTACATAAAAGAAGAGATAGGTTCTCAACTCATGGACCTGGGTTTTAAAGAGCATTTTATGAATTTGACTCCAAAGGCAAGAGAAGTGAAGGCAAAAATTAATGAATGGGACTACATCAGACTAAGAAGTTTTTGCTCAGCAAGAGAAACTGATAACAAAATAAACAGAAAGCCAACTAAATGGGAAATAATATTTTCAAACAACAGCTCAGATAAGGACTTAATACCCAAAATATACAAAGAACTCATAAAACTCAACAACAAACAAACAAACAATCCAATAAAAAATGGGAAGAGGACATGAACAGACACTTCTCCCAGGAAGAAATACAAATGGCCAACAGATATATGAAAAGATGCTCATCTTCTTTAGTTATTAGAGAAATGCAAATCAAAACTGCAATGAGATACCACCTCACACCTGTTAGATTAGCTATTATTGACAAGACAGGTAGTAGCAAATGTTGGAGAGGTTGTGGAGAAAAAGGAACCCTCATCCACTGTTGGTGGGAATGTAAAGTAGTACAACCATTATGGAAGAAAGTATGGTGGTTCCTCAAAAAACTGCAAATAGAACTACCTTATGACCCAGCAATCCCTCTACTGGGTATATACCCCCAAAACTCAGAAACATTGATATGTAAAGACACATGCAGCCCCATGTTCATTGCAGCATTGTTCACAGTGGCCAGGACATGGAAACAACCAAAAAGCCCATCAATAGATGACTGGATAAAGAAGATGTGGCACATATACACTATGGAATACTACTCAGCCATAAGAAATGATGACATCGGATCATTTACAGCAAAATGGTGGGATCTTGATAACATTATACGAAATGAAATAAGTAAATCAGAAAAAACCAGGAACTGCATTATTCCATACGTAGGTGGGATATAAAAGTGAAACTAAGAGACACTGATAAGAGTGTGGTGGTTGGGGGGGGGGAGAGGGAAAGGGGGAGGGGGGAGGGGCACAAAGAAAACTAGATAGAAGGTGACAGAGGACAATCTGACTTTGGGTGATGGGTATGCAACATAATTGAACGACAAGATAACCTGGACTTGTTATCTTTGAATATATGTATCCTGATTTATTGATGTCGCCCCATTAAAAAATAAAATTATATATATATAAAAAAGTATTTAATGCTTCTCTCAGTGCTAGAACTTCACATCGATTTCTTTCACCATTCCCTAGGCATAACGTCTTACCTTTCCGCACTCTGGGAAGGTTTACAAGATGCATTGCATTCAGTCCTTGTCCTTTATCTTTTTAGTATAGAAGACTTCCCCCAACTTTTGTTTTGTCTTTCAAAGCATTGGCATAGCCTGACTGGATGGTGGTGCAGTGGATAGAGCATCAGACTGGGATGCAGAAGACCCAGGTTCAAGACCCCGAGGTCACCAGCTTGAGCGCGGACTCATCTGGTTTGACCAAAAGCTCACCAGCTTGGACCCAAGGTCACTGGCTCAAGCAAGGGGTTACTCAGTCTGCTGAAGGCCCGTGGTCAAGGCACATATGAGAAAGCAATCAATGAACAACTAAGGTGTCACAACGAAAAACTGATGATTAATGCTTCTCATCTCTCTCCGTTCCTGTCTGTCTATCCCTCTCTCTGACTCTCTCTCTCTCTGTCTCTGTAAAAAAAAAAAAAAAAAAAAAGCATTGGCATAATAACATCAAGGGTTCCATAATGTCCACTCAAAGGTACGTAATGTATTTCACTACTAGATGATACCAAGTTTGATTATTTAAATTCAGGTAGGTCAGAATTCTTTATTGTAAAAATGTCTCCCCTTGAAATTAATAAATAATCTATGGGCTGATATGCTGAGACTGTGTGAACATGCCATTCCTCAATACTCTTTGTCTGAACAGTTTTGGCAGCATTTAGAGATTCTTGCCTGAATTATTATTATACTGGTAATTACAAAATGGTGATTTTCTAGTTCCCTAACATTCTTCAGTAAAAGGAAGCTTTTCTTTGAGAAGGCAAATTTTATAACTGGCATGGTCTGAAACTTTCTTATGATTTTTGATATATAAAGTGTTTAGTAGCCCATAAAATATATTTTCTGGATCCGAAACAAATGAGCCGAAGTCTGAAATAAAATGATGGTTTCTATAGACTCACAGGGACCATGCAGCTGAGAGTTCCTCATTCTTCCCACGGGAGGGAGGATGCTGGACAGCTGATCCCCTGTTCACATGCAACTGTCTCTTCTCCTCTCAGCCATTTCTGTCAGGACTGGCTCTACTTGTGCTCCCAGGGGACCACTCTGTTAAGGAGGTGTCCCAGTGGGTTTGTGGCCATGTCGGGAAGGAAAGTAAACAGCTGTGGAGCTATGCTATTCACAGACAACCCAATGAGGGGTACGGAGTTGTAGGAACTAACCTAGACTCTGTTGCCACGTAGCTCTGTGGCCCTGCTGTCATGCCCGAAAGATGAAATTTTAATGGTTGGTCATAGGATTCTGTGCATAGACACAGTTCCTTATGAGTTGTGGTTGTTTGTTTTTATTTTTGAAGCTTTTATAAAGTTTGGTTTCCAGATTTCTTTTTTTTTTTTTTGCTTTCCAGATTTTAAGGAGTATCTATAAAATGTGCTGTCCCCAACATATATTTATCGGAAGGGTGTAGCCATATTGTGAGTGCTGTATAGGGGATCACCATCATCACTAGCATACTGAATGCTCACTTGGTCCGGACATTGTGCAGATGCTGATCACACACTCTCTCATTCATGACTCAGAGATGTCAATATGAGAGCACTACTTTCACTCACACTTGCAAATATGGAAAACTGAATCTAGAGGCTAAGAGATGGTAGAAGCAGGTGTCAAACTCAGGTCTGTCCGATTCAAGCCAGTCAATTACCTTTATCACAGTGCATAGTCCCTCCCACATGAGCACCAAAAGAGCAGCAAATTGTTTGGACCTTTTGAGGCCTCTATAAGATGCAGGGTTCCCACAGGGACTTGGTTTTCTATGCTCCGACCCAATCCAGACACATCCTTAGTCTCATTAAAAGCAACCTGGAATTTCTCACCCCATCCATAGAGAATATGCCCAGAGACATGTCAATAATAACATCCCCATTTCTAAGGTTTCAATCTTCAGTTTTCCATCTTAGTGCTTCCTTTAGATGCACATGTGTCTAACTCTCACTAATAAGCTACTGACTGTTCTCCTTGTTTGTGCTAGAAATGTTTTATCTTTGTGTGTGTGTGTGTGTGTGTGTGTGTGTGTGTGTGTGTGTGTTTCTGAAGCTGGAAACCAGGAGGCAGTCAGACAGACTCCCGCATGTGCCCGACCGGGATCCACCCGCGTGCCCACCAGGGGGCGATGCTCTGCCCATCCCGGGCATCGCTCTGTCATGACCAGAGCCACTCTAGCGCCTGGGGCAGAGGCCAAGGAGCCATCCCCAGTGCCCTAGCCATCTTTTGCTCCAATGGAGCATTGGCTGCGGGAGGGGAAGAGAGAGACAGAGAGGAAGGAGAGGGGTAGGGGTGGAGAAGCAGATAGGTGCTTCTCCTGTGTTCCCTGGCCGAGAATCGAACCCGGGACTCCTGCACGCCAGGCCGATGCTCTACCACTGAGCCAACCGGCCAGGGCCTGTTTTATCTTTCTAAATTCAATTTCTGTGGATGTCCTAGACTGTGAATGTCCCAGTGACTCATAAAAGCATAAAAATACATCACCAGATTTATCCATAACTAAAAGTCTCATCTCCAGCATTCTTATCTTAAAAACTAAAAGCAAAATGGGACATATTAACTTTCGTTGTATTATATTTCTTTAACCAGACTGGAGATGGTCATTTCCGCTAGCACCATCAAGGAAGAAGAAAGGAGAACTGTCCATCAGAGAACTGCCGGGGGCTGCTGGACTCCTCACCACACCTTTTCTCTACTTCAACCTGCTGTTGTTGTTGTGTGTTTTGTTTGTTTTGTTTTTGTTTTGTTTGTCTTCTGTGCTAGTTTACAAAGACTTCCTAGACCAGAAGTATAAGGACTTCTGGGAAGAATTTGCATGTGCTCAGCTGTTTGCATACATTTTATGCTTTCAGATGTTTTCCTATGACCTTGGCTTTGAGGAAGGAAATTCTGAAAGGTTATGTTGATGGCAGCAGCTCTTTTCATTAACCTGGTATCATGCGGGGGACAGCAAAACAAGATTCTGAGTGTAAGTCAGATGGTCACAGACGCACAGTGAGTGCCTGTGGTATGCCACCTCTGATGCTACAAGAAAAAAGAAAGAGGCAGGGACTCTGTTCTCAGAAATTTATCATCTAAATTATACATATGTGTAGGTATATATATATGCACATATACATTATTTACTGCATACTTAACTATGTGATAAACACCTCAGAGATATCTTATTTTTCATAAGATCCCTATGTGGTTGGCATTATCATCTCCATTTTCCAAATGACTACACTAGACAATAAGTACAAAATGTATATCGTCTTGAATAGCCAGTCACAGTATTGAATATGCACTGTGTGCCAGGCAAGGGTGGGGGTGGGGAGCACATGGAGCCAGACGAGTTCTTTATGAGACTTTACAGCCAGGATGAGAAACTGAGACTAACACACAGAAAAGACCACCAGCATGGCCTACTGTAAGAGCCACAGTGGGTGATATACATGGTTGAACTGTTGTGGGAGGCTAAGAGGAGATCAAGGAGACAGCATCAGGCAGCAGCAAGGCCAGTGACAGGCGGACTTTGCAGGCACTTCCTGTGCAACACGGAAACACCCGCACTGCAAATCATCCAATCAGCACTCTCCATCAGACATGGGTGTTAGGAGGAGAAGATGGGAAACCAAGTGTCTAATCTGTGGAAACTTTCGACTGAGTAAAATGTGCAGTTGTACCTTTGGTCTGTCCCTTCCTAGTGGATACCTTCTGCCCCCTCTCTATGTGGTTCAAGTACGGCAATCAATCAAGGGCTTCACTGTCCAGACCTGAGAAATAAGTGAAAATGCATGCCAATCATTCAAACAGAATTCTTCCCTGAGACACACATGGCCCTTCCTTCTGAGGGATTGTGAATTTTAAGGATTACTTAGGTCTACAGCTCTGGAGATCAGCTTGTTACCAGCAGGAGAGAGAACTTGGCAGAGAATCATCCAAGCAAGGTTCACAGAGCTAATGGTCAGAGACAGACCGACCTGACAGTGTTGTTAGAATGCCTGGATCCCACCTAACCTGAAGGCAGAAGTTGGGGTTTCCAGTTTTGTTCCTTTGCTGGCTTGCTTAGCTTAGCTAAATCAGACTTAGGTTTTTGGCACTTTTAACCAACATAATCCTGATTAACACAGAATAGAAGAATAAATAAAACAACAGGTAACACCACAAGTCATGAGCAGGGGATCTCCAGCAACGGGACTGGGAAAATGACCAAAAAAAATATATCCCCTTGTTCCTCCATCATTTTTTGAGGGGTCATTCCTTTGACTTTACTATCTAACCAATAAAACAAAGTTATGCCTTTAACTTCATGGAAGAGCACTTGCAAAGTTCTAACTGAGCTAACGAAAGGACGTTGAGATCTTTACAAAAAAAAAAAAAAAACATTTATTATTAAGCATCCAAAATGAGCCTTGTCTTTTTCTTTTACCTGGAGACACGGGAGAGATGCGCTTTGCAGTCACCGAATGTCGTTTATTTCACTCAAGCCATCAGTTTTATTTATTCCTTCTCAGAAGGCATTCCACTTCCTACTGCTTCTGAGAGACCTGCCGTCTTCCTGGTCTACCATCCTCCCATCTCTCCTGTTTCTTCACCTCTTCCCGAGTCTATCTGCCCACTGACCCACTTTTCTCTCTTTTCCCTTTTCTGTCCTCTCATTTTCTACCTCAGAAAGAAACTTCTAACTCACCCTGACAAATGACTCCTAGAAAATTGTCTTCTAAAAGGAAAATAATGCATGTTTTATGTATCCACCAAGGGACACACTCTGCATTCCTCATCCTGCCCTCCTGTGGAGAGCAGTGACTTGCCTGCCTTCACATCTTACATGGAAGTAAACTTGGTTCTTTCGCTCCTGCTTCTAAAGACCATAACTTACAGCAATAAAGGTTAATGCATTGGGTGGAAGGGAGGTAAATTTAAGGTAATAATGACAATAGTCCTTTATCATTCATGACGGATCATGAGCTCTGTGTAGGCCATAATTAAAGAGCTTCAGAAACCATAAAAACATAAATAAGCTACCTTATAAAAAAAATCTTTATTATAGCTAGGACTTTTTTATTATATTCTGGACTGAGCAGAGAGTACCCTCATAAGCTCTGTTAAGGAGCTTTTCCGAAATCATCCAGAATATAGCATTTCCTTGGGATTGTTTGTTTGTTTGTTTGGGAGAGACAGACAAACAGGAAAGGAGAGAGATGAGAAGCATCAACTCATAGTTGTGTTACCTTAGTTGCTCAATGATTGCTTCTTATACGTGCCTTGACTGGGGAACTCCAGCTGTGCCAGTGACCTTGGGCTTCAAGCCTGAGACCTTTGGGCTCAAGCTGGCAACCTTGGGATCATGTTGGTGATTCTGTGCTCAAGCCAAGAACCCCGTGCTCAAGCTGGCAACCTCGGGGTTTTAAACCCAGGACCTCAGCGTCCCAGGTTGATGTTCTATCCACTACACCACCACTGGTCAGGTTGTATTTCCTTGTTTTTCATCTCTATTTATCTCCTTTTTCTCCTTTTCCTCCTCCTCCTCCTCTATCCCTCTCTATAATTTCGGCATTGAGAATTTATCAGCCTTCTCATAACTGAAATAATGAATATAAGAATATTTCTCCACATATAAAGCAAACTGCTGGCTGACATTCTCCATAGTGACCCTTCCCCTCCCCCTGCCCAGGTACACAGATAAATTCTGTCATTTGTACAGTAGCTCTTGTATAAATTTGGATATTTTATTGTTTGAAATTTTGACAAATGTCCAAAATTAGCTCGTTTTATGTTCTTGCAAATCACACCGGGGCAATGAAGAGTGAGTGCTCATGACAGGGAATGGCTTAGCAGGTGCTACAGAGAACATCAGTCATCCTTGTCCTCTTCCTGGCTGCTTTAGCCCCTTCTCCATTCAATTCCCTAGAATACGGATGACAAGTAAGGAACTCCCCATGAGCTGACTCTGGCTAACACTGCTGCCCAGGCTCCATGTTGACAAGAATTAGGAGGTCTGGCTGAGCTCGGTTGAAGAGAGTGCTGAGGTGAACTCAGGATGACGCCACAGGTCAAGGAAGGAAACGTATCAGCACATGTGCCGGATAGCTCCTTTCTCTACATCTTTCAAAAGAGACCAAGAGGCAAAGAAGTGTTTATAACCCGAAACCAAGATCCAAGCTCATGGAGCCTGGTGTCGGAGAGAGCACTGTTGCTACTCTGCTGGAGTTAAACTGTGTGGAATGTAGTTCAACCCTGGTATTTCAGAGAGATATAATTAGAGAATTTTGAAAACCCACAATCTTGAAATTAATCTTAGTATTTTAGTATAAATACTGAGCCAGGCATTATTCTAAGCGCTTCACAAGTATTTTTCTTTGTAATTTTCACAATAGTCCTATGAACTCAGCACTATTATTATCTCTCTTTTACAGAAGAAAAAAACAGACATAGAGAAGTTAAGAGACGTGCCCGTGATTACCGACCTAGGGAGGGTGGAGCTGGGAATCAAGGCCAGGCAGTCAGAGTCGGGGCTCCAAAGTGTAGGGAGCTGCTGAAACAAACTGACACGTGGGTGCCGGACAGTCAGGTAGGGACCCTCACGAGCTGTATAAGGGGCTCCTTCATACCAGCCTCACGGCGAACTTGATTCAAGCCTGGCGAGGCACTTACCAGGCTCTGCCTCGTCCAAGCTCCCAAAAATATTCTATAAGATTACGGTGATTATTCCTAAACACGTATCTGCAGGGTTGCAGCCAAGTGGTCAAACCTGTGAATGCTGTAGACAGAAACTCCACGAGGCTGTTAGTGCCAAGCAACTCTTACCAACACATTTAGAAGATGACTATGTGGAAAAGAACATAACAGAGACAAGTAGGAAAAAAAAAAAGGTGTAGATTTTATTTGTCCCCAATAATGGGACCTTTCAATAAAAATGTAAGTGTGGCCTGCTAAAGGAAATCAGATGTAGTGGTGAGCTAACCCCATTTCTTTACATCAGATAGCATCAAATCCCCCTTCGCTACAAGGAAATATTTTATGGAACTCATTTTTGTTTATAATTTATTACAAATCCCTTTATTTTCCCTGTTCAGTTATCTCTAGTTTATTTTAAAATATATACCTTAGGAAACTTATCCCAAAGAGCTGATTAATCAGGACCCTGGCTCATAAATAAAAAGACGAGAGCCTGTTTCTAGCAGTGGGGGAAATCACCAGAAAAAAATAAAAGAAGAACATAGACTAGGCTTTTTATAAGAAAGCAATTAAGTCATTATAGAGGCAGACACTGAATGAGTAAAATTGCAACCTTAGAACTTTGAACAAAAGAGATGGAGCCATTGTTTGTTCAATCCAGAAAAGTAAACATATACTATCACCTCTCTCTTCTATTTCAAGGCCATAAGCATTTCCAAAATTATATTTTTAAAAATACAATTCTTTAATATGAGAAAAAAGGGACCTTGCCTGACCAGGTGATGGTGCAGTGGATAGAGCATCAACCTGAAATCCTGAGGAGCCAGGTTTGAAACCTCAAGGTCACCTGCTTACGTGCTGATTTACCAACTTGAGAGCGGGGTCGCTGACTTGAATGTAGGACGAGACCCCATGGTCACTGGCTTGAAGCACAAGGTTGCTGGCTTGAAGCACAAGGTCGCTGGCTTAAGCAAGGGGTCACTGGCTCTGCTGGAGCCCCCGGACAAGGCACGTATGAGAAGCAATCAACCCCAGACAAGGCACGTATGAGAAACAATCAATGAACAAATAAAGTGTTACAACTACAAGTTGATGATTCTCATCTCTCTCCTTTCCGGTCTGTCTGTCTCTCTTTCTCTCTCTCTCTCTCTTGCTAAAAAAGAAAGAAAGAAAAAAAGGGCCGCAATGGATGAGGAAACCATTGGACATCCCAAAAAGATGAAAAGCAGAGGGAATGGGTTGAAGAAGGAAACCCTAGCCCAGCAGAACTCCGACACAGACAAGTGGTAGGAGTGATTCCTGCTCAAGCAGATGAAAAACAGAATCTCCACAACTTCTGCTAGAGGGTAGTTAACAATTTACAAGAGGATCTAATTGTGAGGTTCTTTAAATGGGAAGCTTTCCTTGTGACCCTAAGTGTTTATTAATAGTCCATGGAGAGAGAAGGACCTGAAGGGGCCTAAAAGAGCTAAGAACTAAAGCATCATTATATTGATCCACTGAGAATCAATATAAAACAAAGAGGTAATATTTCTAAAGTGAGAATTAACATCAGATACAGCAAATGCTTTTGACTCATAAGAACTCAGCCTGCAATCAAATAATAAATGGCTTAAGGATAAAAAGCCTTCATTTTGTCATGATCATAAAAAAGTCCAAAGGTAATATTCATCTCCCCACATGGCTTGAATCAAGTGACATCCTCCCACCTCTCTTCTCTGTGTCGGCCCCTTTCTCATGTTGTTGTGACAAGATGGCTGCAGGAGTTCCAGGCAGCTCTGTTTATTCCAGAAAAAAGAAAAACACCATGTCCCTCTCCTGGATGCCTCAGGCAAGCACTGAGGTTAGTTCTCATTGGTTCAAATTGGTTCTACAACTATTCCTGCACCCAGGTTTGTGGCTGAGGGAATGAATGGTGTGCGCCCCCTGGCTTCAGCCTAAGGTTCCAAGCCCACCTCTGGAGCTGAAGGTGGGCTCAGCCTCCTCCGTGGCTCACTCTCTGATTTGACACCAGAAGAAAAGGCAACCAAAGCAAACCTCAATCTGTGGGACCCCATCAGACTAAAAAGCTTTGCACAGCAAAGGGAAACTGCAACGAAATGAAAAGACAACCTACCAAGTGGAAGAAAATATTTGCAAATCATATATCTGGTAAGGAATTCATATCTAAAATATGTAAAGAATTCACACAAATTAACAGAAAACAGTCTAATGTAAAAATGGGCAGGGATCTGAATAGACATCATTCCAAAGAAGACATACAAAGGACCAACAGCCACATGAAAAGGTGCTCAATGTGCCAAATCATCAGGGAACTGCAAATCAAAACCACAATGAGGCCCTGGCCGGTTGGCTCAGCGGTAGAGCGTCGGCCTGGCATGTGGGGGACCCGGGTTCGATTCCCAGCCAGGGCACATAGGAGAAGCGCCCATTTGCTTCTCCACCCCCTCCCCTTCCTCTCTGTCTCTCTCTTCCCCTCCCGCAGCCAAGGCTCCATTGGAGCAAGGATGGCCCGGGTGCTGGGATGGCTCCTTGGCCTCTGCCCCAGGCGCTAGAGTGGCTCTGGTCACGGCAGAGCGACGCCCCGGAGGGGCAGAGCATCGCCCCCTGGTGGGCAGAGCGTCACCCCTGGTGGGCGTGCCGGGTGGATCCCGGTCGGGCGCATGCGGGAGTCTGTCTGTCTCTCCCCGTTTCCAGCTTCAGAAAGATACAAAAAAAAAAAAAAAAAAACACAATGAGACATCACCTTTTACCTATTGGAGTGGCTTTAATCAAAAAGACATCAAATAACAAGTGTTGGTGACATGGAGGAAAAAAAAAACCGTTGTGCATTTTCAGTGGGAATGTAAATCACTGCAGCCACTATGAAAAACAGTATGAAATTACTCAAAAAATTATAAACAGAGCTACCATATGATCCAGCAGTTCCACTTCTAGGTATTTTTTTTTTTGAAGGAAATGAAATATGATCGTGTAAAGGTATCTGCACCCCCATGTGTGTTGCAGCATTGTTTACAATAGCTGAGAGGTGAAAACAACTTAAGTGTCCATCGACGGATACATGGATAAGGGAGATGTTATATTTGTGAAACCGGTCATACAACAACATGCATGAAACATGAGGGTATTGTGCTAAGTGAAATAAGCCACACAGACAGACAAATATAGTATAATCTCACTTCAATGTAGAATCTTAAAAAAAACAAACTGAACTCATATATATGGATACATAGAACAGATTGGTGAGTGCCAGAGTTGCAGGGGATGAGGGGATGGTAAAGATGGTCAAAAGATAGAAATTTGCAGTTATACAATGAATAAGTTTTGGGGATGTATGGTATGGCCTGGTCACTAGAGTTAACAATACTACATTGTATATTTGAAAGTTGCTAAGAGAGTAGATATTAAAAGTTTCTGTCACAAGAAAAAGAATTTATAACTGTTGTAATAAATGTTATTAAACTTACATGGTCATAAATTTGCATTGTATACATGTATCAAATCATTTCATTGTGTACCCAAAATTAATACAATGTTGCATGTCAACTATATCTTAATTTTTTAAATTAAAATTAAATAAAGAAATACACAGTTTCTATAAGTGGGGCAGATGGGGATCTCCAGAGAAAAAATAAAAACTGAGTAGCTTTAAAAAAAAATAACAAGACAGGGTACACTAGGCTCAGCACAGATGAACTCCCTGTGTTGCACTTTGGTATAAATGTGCACGTGAACAATACAGACCCAGTTAAGAGATGGAAGGAGGAAGGGAAAACTTGATTCTTCTAATGTTCCAAGATGAAGAGAGAAAAAAAAAGAATATAAGTTAGTCTTGTATGGATTTTCCAAGTGACCTGGGACTTAACATAAGAACAAGTCAATAATTCAATGCAGCCAAGAAAAAACGTGTGATTCTATGTTTTAGCCGTCTTTAAAATGAATGAGACTGCCAGTTGCTATTTCAACAGCAGTATTTTAGGAAGCTAAGCTTTGTGGGTGAATCCTCCCGAATGCATGCACTACACAGAGGAACAGAGTGGGTTTTCAGAGCAGGAGAGTGGTTTCTTATGGCCAGGTTAGAAAGATAGGTAGAGACAGGTAGGTCTCTAGCTTTTCTACTCCCTGCTTTTCACTTCTTCCTTCTCTTTGGACAGACTTCAGGTTGATCTCACAGATGCTGCCTGCAGGTTAGCACCTGTAGAGGTCAAGCAGGTGACATGGAGAGTATGAGCCCCACCTAAAGGCGCCAGGAGGTCAATCCTATCACAGCAATGTAGCAATGCAGGTCACCAAGAGCGAGAGGTCCAACGATCCAAGAGAAGACATAAAGCCATTATTTGTTGTAAAATCTTTTGACTTTTTAAATACTGATCCATATTTTAGAAATAAAAGCTTTTGTAGATCAGTAAAAGATCTAGAGGACCCTGTCTTGAGACACATGCATAGATAAATAAAGAGTCCTATGGTTACAACAATGCCTCGTACTAGGTGATAGTAGGTAGATACTCTGTATATGCACTTGGGTAATTCAGTTAACCTCCTAGTGTCTCCATCCTCTAATCTTTAATTAATTATTGCAGCTTTATTGAGATATAACTGATATATACACTGTGTAACTTTAAGGTGCATAATGTAATGGTTGGATATATGTATATGTTGCAAAATAATGACCACAATAAGTTCAGTTAACATATCCACCTCCTCACATAGTTACCATTTTGTGTGTGCAGTGAGAACTTTTAAGATCTACTGTCTTAGCAACTTTCAGAGATACAATACAGTATCATTAACTATAGTCTCCATGCTATACATTCAATTCCCCAGGACTTACTTACCTTATAACCGGAAGTTTGTACCCCTGACTATCTTCACCCATTTTCCCTACCTTCCATCCCCCTCCCCTGGAAACTGCCAATCCGTTCTCCGTTTCTATGAGTTTGATTTTTCTAGACTCCACATATGAGAGATCATAAAGTATTTACCTAATTCATTTCACTTACCATTACACTCTCAAGATTTATTCATGTTGTCACAAAGGGTAGGATTTTTTTATGGCTGAAATAATATGCTATTATATCACTTCGAGACAATGATTTTATTTCCTTAAGATATATTCCTTGAAGTGGAATTGCTGGATCATTTGGTAGTTCTATTTTTAATGTTCTGAGGACCCTCTGTACTGTTTTCATAGTGGCTGCCCCAATCTTATCGTTAAAATGGGTCTGATAGAAGGAAGTTGGACTAGGTGTTGTCTCAGCCCCCTTAACCTCATCTCTGTCCTACACTAAAAATTTTGTATTCTCATATTAAAAAATCTTGGCTTGGGGAAGCTGGCATTATGCTTAAAGAGATGGGACACATTAAAAGAGGTGAGATTCTTTCTGATGCATCTTACAGAAAACAGCATCTTTTTCCATACTTGCCAAGGAAAGAGTGGTTGGAAGAGGGGAATGCTAAACTCCAAGGTGGGTCAGCTCTCAGAGAAGAGAGAGGTGGAACAGCTGGGATTCTGGCCACAGGGATGCAACTGGCAAGGGATATACAGTGTGTCCGTAAAGTCATGGTGCACTTTTGACAAGTCACAGGAAAGCAACAAAAGACATAGAAATGTGAAATCTGCACCAAATAAAAGGAAAACTCTCCCCATTTCATACCTGTTCAGTGCAGTTCAATGTGGGCTCATGCACAAATTTTTTAGGGCTCCTTAGGTAGCTATCCTGTGTAGCCTCTACAGACTCATCACTGACTGATGGCCTACCAGAACGGGGTTTCTCCACCAAACTGCCGGTTTCCTTCAACTGCTTATCCCACCAAGTAATGTTATTCCTATGTGGTGGTGCTTCGTTATAAACACGCCAATATTCACATTGCACTTTGGTCACGAATTCGAACTTAGCGAGCCACAGAACACACTGAACTTTCCTCTGTACCATCCACATCTCGACTGGCATGGCCGGGAACTGCTCCGCTGTATACACAATGTTACGTCATCATCTGGCATGCACACATGCTGCCACATCATTCTACAGAAACTGGGAGGGTTTTCCTTTTATTTGGTGCAGATTTCACATTTCTATCGTCTTTTGTTGCTTTCCTGTATGTGACCAGTCAAAAGTGCACCATGACTTTACGGACACACTGTATAAGCAGAGGTTGAAATTTGGGGGCTGGAATTTTGGTGCAGGATGTATTTGTTTAGAAAAAAGAGTACTCTAGGGAACATGAGAACTTATTTCAAATATTTGGAGGGCTATCAAATAGGATGAGGGGTAAATCTATTCTGCTTATCACCAGGAGTACAATTAGCATCAATGGGGAAAATACTAGAGATGGCTTTCGGTTGAGTACTAGAAGCATTCTGAAAGCTGCCAAATATGGACAAAGTTGTTTCAAGTGATAGTGAGTTTGCTGTCTCTGGGAGTATGTAAACAGATGCTAGAGGTACCCTTGGTAAAGATGCTGCAGGAAGGAATGGAACATTAAAGTTGGAGGAAAGATGAATGAGGAAACCTCAGCTTCATTCAAGTCTATCCAGATTCCAAGTCTGACCGCCCCTCAAAACCATCTAGGAAGTTAATTCACGTGGATTAAGCAGAGAGACCCTGATTACCAGGTCAAGAGAGAACCTGGAAATCTCCATTTTAGCAACTGATCACAAGTGATATTGTTGGAGCCTCCTGCTTGCAGGCACTCCATAATTTCTTTTCAGTTAGTTTATCTCGTTACATTCTCATTCATCCCTGTGTAGCATGTGTGAATTCTCACAAGAGGAAATCGAGGCTTTGAGAAGTCATGTAGCTGGTGAGTTGCACAGCAGCACTGTCAGATGTGTTATTTAATTTTAATTTAAATAGCCACATGTGGTTGGTGGCTACAGCACTGCACAGTGCAGGTAGAGAGCATGGCATGTGAACTGGAATGAGCCTTAAGTCACTGCCATCCTGCAAACCTTGCAC
This sequence comes from Saccopteryx bilineata, assembly GCF_036850765.1. Taxonomy (NCBI): domain Eukaryota; kingdom Metazoa; phylum Chordata; class Mammalia; order Chiroptera; family Emballonuridae; genus Saccopteryx; species Saccopteryx bilineata. The sequence continues at coordinate 96,593,989 of NC_089496.1, forward strand.
TTGGCTTAGGCTCTCAGCAGCCCCATGGCCCAGATGACCTCCTTGTTCCCTGAGACAACATCTAAGCCCTCCTGCCTGAGGCCGGCTCTGATAGGCCCAGCCTGGAAGGCTCAGGCAGCTCTCCTGATGGAGGAGTCAGAGGTGACCCTCTGCTCAGTTCTGACCTCCTGTGTTTAGTTGAGCTCCCAGAGTCCAGATGCCATTGGATTTGCTGCTTCTGCCATTCTTACCATCTACCTCGCAGTCTGTGAATTTCTGAAACATTCACTAAAGTAAATGCACGATCCCTGCTCTCATGGAGCTTAGAGCCCAGGAGAGGAGCCAGAATCGTCAGGTGCTCAGAGTATTGAGTGTCTATTCGTAGTTGTTAAGTGTAATGTGATAAGGAAATTCGAAGTATTATAGGAGCTGTAAAAGGAGAATTTTACCCAGGCTAAGGGGTCAGGCAGGCTCACAAATAGTCTGAGGCAGAAGCAATTTCCAACCAGCCACTTACCATCCAAGCAGGAAAAATGAAAGGGTTCTTCCCCAAGGTAGAGGATGCTGGCAGAGAAGGAAGGCAGGGTGCCCCACATCCGTAGGCATCAGCCACCAACTCCCCACCCCCTACAACTGGCCACAGCTTTTTTGCTCTTGTTGGCAGTGTCTTTGTGGGAATTTACTGCATTTTTATAACAACATACAACCCATTTATGACTTTTGGCAGAATCAGCGGTATTTTCTACTTTATTTAGCTTATACTGACAAATGTCTACATTGAAATAGTCTGAACAATAAAGGAAAGGGAGGACTCGGGAGTCAGATGAGTTGAGGATGGCTACGAAATAGAGCAGACGCGGTGCGACTGCTAAGATGACTTGAGGCTCCCATAACGCGCCTTTCACTTCCCTCCCGCTCACTACAGTGACAGTGGCTCGTTTTCATAGAAATCGTGTCCGCGTGGCAGCAATGGTTCAAAATTAATTCAAAAGGGAAACTAAAATACTTGTCTAAATATGATCTGCCGGTCTATTTAGAGTTTAGGCATATTAGCACAATCACTCAAGAAAAAAAATGATCATTTTGCTGAATTCTTTCTTTTCTCACAGTTATCCTGCCTCTACCACAAACAAATCTGAGAGCGGCAAACCTCCCATGACGAAGACAACGATCCCACTTTGAGCGGTTGTTTGTAACTCTCCACTAGCATCTCTGACGTGTGTCCCGACATGGGGTGGGTTTCCCACGACTCAGAACAGTGCTTTTGTTCCATTGTTAAGGAAGTGGCCCAGTAGGTATCTAACTGGCTTCATGTATCCTCCCGTTCTCCCTGGACAGAATCTGGGATAGGAATTTTACCGCATCCAATACTTAGCACGCTAAGAAAGAAGCCAACATAAAGACTGCATTTGTTGTGGTGGGAGGAAGCATGTTGATCCCGACACAAAACTAACATTCACATTTAAAGGACAATGTGTATAAGAATGAGCCAACCGTTGAACTATAGTGAAGGAGAAGGGTGAGCTTCCCCACTCCAAAATGAAAGTCTAAACTTACATTACTTATGCATCGCTTTTCTGAGAGCTATGACTCTTTGCAGAATTAGGGGAGTCTCTTGAGTTTCCAGAGACTCCATTCCAGGCTTCTTTCAAATCAAGAGTGGTCCTGCATTAAAGTGGGATTCATCTTATAAACATGAAACCACCCCACCCTCATGAGATTGGACAAGTTCCTTACTGCTTCTGGGAGGGTGGTGTGAAACGACTCCCTTCCGAAGAATACAGGATGGGCAGGGGGGAAGAGTGACTGTACAGTAAAGAAACCTGGCAAATCATGAGAGAGCACAAGAGAAATTCCAGCTGAGAGTCAGTCTACAACATTTCCTGACCCCGTACTCCTCAAAACTGTCAGGGCCAGCAAAGTCTAAGAAAGTCTGAGAAACTGCCCAGCTAAGAGGAGCCTAAAGAGACATGACAACTAAAGGTAATGTAATGTCCTCAGTGGGTTCATGAAACAGAAGAGGACATTAGGTAAAAACTAAGGAAATCTGAATAAGGTATGGTAGGTAGTTAATAATAGTACCGATATTGGTTCATTAACTGCAACCAATGTGCCATACTAATGTAAGATGTTATTAAGATGGGAAATTGGGGTGGGGTATTTGAAAAGTATCTGCATTATCTTTGCAATTTTTCTCTAATAAAAAATGAAGAATTTATTGCAGTGACATTGATTAATAAGATTATATAGGTGTTAAGTTATATTTCTATGATACCTGACTTGTATATATTGCATTGTGTATTAAAAAAAAAAAAAAGTAAGCACCAGTGACTTTATAGGAACGTGGCTGATCACCTTGGGAAAGCTAGAGAGAATTGAGGGATTTTAGCATCACCTGTGGCTCAGTGGAGTCTCTTCTCCAAGAGAATTCCCATAGATCTGTTAGCACCGTTTTATCCACAAGCCCTTGCTGTGTGAGGCCAACATTCGACCCCAGAAGGATGTCTCCCAGTGACCTCCCTGGGAGTCCGTGCTTTCCAGCCGCTGTTTCACCTGTGATGGCTCTCAGCATCAGCGAACATGGCACACAGAATCAAAAGCAGCCCCGAGGCCAGGAAAGACCTTCCGCCCAAGAATGTGTTCTCTGCGGCTTCTTGAGATTTGTTTTCTTTTATGTGGCTGCCATTCCCTGAAAATGATGGGGGACACTGCCCATCAAAGACTGTGCAACCTTCAGCTCAGGACACTGCCCCTCTGGGAAGACAACATAGATCTGCCAGGGTGGAGGAGCCAGGCTGAAAGAGGTCAGGGGTGGGGAGGAGGGGGCGGCCTCAGCCTGGCCTGCTGCTGCTTCTAGAAGGTTAAATGGTTAAACCCACGCATTGGACAGCCCATCTTCTCATCTCATTTAACGTAGATAAAGAGTTTGATCTTTCTGTCATGTTTCCAACCATGATTTTAAAGAGCACATTTCAGCGTTACTGCTGTATTATGATTCTAATTTAATGAGTGGGCCACATTTTACTTAAGACCACCACATGCGGCACTGTAGCAAATACAGAATGCAAGGAGTCCTGGTGGCTCAGAACACCTGCTGCATCCTGTATCCTGCATCCCCTGCAGCCAGCGGTGAATAAAACCATCTCTGCCCGGAATGAGAGGTAATCCCACATTCTGCAATCACCAGGGCCTCTCTCTGATGTCGTCTTTTCTTTGACACGGGGGCTCTGTCTTGCTGCCAGCTTTATACCCACCTGAGCCTCTTACGTAGCAGTCTGACTTGATTGTGTCTTCGTCTGCTCAGGCTGCCCTAATGAAATACTACAGAGCACGAGACTCAACAGATGCTCATTTTCTCACACTTCCAGAAGCTGGAAGCCCAAGATCAAGGCACCGTCAGGGTAGGTAACTGATGCAGGCTCTTTTCCTAGTTTGCAGACGGCAACCTTCTTGCTGTGCCCTCACGTGGCCTTTCCTCCAAACTTGAGTAAAGAGAGAAAGAGAAAGCTCTCTGGCATCAGCTCCTCTTGTCAGAGCACCAACCGTGCTGCACTGAAGCCTCCACTTTTTTTTTTTTTTTTTTTTTTGTATTTTTCTGAAGCTGGAAACGAGGAGAGACAGTCAGACAGACTCCTGCATGCGCCCGACCGGGACCCACCCGGCACGCCCACCAGGGGGCGACGCTCTGCCCACCAGGGGGCGACGCTCTGCCCACCAGGGGAGACGCTCTGCCCACCAGGGGGCGACGCTCTGCCCACCAGGGGACGATGCTCTGCCCCTCCGGGGCATCGCTCTGTTGCGACCAGAGCCACTCTAGCACCTGGGGCAGAGGCCAAGGAGCCATCCCCAGCGCCCGGGCCATCTTTGCTCCAATGGAGCCTCGGCTGCGGGAGGGGAAGGGAGAGACAGAGAGGAAGGAGAGGGGGAGGGGTGGAGAAGCAGATGGGCGCTTCTCCTGTGTGCCTTGGCCGGAAATCGAACCTGGGTCCCCCGCACGCCAGGCCAACGTTCTATGCTGAGCCAACCGGCCAGGGCCAAGCCTCAACTTTTTTAATTCATCCAACCTTAATAATCTCCTTGAAAACCCTATCTCCAAATATGGTCCCATTAAGGGTGGGGGCTTCGATATATGACTCTTAGAGGGACACCATTCAGTCTATAACAACACGGAAGCATGGCACATGTCATTTTAGTACTGTAGTAGAAGAATCACTAGTTTCAGAGTGAGAAAAACGCACTTTGAAACCAGGCTTACTAGAGGGGTCACAGAATACAGGCCACGTGCCTTCTCTAAATTTGACTCTAAAATTAAAAAGTGAAAATAAAAGCAGTGCCTGTAAGTCCGGGTTGTCATGAAGGGAAGATGTAACAAAGCACGTGAAAGTGCATTGTTGTTAGCAGCCCTCAGTTATGTGAAAATATGAGCCCACTGCGTCCCGAAGTGCTACAAACAGATTCAAAACAAGGCAGCCACAGGCTCCCACGGTGCTTCAACCCACGGGGCATCCAGGGCAGGCTCCAGGCACCCCGGAGTGGAACCAGCTGCACGTCCTGGGTCTCTGCAGCCCCAGAAGAACACAGGCCGCTGTCCCTCTCTGAGCAGGTTCCTCCTACGGAGCTCAGGCAGGGCCGTCTCCACCCTGGGCATTCACCACTGCTGATGGAGGGAGTTTCGGAAATCAGATTGAGGCCGTTGAGTGCTGTCAGTTGCCTGGACCCAAGCCTCTATAAACCGTGACCTCTGGCTACAGGATGGATCAATGAATGGATCGGATACCCCAGCGGACAGGATTTTTGCTTTGTACAAGTAAATTTCAACAATGAAGGACAGGATTTCTTTGATCCGTGCAAATTCTTTATCTCCAAAGCCATGCAGACATCCATCCCAGGCGGGGCCAGGAGCTGGCCCAGGGCCTCCCGGATCACAATGATTCAACGTATCTGACAGCTAGTACCAAGCACCAGCTGTACTGGGCTCCAAGAATACTTTGCCATGTGCTATTCCCATCACCACGGAGCTTATACTCTTGAAAGAGGGAAGTATTCATCAAATAATTAGCCACATTTAAAAAATAAAATAAAATGATTACTGTCAGCTCGTATAGATGGTGTGATGGGAGGTCGAGGTGGGTGGCCCTGAGGACGTAAGTGACGTGGGAGCTAGGATCTGGAGGATGAGTACCAACTACCCAAGAAATGACTGGGAAAGAGAGCAAACAGTGGGTCAGATGGAAGTTCCCGCATCAGGAGGGAGCGCGGCAAGTGTGGGGGGCGTGGAGCAGTGTGGCTGGTGTGCTTGGAGCGAAGAGAGAAGGTGGAGTGTGCTGTGAGGTGAGGCTGGAGAGACAGTGAAAAACAGGCCCTGAGACGTCGTGTCATCAATTTTTATTTTATCCCAGGAGCAGTAAGAAACCATTGAAGTGTTTTAAGCTGGGGAAAGGAGATGATTTGATCAGATTTGCCTTTTTGGGGGGGTAGATCCCTTTATAGCTCAGTAAAGCCCACATTAGGGAACTCGGGGAGCTGTCCTAGCCAGACACCAGAGTAGCCGGGACTAGAGTGGCATTGGAGAGGACTCATTTAATCATCAAATATTCACTGAGTGCTTCTGTCTGCCAGGTCCTGTGCCAGGGTCTGGAGACGGACCAAGGCAGAATGATCTGAGCAACAGTTGAAAGATAAAATAGATGAGACATGCTGATAAATTGGATGGGGATTACAAGAGCAGACAGCTGTTGAAAGTATAATTTCTAAGCCCTTGACTCATCAAAGACAAAATGGATAGGGAAACTGGGGTGAGGGGTGGCCCATGGCCGGAGAAGAAGATTGAACATTTGGACCTAGGCACGTTGAGTCTGCGATGCCTCTGAGACATCCTGTGGGGACATCAGTGGGCCTGCAGGCCACGGGGGTTCACCACCCAGACAGCAGGTGTGTGAGTCGCTGGCAGACAGGTGCTGGTACCAGCACAGGCCTTGTGAGAGCCTTCAGGGCAAATGTAGAAAAAGGAGAGAAAACGATGGGCCCTCAGCTGACCCTCAAAGGATCACCAGCACTTGCGGGCTGAGGTGAGAGGAAGACAAACCTAAAAAGAAGTCCAAATAAAGAACAGCAAGAGAGATGAAGGGGAACCTTGGGGCGGTGTGGAGTCACGGAAACCAAGAACGGCAGGAATTGGGTCAAGTGAGAGAAGGACTGAAAAAGACTCTTTTGTTCCCTACCGTGGAGCTCCTGAGTGGGAGCAGTCGCAGCAGAGAGAAGGGACAGTAGCAAATGGAGTTAGGAAAAGAAGTGAGGGGGAGGGGAGAACTCGGGAGAGACGGGAAGAGGCAGCGTGGGCAGGTGGCTAACGATCCCCGTGCAGGGGCCCCGCTTCGCTTTGGCTCTGACAGTGGAGGGTTCCCACGCCTCTATTTCCCGCTCCGCACAAAGCAGAGGCACTCGGACCTCACGCTACCGTGAGAGGGTCCCTAGGGCTGGGCTCAGCGCATCCACCCAGCTCTGAAACACAAGTGCATATACTGCGTTTGTCAAATCACCCTGGGGATACATTCCCAGGAAGGCCACGGCCCCCAGCCAGGTAGCGGCTTGGAAGGGTTCCAGGGACCAGAAGAAAACATTCATTTGACAACCTGTATCTTTATTAACACAATCACTACTCTGGGTAACATTTCACTATGAGCAAATGTCTCTGTTAACACAGGCGCATTCACAAGTAACAAATCCACTGTTTTACATAAACAGTGTCGCTGTGGTACGACATTCGCCGTTTCATTAGCTGTCTCCTTCCTTATTAAGTCACCGAGTCCTGCCACTTAGAACCCTGCCGGAGCAGACATGTCATTATCCCACAAACCTCGCTTTCCTGTGGCTCCTTCACCCGTTAGTGCTTGTGCTTTACGGGGTGGTTAAGAGGTTGCAAAACTGTCATTTGTCAGTTTGGTGACAGTGACTTAGTATCTAATGAGCAAAACTAACCCCTTCCCCACCCCCCAGGGAGCTAATGCCAGAGGAGAAATGGGAGAGATTTTATAAAGTGAGCGAATGTGGCTCAGACAGGGAAACGGGGCTGAGAAGCCAGGCTCCCGGGTGTGCTGGTGTAGGAAACGCAGAAAAGAAACATTCGAGGCAGATCATTGATGCACATGAGACTGAGGAAGGGCAGCTGGTGCCATGGTGGTAATAAGAATAGAGTGCTAATCATAATATTGATGGTAGTCCCCATTTATCAAGTGCCACGTACTGTGTCCCAGGCGCTGGGCCAAGGGTTTGCACATGGTGATCTCATTTGTTCATTCCAGTAATGTCATGAGTGTTTCAAATAATCCCACTGCTCTGAACTCCAGTTTATAAATATTCAAGATGAAAATTATAATGACTACTAAGGTCAGAAAGCTGACTTCAACTGTTAGAGACAAATTTTAAAACCAGGTACATCTGACTCAGTGTTGTCGAGTGTGAGTCCCAAAGAGACATGGGGAATAACAGGAAAATTTTGAGGAGTTTGTTGCTGGTGGCTTGCACGGAGCTCAATACAGACTCAAATCATGCAGCCCTGAACAAGCTCAGGAGTTCGCTTTTAAAGGCATAAAACCACATTTTTGGGTGGAGGAGAAGAGCGGGATACAGGCACCTGTCTAAGCAGGATTACAGAAGCGAAACAGGCTCGTTAAGCTAAGGTTATCTTTAGAACAATCTAACAATCTTGGCTGTGTGGTCCAAATTTCTTAACAGTCAGCTGCAGGCCCCTGAATGTCTACATTTAGACAGACTGTTGAGCCTGCCAAATAACTTCCCTAAAATGGACAAAAACAGTAAAATGTTGAGGCTAAGGAGTCTGGTTTCATTATAGATCAAATGTATATGCTAGTCCTGGGTAGCTTACAATGCGAAGGGGGTTACAAATGGTTGGGTCCCTTGTAACATCGTGAGGTTAAGATTTTTAACAATCGCACCAGGGACTGGACTAGGAATGAAGAGATCTGGTGTTTTTATATGACTCAGGACCGAAAGGTAAAATAACCTTTCCCGAGTCTCACATCCATAAAGTGAGGAGGTTGGACTCAGTGAATTCTCTCCTTCTCTCCAGAATTAGCACTGCCATTCTCATTGGCCTTCCTCCCTAGAAATTATTTAAACTGTGGTTTTTAAGCCTCTAATAATAGAACGGAAAGTTTTAAGAGATGGTCTCTGCTATTTCAAGAACAGAAAGTACCACTTGTGCCACAATCTTTGTGAATTTGAAAGATCCCATTAACCTTTTTGAGGTTTTCGCTGTACTAATCACACCTTCATCCTCTCCCCTGAGCTCGAGTCGCCTGATAACAGAAAATTAAAAACAAGAGCCAAATAAATCAAGTAATAGAACTATATCTCAAGAACTGTGAAGAGGCTGAGATTTTTACAGTGCTTGCAAGCTAGTAAGTATTCGGCCACAGTTTCAGAGATGCTTACAGAAAACCCAAGATTCCTGGGTTGCAAACAAAGCAGAATGAGCTTCTTGCTGACATTAGTTTCCTCTTGTCCCCCAAGTCCTATAGGGACAAGGCAGAGCAGTCTGGGTCCATGCTGTGTGTGAAGTGAGTCTGCATATTAGCTAAGGAACCCAGAGTTTGAGAAACCCTTATCTTTCATAAGGGGGTCTATTAGAAAACCCACCCATACTTTGCCCCCAAGAGAGACATTATCTTTATCACCTAGGGCAGCAAACAAAACTTCCCTCTGCTCTGGGGGGGGTGATATGATATATTCTAAGGTTGTTTGCTATATAAACATCCTTGCAAAGATTGCTCCAAACAAAAGCCGGATACAAGACATTAAGAAACACAAGAGATCCAGAGATAATTACTGTTACTCAACCATATAAAAACACTTAAATGTTTAAAGGTAAAACGTTTATCATCCACTATAACCGGGAAATAGATAGAAAAGAGGCGAGGAGAGAGGAAGATGAGGTATACTGATTGCACCACTGTTCATAACAAGGAGTTGAGGGTACTGGCTAAACATTATAAAAGACTTTTTTGTTCTTTTCAGAGAAAGACCACAGATACGCTTGCAACTTGAGAAATAAGGCATGCAGCATCCTTCGTGAAAGCAAAATGCCTATTTATCCATGAAGTTTCAACTGAAATGTTACTTCCTGGCAGGGGACTTCCCTGAACACAGACCCGGTTTGCTGTCCTCGGTGTCACCTCCTCTAGCTGCCATGGTCGCACAGTACTCAGTGGTGGAGTTGGTGCGGAGGTTAGCTCACACCTGATAGTATATCATTTTGTTTTGTCCTCTAACCTTTCATGAACGCAGCCTTGATTCTCCGATGCTCCTCTAAGGTACCCTGAGAAATACCTATGCTTTCTGAGGATAGCCCCCAGCACCTAGCAGGAGACAAGCAAATCATCCTGTACATGATACTGAACATAAATGAGCCTCTGAGGAGCCCACGTCAGGGCACATCACCCACGCTGCTTTACAGCACCCAGGTAACAGGTTGAAGGGGGAAAGCCAGGGCCGACTCGACCTCCTGACTCGAACTCATTATCTGTTTCTAATGAATTATGTGTGAAATTTCTGAGGTTATAAGGGGGAGCCACACACAGATGGTGAATGCATTATTCCCCCTTCTGAAGGGAGAATAATGTAATGCATGCTCTCTATGTTTAATGCATGAGAATGCAAATGCAGACAAATGAACAGAAGAGGTCAAACATCCACCCCCTGCTAGGAGGATGCTTTCTGTCTTCTCACCAATAAATGAATCGCTGGTTATTATAGATTTTAAACATCTAAGCAGCACTCTTGGGATCCTTGAAGTCTGTTTTTCTCTGATATTTTTGTCACAAGACGTTCTCCTGGTACAAGCAATGCTAAGGATTTTACACCCTCCTGAAAAACAGGCATCAGGGCTCTAGTTCCTAATGATACTGGCTACTGTGTTGCAATTAGAGGAAAAATAAATCTCTCCACCCTGAGGACAGTCTGTGCAACGGGAGCCAGGATAAAGATGGTTCTGAGAAAATGGAATCTTTGACACCGTGATTGTTTTCTCATTTGAAGGAAAATTTTTTTAAGGCAGTTGCCAAAAGCTAACCAAGGGAGCTCGTTAATGGCAGTAAGAAAAAAACACATCATAGGTTCATCCTATAGTAACTTAGGGGAACAGCAGTCAGAAAGGCGCAACTTCCAAACACAGTGAGGATCTACAGCAGGGGTCCCCAAACTACGGCCCCGCGGGCCACATGCGGGCCCCTGAGGCCATCTATCCGGCCCCCACCGCACTTCCGGAAGGGGCACCTCTTTCATTGGTGGTCAGTGAGAGGAGCCTAGTTCCTATTGAAATACTGATCAGTTTGTTGATTTAAATTTACTTGGTCTTTATTTTAAATATTGTATTTGTTCCCGTTATGTTTTTGTTTTTGTTTTTTTTACTTTAAAATAAGATATGTGCAGTGTGCATAGGGATTTATTCATAGGTTTTTTTTATAGTCCGGCCCTCCAACAGTCTGAGGGACAGTGAACTGGCCCCCTGTGTAAAAAGTTTGGGGACCCCTGATCTACAGTCTGCCTTGTGCACTCAGAGACCCAGAGATAGAGACAGTGTAATTTTAACATTGTCAAATTATTCAGCTTTCTTATTTATTTATTTTTTTTAGATTTCTTTATTTATTGATTTTTAGAGAGAGGGAGGAGAGAGAGAGAAAGAAAGGGAAAGTGAGAAAGAGGGGGAGAAGTGACTCGACTAGACAAGCCCAGGGATTCGAACCAGCGACCTCAGTGTTCCAGGCCAGTGCTTTAACCACTGTGCCACCACAGGTCAGGCAGCTTTCTTCTTAAAACTGAATAGTTCTCACAGATATTTTGCTATCAAATATCACTTTGGAAAAAAATTGATGATTTAGAAACTTTAACATAGGAGTTTTTAAAAGTTAATACAATAAATACATGAAATGCCATAAATAGAGAGCCCTCTCACCCCCGGGGGATTTTGTATGATTGCTTCAGTAGGTATCATCAACATAGGGCATCAGAGAGAAGGGGGAGGGGCATGCTGTGACCTTTGTTTGGAAAAGAGACTTTTCCTATCCTGCAATAATCGTCTCATCGTTCACTTTTAAATTTAAATGAAAGATCTCTCCATTGCAAAGACTTTAGTCTCTGGGTAGAAAAGGGAAGTTGACTGAGTGCTCACCATGTGACAGCCTCTGTGCTTCACACATGCCACCCAGTTTAACACCCTGAAGTGCCACGTGGTGGGTAATAGCATTAATCCCATTTTACAGATGTGGGAACTAAAGTGCACAGTAACTCGGCCATGGTCACACACCTAGTATGAATCAGAGCTACTGTAACCACAACACTTTACTGGTTGCTAGCAACAGCTATGAATTAAGCACATGACAAAGGACCTCATGGTAAGCATTTTCTCATTTGATCCTCTAACAAAAAAATGAGGTAGATCTTTTGTATTCTTGTTTATATACCAGGCAACTGAGGATTATAGACTTCAACAACATAACCATAATAAGTTATTCCCATTATTGATTTTTAACTCTATATTAAAATATGCGTAGATATATTAAAGGGTGCTAAGCTTTTCTTGTTTCCTCCCAATTTATCTCCCCAAAGGCATACATGAAGACTTGGCAATCAGAGGGACTTGTTGGGTCTTGGAAGAAGACTTCCAGCTCAGGACCCAACCACACCTGACCTGCCAACAGGTAACCATGTTTCTCTGAAGAAGAGACTTCGTGACACCGCGAGAAGCACATGGGCGGGGTTGCAGAGGCTGGGTGAGATGGCGGCATTGGGGGTGGCGTCACTCGGGCTCGGGCTTTTCTATGCTGCGCCCGGGCACAGCTATGCAGGACAGGGAGAGAGGACTGAGGGTCCTGATACAACCAGGAAAGCCTCTGTCTCTGCGCCTCAGAGTGGTAGCCTGTGAAATACCCATCTCTCTCCCCCAGTACAGCTCTCACTTTTGCTCCATCTCTATAGCAACCAGGAACGCATCCGTGAGCCTGAGGGCATGATTCTCTGCCTTTCTACCCATCTTGGAGTCAAATTTTATGAACATAAGTGTGTCATAACCTGAAGGTTTCCAGCACACTTCTGAATTACCTTAGTGATGAATCCTGAAATTCCAGGAATCCAACTGTCCTCTTCCAAACCTGTACTACGCAGCTTGTCACCTGTGTATGAACTTCAGCCAGTTAGCCTCAGTAAGACCCAGCTTCCTTCCTTATCGAGACGAGGGCAGAAATGTAAGAATATTAGCAGGACTGAAAGGCGCACAGTATGAAAAATAAAACCGAGGACAATGATTGGTCTTTAAGGACTGCTCAACAAATGTTAGCTCCACCATTGGGGAGCATGGGGCAGCTTTGGGTCCCTTTAGCTGTATAATGGGTTAATTAAATGGACATGGCAGATGCGGCCCAGGCTTCTACCCTCAAAGGTTCCCAAGCCATTTCCCTGGGGGATAATGACGGCACCCTCCACAGTCTAACACTCCAATTATGCTTTCCAGGTGATTCTCTGTGGGTCATCTCAGAAGCCTGGGGGGGAATATTAGGGGATGTACAGATTAGAGACCCTTGTGGTGAAACACACAGGTTAATAAACCAGCCAGTCTCACACATGGCAAGCCAAGTGCCTTTGGTGGCTGAAGAGAATTGGCTTTAATTGCCAAAGTAGCCCTTCTTTTTTTATTCTTTTATTATTAATTTTAATGGGGTGACATTGATAAATCAGGGTACATAGATTCAGAAAAACCATCTCCAGGTTATTTTGACATTTGATTATGTTGCATACCCATCACCCAAAGTCAAATTCTCTTTCGTCACCTTCTATCTGGTTTTCTTTGTGCCCCTCCCCCTCCCCCTCCCCCTTCCCCTCCCTCTTCTCCTCCCCCCCTCCATAACCACCACACTCTTGTTCGAGTCTCTGAGTCTCATTTTTATGTCTCACCTATGTATGGAATCATATAGTTCTTAGTTTTTTCTGATTTACTTATTTCACTCAGTATAATGTTATCAAAGTCCATCCATGTTGCCGTAAATGATCCGATGTCATCATTTCTTATGGCTGAGTAGTATTCCATAGTATATATGTACCACATCTTATTTATCCAATCATCTATTGAAGGGCTTTTTTATTGTTTCCATGTCTTGGCCACTGTGAACAATGCTGCAATGAACATGGGGCTGCATGTGTCTTTACGTACCAGTGTGTTCAAAGTAGTCCTTCTAAATTGCTTCCCTGTTTGAGAAAATGAGTTAGAAGGGATTGAAAATTTTTTTAAAAGCCCCTTTCCTGTCGTAGTTGAGATTTTAGGAAAAGAATGAATGCAGCCCTTCCCTCGTCACTCCACTGAACGGGGCGGGACTGCCCAGTTTCCTTCCGGGGAATTTGAGAGAAGAGACCAGAGTCAATGATCATGAATGTGTGACTGCTCCATGACAAGTGGCTCACTGGGACGCTGAAACTAGGATGAAATCCAGGCAGACCCCCTGGATGTGCACTCATGGAACAAAGCCCAGTCAGGAAAAAATGGCACAGCTGCAATTTTTTTGTGCTGTATTTTTTTAATGGTACTATATTCCAACTAATGGCAAAGCTATACAAAATCAGTACTTCCCACATTTCCCCAAGGCACACCATCTAGCCTAATCCAACCCACTGACCTACTGCAACACCCGTGAGCAAATTCTATTCATCAGTCCCCCCACCCCCAGCCCTGTCAGCCGGGAGAGCTTCTCTTCACCACCATTCCGCCAACCATCCTCTAAGCCAGGGGTAGTCAACCTCTTTATACTTTACACTTACCGTCCACCTTTGTATCTCTGTTAGGAGTAACATTTTCTAACCGCCCACTGGTTCCACAGTAATGGTGATTTATAAAGTAGGGAAGTAACTTTACTTTATAAACTTTATAAAGCAGAGTTACAGCAAGTTAAAGCATACAATAATAATTACTTACCAAGTATTTTATGTCAGATTTTCGCTAAGTTTGGTAGAATAAATCTTTATAAAACAACTTACTATAATTAAATCTATCTTTTTATTTACACTTTGGTTGCTCCTCTACCGCCCATCATGAAAGCTGGAGCGCCCACTAGTGGGCGCTAGGGGCCAGGTTGACCAGCACTGCTCCAAACCCAGAGCATCATGGAGCCCTCCATGTGGTTTCTTGTCAGCCCTCCTCTCGCTGACGTCTAGACTCAGACTATCCGAAGGAACTTACCATCTCTACCAAGCAACATTTCTCACGCATTGATTATTTCATCATTTTCTCTAAGTGCTAGAAATTGCTTCTCTTCCTAATTATTAACTATTTAATCCTTTGAGTAGTACAAACGTTCATGTACGTCCTTGTGCCTCCTGACCATCCAGAGTGTGATCAATTTATTTTAAAAATGTGTAAGGCAACATTTTAAAAAGGCAAATGTATGTTCTTTTTGTTTCCATAAATTGATTATCAAACAAACACGATTTTAAGTTAGTAAAACTGGAACTAGAACTAATTTCATTTTTTGAAAAAAAAAAAAACAACAACTCACTCCTGGGGTCAGCGAGCATGAAAAAGCCTACTACTGAAAGGGTTAAAGACAAAGACTATGTCACACATTCCTTCCTTCTTTTTACAGTATGATGGGCTCAGTCAACACTGGCTGGGTGGTTTATAATAACTTCTATGTAAACACTGCAAATTTCATAATAACCAATCAATCTGAAGACTGCCCAATAAAATAGTCCTGCCCATCTCTCATCTTATGAACACAGCATTTGAAAGCCAGAGGGGAGATTCCTCCTTTGGTCTCCTCATTTTTTTTTAGATGAATTGACTGAAGTTAAGGGGACTGAAGCAATTCAAGTCACACAGCTAAACAGGACCCAGTTAGGGCCAGCGCCCAGATCTGCACCTTGGCAATAACGTGCCCTTCCTGGTACAAGCACGAGGCTCTGTGGTCACACTCTATGTCCACTTGCAGCTCAGGAGAGGGACGACCAGACTGAGAGTGAGTGGGCATGGGGCCACAGCCTTGTTCTTCGCCTAATTCATGGCCTTGGGGAAATTATTGACCTTTCGGCCTGGGACTCCACAGCCACAAAAGAAGGATGGTAGATTCTGCATAATCTAACTATAGCCCGCAAGCCAAATCTAGGCTCTCGTTTTTGTAAAAAGTTTTATTGGCACACCCATTCATTGACCTCTTGTCAATGGCTGCTTTCATGCGGCAATGGCAGGAAATAGCTACATCGGAGACCGTATGACCCATGAGGCCAAGTTATTCACTCTTTGACCCTTGCAGAAAATATCTGTTGATTCCCACTATACATATGCCTGTATGAATCTAATACAGTTTAATAGTGTATGCAAAAGCACTTCTAAACTACAAAGTGCTATACCCACATTTTCAAAATCACTGTTGTTGACAAAAATAGTAGTAATAGCAACAGAGAATTACAAAAGACCATGACAATAAGGAAGATAATCACAATAAAGGTGATTAAAGTTTTCTTGGTTTAATATGCGCCATCTCCATGGTATTGCCTGATTTGAGATCACCTTACTATTATTTAAAGGAATGTGTGTTGACAGAACCATGATACCTTGAACAGATTCTAGGGATATCTGAGCAATCACTAGGTCACCTATGTGTAAAACACAAAATAAATGTTCTCAGAAGAACATCTATGGAGGACGTTGGCCCTCCCTTTCACCACTAAGTGCACTTGCCAGTCCGGCCTGCGTTGTAAGGACTTGTAAGCACTGTGCGATGGAACTAACGTTCACCTAGAAACACGGACTTGACACCGTCCACCTTCCATGTTTAGCTCTGTTGCTCTAAATGTATTAAGCTTTTTCATTGGCATTTTGAGAGGGAGATTGCTGGCTCAGGGTGCTTTCGACCTGGTATGTACTCTGGCCACAGCCATAAGGCAAGGGAGACAAACCATCCTCAGGATGGTGTGAATATTAATCATGTCCGACTCACTGCCAGGGTAATGACATGGGAATTTGTTCTAAGAACCACAGGCAGTTGTGAAAAGACTCTTCCCCTGATGGAACCACAGAGTGGAGGATGGTTTGGTGGATAAGAGCAGATGTGGAAACTGACTAGGAGGCTCTTGGACTGGTCCAGGCAGGAGGCCAGGGTGGTGGTGGCGTTGCCTGGAATTGGGATGGAGCTGGAGATAAGCAAATCATCGGTGACAAGCTGCAACTGGGAGAGATGTAGAAAGAGGGGTCAGGAAGAGAGACCAGCACCGACTTTATATTAACCCAAACCAAATTTAGAGTAACACACAGCCAGGTTTGTGTTTCGCTCAAGTTCACTGCCTGCCCCTATTTAAAATGGACATAGAGGCCCATAAAACCCATTCCAATTACTTTTATTCCTCTCCAATAAAACTTAAAACTTTCATTCGATCCAGTAAAATTCTTAACAACATCTTTTTATGGCCCTCTTTAGAAAACCATTATGGTAATAACTATTTAGTACTAATAAATATATTCCTATTTAAACAGTTATTTTATTATGTATTATCAGCCCTTGAAAAGTCTGAGGTCTGTCAAAGAAAGAAATTATCTTGTTTATAGGAGTTGGACTGAGAGACTTAATCTTCCCGGCACAAACGAGGCAGAAATGACCACTATGCGAGGAAGCAGGATGCGCTAGGCTCCATGCCTTGGTTTGTGGATATCTGTGTATGCGTGTGCATGGGTGTGCACACAGGACAGTTTGCAAGGAGAGATAAGAAATCCCTGTGCAATGTGAATTCTCTCCTATTCCCCTCACTAAAATATTCCTCTGAAATCTCTACATCAGAAACCTTTAAATATTAAAGGCAAATGCTCCTCAGAGAGGTGAAATAGGAAACTTTGATCAGCTGTAAATGACTTGATGGGAACATACATATAAGATCTATCATCCCCAACAGCCGAGGATAAAGTGTCGGGCCCATTAGGGCTTTGATGGAGGAGGGGACACTGAAATCATAAATTGGGACCTGGCACTTTCAGGCCTCGTACTGGAAATATCTAGAGCACTAGAGCACTGGGTACTTACTACTGGGAAATAGTAACCAAAATTCAGATTGCCAATTTCACCATTTTGCAGAGCTCAGTTTGACTCCTAACCAAGTCATCTATTCAAATTGGGCTTTATTCCTGCCCACGCAGCCAGGCTTCTCCAAGGCTTATCTTGGCTCACTCCACTGCCCCCCAAATTGGTTGTATTTATATGAGAATAAGGGCTCTAATAATTCTGGACGTTCACCTGGCCTTGTGAGTTTTGTTTTCTAATGATAGGAATGGACTTGTATAGTCCTAGCCACAGCTCTTCTTCTATATCACCTCAGCATCGATGTCTAAATGAAGAGGCTAGGACAGGGGATGCCGTGTAGGCTGTCTGTGGCCATGTAACAACAAGAAGAAGCTTTATTATGCTTCTTTCTGTTCAACCATGTTTTCATTGGTTCATTCCTTTATTCAACTATTCCAACAGCTACTCCTGAGCACCCACCTGCGCTGGACCTTGTGCTAGAGACCGGGGATAGAGTAGCAAACAAGGGAGCCCTGGTCCTTATCTCAAGAAGATGAGACCCAGTAGTGAGCTGAGATGTAACTGCAAATTGTAACACGCTGTCCTAGGAGGGCAGTGGGCACCAGCTCTGTGTCTGTTTCGCTGTCTGACCTCAGAATACTCTTTTGCTCTCTGAGCCTTCGGTTCTTCATCTGGACTTCAGACCAGATGCTTCCAGAGTCTGCATTCTCGCATAAGGATGACACACAAATCCGTGGGGCGTTCCATATGGAAACGAATGGGGGAGGTCAGTAACCTTAGAGGTTTCAAGTCTAGATGGGATAAAGAGACACAGAGGGAGATTTAGACAACAGAGGAAGCATTTCACAATGAAGGAATCTGTATCTAAAAGGAAAACACAGCTTGGGACCAAAGCGCACAGCGACCCTGTCTCCCAGGCACGTGGCTAAAGATGGGAGTGAGCAGCCCAGCTCCACGGGAGCACAGGACACCAATCCTGCACCGGACTCCTGGCCCTTCCAGGGTGCAATGCGATCTGTTATCTAGCCAAGTGCTCCCACTCAGGTCCAGGCTGTTTCAAACGCTTCTTACAACAGCTGAAATTCTGCACAAGGGGTAATATCAGGCTGTGTTGTACTTCTTTTTCAATATAAGTGTCACAATGCTTCACCTACAGGTGTAACAATGATAGGAGCCATAGCCATCAGTTATTCTAACGCCTTGTGTTTGGAGAACACTCTGAAACTATTTTTCCCCCAGAGTACCTTGTATAAGAACATTGGATTAGACTAGATCCTGTGCTCTTCACGGAAGAACCAAAGCGTGCATTGTAGGAGGGCTCAGTTGTCCTTGTTACAACCATTTGTGGGAACTGGGGGAGGGGAGTGTTCCTGGTCACTGCATGATACCAGAAACTGAGCAAGAAAGAAGGATGGGGCAGAATTCTATCATAACTGAGAGAGAGAATAATATGTAACATCTTTTTTACAACTATATGATGTTAATGACAGCAATAACCAGTCAACCAAATAGGGACAGATAGATATACACACATATTATTTGAACCATAATTCCAAAGATGTCCATTATCATTAAATGGCATACAGAAAGCTCAGAAGTAGTTTATGGTAGAATTACTATTACTCTTGCATTAAACACCTATTAGACATCTGGAATAACAACAAAAAAAAGTGGTAGCTAAACATTGCTAACGTTATCCACATCCACAATTCTAAATGCTTTAATAATATGCACATGTGTGTTCATTTATGCTTTATAGCTTCACAGCCTGTTACAGGAGAATTCATCTAACCCTGACATTGTCCAGATGAGTACGCTGAGACCCAGATGGATTAAATAGCGAAGTCTAACTGTTTGTGAAAGAGCTGGGACAAGAACCTGGCCCTCCTGTTCCCCCAGCGCAGAGCTGCCACTCTTCCACCAGTGAACATAACGGTGCTAAATCACTGGCCGTAACTCACAGAGCCTGGAGCTCTCTCATAAACTTCCACTTGGGTTTGAAGTTTAGGGATGATTCTGAAATAAGCTGATTTTAATTCATGGGCAGCCAGGGACCAGAAAAAAGGATTGGTGTTTCCCCTCCGAGGAAGCTGAGAGGTGGGGAGTAGCAGCCTGTTCTGTGCAGGATTCATTAACCATGAGTTCCCCCTTGTTCAGAAATGCTTATAAAAAGCAGGCCTATACCCTGTCAATGGTGGTATCTATGATGCAATGTGAGTGCAAGAAACAAGAAGCCTATAAAGCAGGGGTCCCCAAACTACGGCCCGCGGGCCACATGCGGCCCCCTGAAGCCATTTATCTGGCCCCTGCCGCACTTCCAGAAGGGGCACCTCTTTCATTGGTGGTCAGTGAGAGGAGCACATTGACCATCTCATTAGCCAAAAGCAGGCCTATAGTTCCCATTGAAATACTGGTCAGTTTGTTGATTTAAATTTACTTGTTCTTTATTTTAAGAATTGTATTTGTTTCCGTTTTGTTTTTTTACTTTAAAATAAGGTATGTGCAGTGTGCATAGGGATTTGTTCATAGTTTTTTTTATAGTCCGGCCCTCCAATGGTCTGAGGGACAGTGAACTGGCCCCCTGTGTAAAAAGTTTGGGGACCCCTGATATAAAGCTTCCCTTGACCTATACGATGGAATGAAGCACTGGGGTGCAATTTGGTTTGTTTGTTTGACTGGTTAGTTGGTTAATTGTTTGTTTGTTTGTTTGGTTGGTTGGTTGTTTGGTTGGTTGGTTTTAACTAAGAGGGAAAGGAGAGCTAAGATTGCTGCTCCTGCCTGGCTTCTGGTGGAGCAGTGAATGAAGCATTCGACTTGGAATGCCAAGGTTCCCGATGCAAAACCCTGGGCTGGCCCAGTCAAGGCACATAGGACAAGCAATCAATCAATGAACAACTAAAGTGAAGCAACTGTGAGTTGATACTTCTCCCTCCCTCCCACTCCTCTCTCTGTAAAATCAATAAATAAAATCTTTAAAAATATATTTTAAAAAAAGATTGCCGATTGCTCCTTGGGCCTGGACCGCGTGCCTGTAGCAGCCTGGGCGCCACAGCACCTGCAATGGAACCAGGTCATTCATGTGTCCTTGCCCTGGTTCCCGGGGCCTGAACACAAGCGCCGGTGCTGATGTCTGAACTGCCCTGGAGAGGACAGCTCTGCGGAGTCCCAGAGACCCCCACGCAGGCACAGCGGTGTCTGCCACCTGCATATCCAACCCAGGTCCTCTTCCACGTGAGGGCCTTTTGGGGATCTAGCCTTTTCCAAGTCAGGGGTAGGGGTCACCTCTAAGCCTCTGACTGGCTCTAAGAACAGGTCATTCTACCCAGCACTTAGTGAATCACAGGGCTGCCTCTCCAGCCTCGCAGGATGGTTCGAGGTTTAGCTTGTGTCCCATTGACTGGGCGGGGCTTGTTTTCCCAAGGTTTTGATCCCCAGACTTCAGGTCCTCCTGTTTGGGTCGCTAAGATCTGCTTATGGCATCTTCCTCGGTCTCGGTTCTCTGGACCTAGTCACCTTACCGTCTATTACTTACACCCTCCTAGTGTTAGATGAAATGTGGTGTTGATCTTGTACTTTACAGTCCTACCAGGGGTTAGGCCCATGCAAGCCAGGCAGTTTCCTGAGAACTAGCCAAAAACTCTACCCCTGCCCTGATCCAGCACGTCATCCGCCGCACCAGCGGGGCTTCTGAACTGGTGCCCACAGTGCCCCGTGCTGTAGAGAGTCAGTGAATGTGGAGATCACCCCTGGTCCCATGGAACATCAAGCCACCAGAACAGGAAGGCAGCTGAGATGTAACAGAGGCAGGTGCTGATCCCGGATCCCATCCTTCTTGTCTTTGGCTCCTTCTGTTCCTCATTAGCTGGGTGGCCTTAGGACAGTTATTTAACTTCCCTGAGCCTTCATTCCATTGTTGGCAAATTGGAAATAAGAATACTACATTCATGCTGATTGATCTCTTTTCTCTCTCTCACTCTCTCTCTTCTCCTCCCCTCCTGCAGCCATGGCTCAGTTAGAGCGAGATGGCCCCAAGCACTGAGGATGACTCCACGGCTTCCACCTCAGGTGCTAAAAATGGCTCCGGTTGCAATAGAGCAGGGGCCCCAGATGGGCAGAGCATCACCCCCTAGTGGGCTTATGGGGTGGATCCCGGTCAGGGCGCATGTGGGAGTCTGTCTCTGCCTCTCCTCCTCTCACTAAATAAAAATAAATAAATAAACAAACCCTGTGTAAGGAATAGTGGTGACCCTGAAGCTCCTCTTTCCATATAGTGCCTATGGTCTCTTGGGAGGGACAATGTAACCATCATGATGTCAGCAGTGTGAGGCCAGATAGAATGTCATTGGCACAATGTAAAAAACCATTAGGAGACTTACACTAGAATCTGACTCCGCGTAGATTAAGTGCTTGACATTGTGTAATTCATTGGTATCCCTTGAGTTTCAAGCTACTCAGAGAAGCTTTATTTATTTTTCTTCTCCTAGAGAAGACCTAGAAACAAGACAAGCAAAATGAAGAGTTAAGCAAACAGAGATAAACAGGATTGTCTGCTTAAGATCTGCCCCAGGTTGGGAGAAAGATCTCCATTACACTGAGCTGGGATGCATCTCTTTACTTCCAATTACATCCCAGGAGCTGCCATCAGGTTTAAGTGCCTAGTTTCCCGATGAACATCTGTATGTCTGAGACATAGTGTGGATCAGAAAGAAATAAACCTCTGGGGATTGTGGTGAAGAGACTGCGGTACGGTGACCCATTAAGAAAGCCAACCCACATTAAGGGGGATGAAACTGGGAAAGAATTACTGAAAGCCACGTACGTCATTAGCCTCCTTCACAAAATAAGTTGCTATGCACCAAGGAAAGACATCTGTAACACAGGAGCTCCTGGCAAGTGGAAAGTGCTAAATAGTTCACAGCTGTCTCCCTTCAGGGTTTCAGCTGAACTCCAGAGCCACTTTCAGGGTTATTTCAATAGAAAGCTTTTACCTGATCTGAAATGCACTGCGAGTCCATCAGGTAGAACCCATTGAGGGAAACCGCTTCTTGCAATGATGTACGATTCATTCATTCACATCGTTGCACAATTTAGAAAAAACAATCCATGGATGATATCATTAGTTTTTTGTTTTGTTTTGTTTTGTTGTTTTTTGTTATTTTGGGGGGGTTGTATCATAAGTTTAAAAGCCGCTGCATTTGTTTCTGTCAGTATAATTTTAAGCCACATGAGATCATTAGTTGAGAAAACATATTTGAAAGACTACACAACTATAGTAGTTCTGTCATTGGAACAGTATGATTTATGTTGGAGAAACAAAGCACTGGAAATTAAACTACAAAGCATCAGTCATCCTGAGGATAGGCATCTGAACCCTTCTTCTCCTTGATACATACACTGCAACCCAGAGTTGAAAGATGCCCAGAGAATGCCAGGATATTTCCAGCGGTGCAGAACACTACTGTGAAGACTTCCAGAGAACAACCGCGCAATTATTGTGATGATAAAATACATGGCCATTGGTTCCCTCAGCAAAGAGCCGAGAGGATGTTCTCAAGCAACATTATTCTATTTGCCATTATTCTACTGGACCTTTAGCAGCCTTAGCTCTCTTTCTCGTTTGGTGACCTCCTTGTGGGTTTTCAGTGTCCGGCTGTGGACAGTTTCCTTGGCCATGAATTAGGAATGCCAACGTGCTGAGTTTATCTCTGCCCAAATTGTTGGCGCTGCCATCTTAGAGTCCCGCCCTTGACGTTGAGAGCACCTCTTTTCTTCTCTCCTCCCTATGAGAGTAAAATTCAATGTGAGATGAAATTCAGTGTGAGATCCAAGTGCCATGCTGTGTGGTTTTACCGTCTAGAAACATCAGGACAGAATCTTAGCTTCTGTTCTCTCTGTATGTCTTATAACCCAGCACCAGCTAAGCCACGCAAATCTTTCTTAGGATTGAAGTATAGTCTGAAGTATCTACATAAACTATGTAAGCAGAGTGATGATGATGATCATGGAAAAGGCTAAGGTGAGTGGAGCCAAACAAGTTGAATAACAGGAAAAATATTATGATTTGCTTGGCCATTGTTGGGCTGCCATCAGAACTTTGGTTTCATGGCTTGCACCCGGTAGGAGGTGCAGAGAGACATTCAAAGATGTTGGTTCTCATGATGTTGATTCCATGGCCTTTTCCTGGTTAGCCTGTTGATTCTCAGCAAATCATTCAACTACTCTGAGTTTATAATCTGAGGACATACAAACTAACAGAATTTTGAGAGCTAAGTAAGATAATGTGCAAAAGTACTTAGTATAGTGCCCCTACTCTGTATTAAGCAAGAGTAGCTGCATTGTTAGTAATAACATTATTATTAAATTTCTTCTCATGGACTTGTTTCATTTTTAAAATCAATTTCTCTCTCCAATGTACAAATAAAGGGGAAAAGGGACTCCTAAAATCTTAATTCATATGATTGCATAATCATCAAAGCTTTCTAAAGCAGCCCATCCTTCTCAAATCCATGTTTATAGGAGGAAAAGTAATGGAAGCCCGTGCCGCTGCGGTGCAATCTGTGAATTTCATCTTCAGAGAAACATGGAGAAAACTTTTTTAAGATTTTATTGACTTTAGAGAGAAAGAAAGAGGGAGGGTGGAGGAGCAGGAAACATCAACTAGTAGTAGTTGCTTCTCATATGTGCCTTGACCAGGCAAGCCCAGAGTTTTAAACAGGCAACCTCAGCATTCCAGGTTGACGCCTTACACACTGCACCACCACAGGTCAGGCAAAGCTTAAAGATGACAAGTAATAAGATATTTGCTGCTGGGGGTTCTTTTTTTTAATAAATAAATTTTTATTAATTTTAATGGGGTGACATCAATAAATCAGGGTATATATATTCAAAGAAAACATGTCCAGGTTATCTTGTCATTCAATTATGTTGCATACCCATCACCCAAAGTCAGATTGTCCTCCGTCACCTTCTATCTAGTTTTCTTTGTGCCCCTCCCCCTCCCCTCTCCCTCCTTCCCTTCCCCTGCCCCCCATAACCACCACACTCTTGTCCATGTCTCTTAGTCTCGTTTTTATGTGCCACCAATGTGTAGAATCCTGCAGTTCTTGTTTTTTTCTGATTTATTTATTTTACTCCGTATAATGTTATCAAGATCCCACCATTTTGTTGTAAGTGATCCGATGTCATCATTTCTTATGGCTGAATAGTATACTATGGTGTATATGTGCCACATCTTCTTTATCCAGTCTTCTACTTTTTTTTTACAGCGATTAAAGCCTTTAAGCAAACTCTTGGCCAATACAGCAAGAATCCATAAAAGAGTAGTGTCCTTAACAAGTTCACCAAGTCCAAGTTGGACCCAACACCATGCCAAGTCCCTGATAAATGCAACCCAACCCCAGTTCAACCTGTTAGGAGCTGTCTCAAGGAGCAGGAGTCCAGGAAAAGTCCACATCCAGGAAAAGTCCGCATGGCACTGGAATTGTTGTCACAATTCTATACTTGGCAGCTCACATCCAAGTCCCAATGACCACTGCTTCTAGCTGGTAATGATTCAGGTAGACTGGAAAAGCCATCTGTAGCATGTGTGGATATGGAGCTTCTGTTCTCCTCTGCCTAGAGAGATGAGACCAGGTTGCTTTTCCCTGGAGCTCTGTGACTGTGGCTTGGTAAAGAGAACCTTGGGATACACTAAGCTGGGTGGCAAAGGTAGATTCATAATAGAAGTTGGCAAAAGGGGGAAAGAGAGCTCTAAATTAGGAGTAAGTCCCAGCCTGAAATATGAGTGGGGCATTGAGGTAGGAGAAATAAAGAAAACATTATATATTAAACAAAGCAGCAGAAAATAGGACTATCAACACCCACAACAGAGATCTTTGAGGGAAGAATAAAAAACCTGACTATTCAGGCAAGACATAGTTAAGTGGCCCTTGTGCAAATGAGATCAGTTTACCTGCTTCTTGGAAGAAATACCCTAGGCTCGTCCACAGTGTCGTAGATGGGGCCGACGGCCCTGGGCACCTTCAGCCTTCAGTGGCAAACCCCAGCATTCTGGGCAAGGTTAGGTCATAGGTGGCTGGAGCAGGGCTGGAAGAGACTGAACCCTCCCTTAGAGGAGTGAGGGGGAAGCCTACCTTCCAGTGTCCCTGTTTCCTCACAGCAGAGGCATGTGAGTCTGGCAGGCTTTAGCTCAATGACCTTCCTTTCCACTATTGAACTACTGGGGGGTTCTTTTATTTTCTCTTTACCTCAGGAAATAATTATGTGTACCTATTCAAGATGTATAAATAATTCCAGTACTATCCTTTAGAATCATGGGCTGCTTTTTGATATGTTTCTCTGGTCTCTTTCAGTGCATGACTCCTCTATCTTTCTTTGTATTTCATTACCTTACTGTATTTTTATTGTTTTATTTTTCTGAAGTGAGAAGCAGGGAGACAGAGAGGCAGACTCCCGCATGCGCTCAACTGGAATCCACCCGGCACGTCCACCAGGGAGCGATGCTCTGCCCATCTGGGGTGTTGCTCCATTGCAACTGGAGCCATTCTAGCACCTGAGGCAGAGGCAATGAAGCCATCCTCAGTGGCTAACTTTGCTCCAATGGAGCCTTGGCTGAGGGAGGGGAAGAGAGAGATAGAGAGAAAGGAGAGGGGGGGATGGAGAAGTAGATGGGCACTTCTCCTGTGTGCCCTGACAGGAATCAAACCGGGACTTCCACACGCCAGGCCAACGCTCTACCACTGAGCCAACCGGCCAGGGCTCTTACTGTATTTTAAGAGCACAAGCTAGTAATATTACAGAAGGTCCTTTAAGTTCTTCTATTGTTCTGTCATGACATTTCCCTTTTTAGCAGGAATCCCATGGAAGCAACATTATACTCTAAGTGTATCATATCAGGGGTCACACTAAATCCATGAGCCCTCACTGAGAGATGCAGCCTTTTATCACTGGGTTTGGTGCCTGCCAGATTCCTCTCCATCGTAGAGTTCATTGATAAATATGTTGTGAGTGTTTGAAGCCACATCTTAAGAATCTTTAGTTTTTTATCATGAAAAGTCTTCTGACTCAAGAGAGAAAGAAAAAATCTCAACCTGACTTATTTTTTAATAAAAGAACTGAAGGCAATGATGTTCCCAACTTGGTTATACAAAGTGGGGCTTCATCTTTTCCCAACTTGGACACAAATCAGCTTCAAACAATACACATAATATTAAGTCACAAAGCAGTCGAGCTGGAAGGCCTTGAAGATTAACAGGCTCCAATTTGTTTTAGGTTGAGAACCATGAGGTCCTAAATTGTGAAGTGACTTCCCCCAGTCTCTCCTGAGTTACTGGTAGAATTGGGAGAGGAGAAGGCTCCCATTGCTCCTGGCAGCTGTGCACCACCCCATGCCATCTTGCTTCTCAGACAGAGACCTTTGCCACAGTGCCCTTCAGCCAAGGACAGTCACTGTTAGGTCCAGAGTAGCCTCAAAGCCTTTGGAAATGCCTCTGTTTATTCCAAACTAAACCCTGGCTGGGCTTTGCCTTTCGCCCTTGACAAAAGACAGAGACTGGGGAACAGGGGGTAAGAAAAAGGACCTAGAAAAACTTTTTATGTTCCATAACTCTTATTACTTCACTATGATTAGCCAAGCACTAGAAATTTAGGGCAAAATACTTAGAAACTACAGGGGGGAAAGACACTGAAAATAACAGCAAACCATATTTCTGCCACAAATGGACAAATACATTTTCTTAGAAATCTTTCTGTGTCTTTACATATGTTACATATGCACATGTCATAACAGCTAATCATATTGTATGTCATGATACATAATAATATTTTGTCTAGCTAGCTCACCAGCTGCTTTTTAACAAAATAAATGGAGTTTATTATAGTTTCCTAATTATATAGAGACTAGTTTACTAACAGATATCTTGGCGCCTTTGCCCTAAACCTTTAAATATTCACATAAATAATATTAATGATTGCTCTGTGCCCCATAGTAGAAATGTATCATTATTTACTTAACCAGTTTTGGAAACTTTAGAGGAAATAAATATATAAATACATTTTAATTTTTTTTTTTCCATATTCATTGTAGTACCCTATCTTATAAGTATTTCTGCACTTCATCATCCTTTGCTACTGTTAATCTCCATCCTCTCCCCCCTTTTTTTCCTTTGTTGTCACAGTTTAAGTTTGGTTTTATTGTGTTCTTGGTGGAGCTGTTACTTGTGGTGTTGTTTTCTTTTGTTCTTTGAATCTGGTTGGAAAACCCCCCTTAGTATTTCCTGGAGTGGGGGCTTTCTGTTGATAAATTCTCTCATCTTTTCTGTATTTGTGAATGTTTTTATATCTCCTTCATACTTGAAGGATAGCTTTGATGGGTATAGTATTCTTGGCTGAAAGTTCCTCTCTTTCAGGGCTTTAAATATTGGGGTCCACTCTCTTCTAGCTTGTATAGTTTCTGCTGAGAAATCTGATGATAATCTAATAGGCCTTCCTTTATATGTTGTACTCTTCTTTTCCCTGGCTGCCTTGAGAATTTTTTCTTTGTCATTGTTTTGTGTCATCTTTATTATGATGTGCCTTGGAGTGGGTTTGTTGGGGTTAAGAAAACTTGGTGTTCTGTTTGCTTCTTGAATTTGAGGCTTTAGTTCCTTCCACAGGCTTGAGAAGTTCTCGTCTATTATTTGTTTGAGTATATTCTCCATTCCATTTTCTTTCTCTTCTCCCTCTGATATACCCATTATTCTTATGTTATTCTTTCTGATGGAGTCAGACAATTCCTGTAGGGCTTTCTCGTTTTTTATTATTTTTGAGTCTCTTTCTTCTTCTCTCTGTTGTGCCTCAAGTTGTTTGTCTTCTATTTCACTAATCCTATCTTCAATCTGGGCTGTTCTGTTAGCTAAGCTTGTTACCTCGTTTTTCAGCTCGTGAATTGAGTTTTTCATTTCTGTTTGATTTGTTTTTATAGTTTCAATTTCCTTGGTAATATATTCTTTGTGTTCATTGAGTTGTTTTCTGATCTCCCTATATTGCCTTTCTGTGTTTTCTTGTATATCTCTGAGTATTTTTAAGATTTCTAGTTTAAATTCTCTGTCATTTAGCTCCAAGGCTTCCAATATGTTAAGTCTTTTCTCCATAGATTTTTCCACATCTATTTGTGTTACCTCTCTTTCTTTTGTATCCATAATATTCGATTTCCTCTTTCTTATCGGCATCTGAGGGTGGTCTTATTGATAGCACTAATTAGAATTAATAAAGAGTAAAAAGAAAAAAAAAAAAAAAAGGGTAAAACACCCCACAAAAAAAAACAGTAATAATTTATTATTTCCCCCTTTTTTCTCTCTTCTCTTTCCCTCCTCTCCCCTCCTCAGGGAAATATCATGCCTATAATGGAGGGCCTGATTTGGGGTGAAGAGTTCAAGGGGCAAAAAAAGGGAGTAGGGACCTACTAAATGCAAAAAAAAAAAAAAAAAAAAAAAAGGAAGAAAATCTTAGACAAGCATAAGATGATTTGCTTGTAAGTGATGGTCAACTAAGAGATATAATGAGAGGGATAAGAGGGAGTCAGAAAAAAGGACCAAAAAAGAATAATAAAGAAGAAAAAATAAAAATAATAAGTAAAAATCTGTTGTATTAAGTGGAGCGAAGACTAAATACAATGGAGACCTTGGGTTGGGAGGTCCCAAAATGCCACAAAAATAAACAAACAAGAGAGAAAAAAAATAAAAACAAAAGCAAAAAAGAGAAATAAAACCAAAAAAAAGCCTTGAGTCCCAAATTAACTAATTTGTTCGTGATTGAGGATTATATGGGAGGAAAGTAAAATGAGAAAAGAAAAAACGAATAGAAAGGAAAAAATAAGAAAAAGAGAAAAACGAAGGAAGAAATAAAATAGGAGAAAAAAAACAAAATAAAGCAAGACAAAAAAAAAACAAAAGAGGAGAGAGTGAGAGTTAAGTGTTTTGGAGTATTACCTTAAAGGAGGGTGAGGATGAAGAAGAAAAATAAAATGCAACACTCATGGGTAGTGTAGTTCAAGAAAGGGGAAGCATAAGATGGGCAGAGAATAGAAGGACCGAGGTGGAGGAAATAAAGGCAAAAAGATAGAAGAAACAAGCAACAACAACAACAAAAAAAAAAAAAATTAGTGGATCAAGTTGTAAAGTCTGTGGGTTTTTCTTGATTTTGAGAGGTTAACTTCTTCCTTTTTCTTTTCTCTCCCTCTTCCTAGTCGGTGACTCTGTACCCCAGGCTCTGCCCCTGTGTCACTCTTAGTTAGGGATTTGCAGTTGATGGGATTCTATGGCAATGTCATATAATTGGCTTTAGTCTTGCTGGAAGTAAAGGCTTGTTGGCGTTTGCAGGGTCCAACGATGAGAGAGTTTGCTTTCCTGGATTCTCTCTCCTAGTCCCCCCTTTCTGAATTAGCAGCCTGGTGATCCAGCTATAAGGCTGCAACTGCTTCTGCCTGGGGAGTAAGAGGCTCAAAGAGCTGGGAAATCCCCACTCTATCCCCACTCAGTGCAAGGCTTTGGGAAAGGCTCTGAGAGTCAGGGCCTCCAGTGTAATCAGGCGGGGGTGGGAGTCAATTGTTGTCAAGGTGACTGTTCAGCGCCTATCATTTAGTTGGACCTCTCAACCCAGGCTTTCCACACTTTGTAGCCTGTTTTTGCAGGGAAGAAGAGGCACTAGTCTCTGCTTATGACTAGTGTAGTATAAATAAAGCAAGACAAAAAAAAAACAAAAGAGGAGAGAGTGAGAGTTAAGTGTTTTGGAGTATTACCTTAAAGGAGGGTGAGGATGAAGAAGAAAAATAAAATGCAACACTCATGGGTAGTGTAGTTCAAGAAAGGGGAAGCATAAGATGGGCAGAGAATAGAAGGACCGAGGTGGAGGAAATAAAGGCAAAAAGATAGAAGAAACAAGCAGACCTTATTATCTGCCAAGTCCTTCTTGTTAGCGTTTATCCCTGAATATGGAGGCTCTATCAATCAGAAGTTGCCCCCGCCCCTTTAGCGAGAGGCACTAAAAAATATCACGCCTCTTGTCTTGGATCGCTGAACTGAGAGAGATCTTATCAATTAGAACCGAGGGTGCGCAGATTTTATGGGTTAAGCTAATTTCAGTGATTGGGTCGCAGCTGTGTTTCAGAAGGTATTTTAGGCTGCCTGCGCGCGCCCCTCCCCCAACGCTTGATTGTTAGCTTGAATGGCTGGGTGAGGTGCCCCGCCCACGGAGAGAATCTCCCAAGCCTCTCCCGCTCGCCCCGCCGCTGGCGGCTGGACCGCACCAGGCACAGGATAATGGAGCCCCTTGGGTGTGCGGGCCAGTAGGGCGCCCTGGGCGCGTGGAATGCCCAAGGCACGCGCGCGAATGGGGCGCTCAGGGCACCGGTGGCCGGCGACCCCCACTCGCAGTGTGCGGGCCGCTGGGAACGTCAGCGGTGCTCAACCGGACCGGGCGCGCGCGCGGCGGCTCGTGGCGGCCGCTCGCGGTGGCGGTTCCGCGGGGGCTCCCGGCAGCTCAGGGGCTCGCGGCCGCGAGCGGCGGCTTGCGGTTCCCAAGTATATGGGCTGACTCACCGCGGGCGCACTCCCTGGCGGCTTGAATGAGCGTCGCTGCGGTAGCTTCCTCCACACCCTCGTCTCTCAGATTCAAGTGATAACAGTCCTTTTGCTTTCAGTTTGTGTGGAACTCCGGAATGCTCCGAGGATAAATTTTTCTGTTTCTAGTTGATAAATTTGTTGTGATTTAGGGGAGAGCTGTCGGACACGCTTCTCACGGCGCCATTTCCGTGACGTCCCATTTTAATTTTTAAATTTCTGTATCTTATTAGTGAGAAATAACACTTAGAACATATTTCTGGGTCTTGTTATTTATTTATTTGTGACTCACGAGTACCTATTTTGAACACATAATTTTTTTTAGTATTAATAACTATTTCCTCTCATATAAGTCACAATCATTTTCTCATTCAGTATTTACTTTTTACTTCAGTGAAAGGCGATGTGTCTGTCTGTATGTGTATTCATTCTACGAGTGGGAAGAGAGGAATATGTGCAATATGAAAACTCAAAGTTAATATACTGACATGAAGTACAGTCCTACAGAAATGGTTTCCAGAGAACAGCACATCTGGCATTTGATGCTTAATCTACACCACAACCCTTGCCAAGTAGGCACACCTGTTTCCCCGCCTAAGCTCCCTCCGCCCAGCATGTAAGGAGGTAGGCGTTCTTGCAAGAAAAGTAATAAACCTACAGGAGAGAAACCCATCACATCTCATTCAAGATGCTGAGTGGGAGATGCTTTGGTGGATACAGAAAACGCCAACTCTATTGTTACTAAGCTGTTTGGAAAACAGGCAATCTAGTCGTGATTAATGAGTATTTCCCACATCATTTACGCCCAACCTTTCTGCCACTTCATTCTGCAAACTCTAATACATGGTCCCAGAGGAAATGCTATTTCCCCAGGTTTTGAGATTTCTTTGCCTATGTTCACTACTGTTTTCTAGACCACACAGATAGCAATCGGGTTGCCAAAAAGAGTAAACAAACTACAAGGCTTAAAAAACAAAGAAAGAACCAAACTCTGGCATATGCAAGGTCTGCTTAAAATTTTAGCTAACAGGTATCTTCAAATTTCTTTAAAGTTCTTTTTCTTGTATCTCTGGACTACCAGTTAACTATTTTCCTACTCAGAACTCAAGAGTAATATTGGTATGAGTTAGTCAAGTAGAAAGGAAGGTAGAAGTGTGTAGATTGAATGCGAAGATCAGACTCACTCCTTCACAAGTGTTCCTCAACCTTTTTTTTCACTATCACCCCCCAGAGGAACCCTGTTAGACAATTTGTTCTTAGTGGCCCTCCTCCAGTAAAATTTCAATATCAGAGACAGTCTGTATATCTGTTTACGTATTATATTTAAATCTATCCATTAAATGTCCCTTGATGGCGACATCACCTCGGCTGAAAATGACTGATTTACAATGTTTTCTCTAAACCAGTGGTCCCCAACCTTTTTGGGGGCCACAGACCGGTTTAATGTCAGAAAATATTTTCACGGACCGGCCTTTAGGGTGGGATGGATAAATGCACAAAATAAAATTATGCGACCGGCGTAAAAACTTGGTATTTTTAAATATAATTGTCGAACTTACGAGACAAGCGTCAAGAGTGAGTCTTAGCCCTGGCTAGTTGGCTCAGTGGTAGAGCGTCGGCCTGGCATGCAGGAGTCTCAGATTTGATTCCTGGCCAGGGCACACAGGAGAAGCGCCCATCTGCTTCTCCACCCCTCCCCCTCTCCTTCCGCTCTGTCTCTCTCTTCCCCTCCCGCAGCCAAGGCTCTATTGGAGCAAAGTTGGCCCGGGCTCTGGGGATGGCTCCATGGCCTCTGCCTCAGGCACTAGAGTGGCTCTGGTTGCAACAGAGCGATGCCCCAGATGGGCAGAGCATTGCCCCCTGGTGGGCATGCCAGGTGGATCCTGGTCCCGCACATGTGGGAGTCTGTCTGACCACCTCACCGTTTCCAACTTCAGAAAGAAAAAAAGAGTGAATCTTAGATGGATGTAACAGAGGGAATCTGGTCATTTTTAAAAAATAAAACATCATTCAGACTTAAATATAAATAAAACGGAAATAATGTAAGTTATTTATTTTTTCTCTGCAGACCGGTACCAAATGGCCCATGGACCAGTACCAGTCCGCAGCCTGGGGGTTGGGAACCACTGCTCTAAACAACCAATACTCACCTTTAGCATCACAGAATCTCAGAAGTAAAAGGAAACTTCCTGTTCCACTACTAATTGAATTGTTTTTATCCACTGATTTGTAGCAGATGCGTCGAAGAAGATGCTCTTAAAATACAAAAACGCAGCCCTGGCCGGTTGGCTCAGCAGTAGAGCGTCGGCCTGGCGTGCGGGGGACCCAGGTTCGATTCCCGGCCAGGGCACATAGGAGAAGCGCCCATTTGCTTCTCCACCCACCCCCCTCCTTCCTCTCTGTCTCTCTCTTCCCCTCCCGCGGCCAAGGCTCCATTGGAGCGGGGATGGCCCGGGCGCTGGGGATGGCTCCTTGGCCTCTGCCTCAGGCGCTGGAGTGGCTCTGGTCACAGCGGAGCGACGCCCCGGAGGGGCAGAGCATCGCCCCCTGGTGGGCAGAGCGTCGCCCCTGGTGGGCGTGCCGGGTGGATCCCGATCGGGCGCATGCGGGAGTCTGTCTGACTGTCTCTCCCCGTTTCCAGCTTCAGAAAAATACAAAAAGAAAAAAAAATAGAAAAACGCCAGGGCTGGATCTAAACTGTGCTGTGTCAGACTCTGTGTAGTTCCGGCCTGGATAATTTTGTTTTAATGCTCAGTGATTTAGGTGCGCGCTCTAAGTGTTGAACCGCTCATCGAGTCCAACCACTATCTGATAATAACTTTTGAAACACCTGACATTTACTGAATGCTAACGACGTACCAGGCCTGTCCTATTCCTCCCTCTCAGACTGCTGACGTAGCACCAGGAGGTAGGTACTATAGTGGTTTCTTTTTTACAGATGGAGAAACTAAGACGTAAAGAAATTAAGAGTTTCCCAGTAAAACAGAACTAGTCTAGGCTCTCGGAAGCCCTTTATTGCTCTTAATCATTACCCCACACAGCCACAAAGTCATCTTTATGCTTAAACCATCTATTGAGCTATAAATGTTTGGTTCAAGACACACACACACACACACACACACACTCTTCATCTTCTGGATCAAAGCATGTTTTAAGGGAGAAAAAGAATGGGTTTAAGAATCTAATAAATTCTGGGTGGAATTTTAAATCCCCATATTTTCTCAGCATTGTATCTCAGAATTTTCTAACCTCCCTGAGCCTCAAAAATCTTCACTGGTAAAATAGCCTTAATTGTAATTTGTAAATAAGTGTGTTTGGGGGGGGCATAAAATGAGACAACATGTATAAAAGTCCTAGCCTGGTGAACACACAGGCAGGCAATAAACATTAGTCCTCTTTCCCCTTTCTCCATTTTTCTCAGCTTTAATATGCCCCGTGAAAAGAAGCTCACTACTTGCATAAAGAGCCAGCAAGAGCAGAGTCACATTCATTTGTGACTAATGCATAGTCTACAGTGGTTCCCAGTAAGGGTACTGGGGGGTAGACTGGTGAGCGTTCCCCACAGATGGCAACCAAACTGTACTCAATGTGTATAATCTATTTTTGCAACAACTGAGCAGTCACAAAATTAGGGTAATGAGTAAGAAGTGATGGGTGAATGTTTATTGCAGCATTGTTCACAGTGGCCAGGACATGGAAACAACCAAAAAGCCCGTCAATAGATGACTGGATAAAGAAGATGTGGCACATATACACTATGGAATACTACTCAGCCATAAGAAATGATGACATCGGAACATTTACAGCAAAATGGTGGGATCTAGATAACATGATACGAAGCGAAATAAGTAAATCAGAAAAAACCAGGAACTGCATTATTCCATACGTAGGTGGGACATAAAAGTGAAACTAAGAGACATTGATAAGAGTGTGGTGGTTACGGGGGGGAGGGGGGAATGGGAGAAGGAAAGGGGGAGGGGGAGGGGCACAAAGAAAACAAGATAGAAGGTGACAGAGGACAATCTGACTTTGGGTGACGGGTATGCATCATAATTGAACGACAAGATACCCTGGTCTTGTTATCTTTGAATATATGTATCCTGATTTATTGATGTCACCCCATTAAAAAAATAAAATTATTTAATAAAAAAAAAAAAAAAGAAGAAGTGATGGGTGAGCTTAGACATCAAACTAAAGCAAAAAAAAAAAAAAAGGTGAATCTTGAAAGCATGTTGCCCTGTGAGAATATAAGCAAATGCTATCAGGGCTGTAAGCCAAGGGTCCCCAAACTTTTTACACAGGGGGCCAGTTCATTGTCCCTCAGGCCGTTGGAGGGCCGCCACATACAGTGCTCCTCTCACTGACCACCAGTGAAAGAGGTGCCCCTTCTGGAAGTGCTGCGGGGACCGGATAAATGGCCTCAGGGGGCCGCATGCGGCCTGAGGGCAATAGTTTGGGGACGCCTGCACAGAGCACATGGAGGGGCAATGTGAAAATTATGAAATGCTTTCGTAAACACTGCGTGTCATGGGAAACACTCTGAGATGGGGAGTTGCCTACAGGAAATGAATTGGAGACTTTTATGAGGATCATTGCCCACAGGGGAAACAAGCAGGATTGTGAAGGAGGAATTAAACCAGGACAATCCTGGTCGTGACACTGTCCACAGCTGATTCCTATAGGGAGAGAGCATGCACTTGGGTGATGGCTCTCTGCAGCTGAGGGCAATTCTCTGATGATGACTCAGCTGAGGGCAATTCTCCGATGATGACTCAGCTGAGTGCAAGTCTCTGATGGTGACTCAGCTGAGGGCTGTCAGCTGCCAACCATCTCAGAGTGGAGAGGATGACCATCTCAGTCCTAAAGGGCAATGCTGGGTGTGCGTGTACGTCAGCCCATAAATAAATGTTCTTTTGCCAAAAGATAGTAACAACAACAAACCAAAGCCAAGCATTTCAATCCATGCAGATCGGTGCCCTGCCCCCCCCCCCCCCAGCGAGGCCTCCTGCTAAATGAGATCAGACTGCAGCAGCTGGTCCTCCCCCAAAGTTGCCCTGCTGAGGCTTTAGCAAGTGAAATTTTGTTTGTTAAGGAAGTGCCATCCCTGCAAAGGGCAGTCCCATATTTCTCTCTGACTTGAGCAATGTCATTCCTGCCCAGAGAGTGGAGAGAGAGGGGATTTACTGCTTAAAGGGCTTCTCAGTAAGTCACTGGCCTCAGCAGAGCTGCGGATCCCTAATTTATGGAGAAAGTGATCAATCAGGAGAAAATACGTCCTGCCCATTAAAGTGAGCCGTGGCCTCCCGCCCTGTCAGCTCAGCCCACTGACTCGGGGGTCTGGGCGGAGGACGCCTGCTACTCCCTCTCTCCACTTGTTTTCAGGGCACAGACAGACATGTCCTTGTCTGAGAGGCTTCAAAACCTATAAAGGAGCTGGGCTTAGGAAAATAGGTTCATAACAGGTGAACACCGGAGAAGAAGAAGCGTTTGTCATGCATCAGGTCTGTCCCAAAGGGAGAAGCTTTCGACTCTCTCCGAATATGGGCGGTATTCGCGAGTCAGCAAGTCTGAGGTATGTGGTCAAATAAGATACGAGACTGACGGCTGGTGCTCAGGCTGGGGCCGCAGGGAAACGCAGTGCGCGCTGGTTTATGTAATCCACTTGCAAACTAAGAAGAAAAGGCAGGACAAAGACTGAAGGGAAAACGAGAGAGCAACTGAAGGACAGAAGGAACCAAAGAAGGAACAAGAAAACGAGTGTGTCCTAATCAAAGAACCGGCGGGAGGCAGAGGAAGCTGACACCCAGACCCACAAGGTGTCTCCGATTGCTCTGCAGCCCGGCTCTCGTGGCCCAAATCTCATGTCATTCTTATTTGCAAATGCTCAGGAGCTCTAAGGGGTACCAGTTTCCTGCCGCCTGTAATTTATGGAAAATGGAAACACCTGGACACACCAGGGCAGCGTGGCAGATCTTTTATGTCACACTGGCCTGAGCTCCCGCCGGGTCTTCTGACAACACACAGGCACCCCTGAGACCACTGCTTCCTGACCCACAGGTCCTGTCAGTGAGCTCTGCGCCCTCCAGAGAGGAGGAATGCTTCCGCCCAGAGGAGAAACTGGGAGGCATTTCCCTCTCCTGCTCCCACCGAGGCATTGCTGTAAGGGCCTCTGTGAACTGAAGTGAGAAGTGTCTCCCCCTATTCCAGTTTCTGTCATTCAGGGCTCCCCAAAAGAGTGAGAAACACCCACTCCTCCCCTGATAGAATCTGCGTGCAGAGACATCATTTACACCAAGATGTCAGCAGAATTTTTTTTTTTTTTTTTGTATTTTTCTGAAGCTGGAAACGGGGAGAGACAGTCAGACAGACTCCCACATGCGCCCGACCGGGATCCACCCGGCATGCCCACCAGGGGCGACGCTCTGCCCACCAGGGGGCGATGCTCTGCCCCTCTGGGGCATCGCTCTGCTGCGACCAGAGCCACTCTAGCGCCTGGGGCAGAGGCCAAGGAGCCATCCCCAGCGCCCGAGCCATCTTTGCTCCAATGGAGCCTTGGCTGCAGGAGGGGAAGAGAGAGACAGAGAGGAAGGAGGGGAGGGGGGTGGAGAAGCAAATGGGCGCTTCTCCTATGTGCCCTGGCTAGGAATCGAACCCGGGTCCCCCACACGCCAGGCCAACGCTCTACCGCTGAGCCAACCGGCCAGGGCCAGAATTTTTTTTTTTTTTGTCAGTGGAATTTTTTTCCCTCTGGTTTCACATTTTAGCCCTATGTCTGAAAAAATGACTTGCTAAGAGTGGGATTTCAGTTAACAGACAGCCTGCGAGTAGCCTGGACCCCAATGAAATCACTCCTGATATGGCCAAAAAGACTCTGAAGGGTCAAGTCTCTGACCAACTCTTGGTGACACTTGTATCCCCCTTAAAATACCCTACCATTTATCGGCCCCAGGGCCTTTGCACACATTCTTTTTATCTGGAACTCTCTTCCACAGTATTTCACATAGTTAATCCAGCTTAGCCTTTACATCACAGCACAACGTCACTTTTTCAGGCAGTCCTCACCGCCTCCCCAGACAAGGTCAGGGACCCCTGCTAGAGGCTCCCCAGCCACACACAGCACTCCCTGCTGGCACACATGGTACATTCGTGCTTTGTCCTAAAGGCCCTCGGGTTACAGCAAGGTTGACATTTCCAGCTACCTAAAGAGGACCAGAATGGCCGGGGTTTAGTGGGAAGGGAGGATGAATCAGGCTCATGAAAGCTTAATTCAGGGTTTTATTCTAAGGGCACTCAGAAGATTCTGGAGGGTTTTAAGCAGGGAAGTGACAAGATCTGATTTATATTGTAAACAACTACTCCAGCTGCCATGTGGAAATGGATGAGGTAGAAGGCAACCTTAGACGCAAAGATCGGTGGGAACACGGAGTGCTAGGGCTAGATAGTGCAGTTGTGCTCGGGGTATTCAGTGGCGGTGCAGCGGAGTAAAGGGGCTTCATGCATATTTGGGAAGAGGACACCAATGATGCATTCATAGGGTGAATACAGCGTTTGAGGGAAAGAGCAGAACTAGTTTCTGTCCCAAGTAACTAGTAAATGCAGCAATGTTTATTGACATGAGGAAGATTGGATAAGAGTAGGCAGGCGAGTTAAATTTCAAGTCTCTTAGATACCCAAGTAGAAATGTCAAGAGAACAGACGGAACTTCTAGGAAAAGGTCAGAGCTGGGACAAGATATTGAGCGATTATTGACCTACCGAGTCAAGGTTGCTACCTGAGGACCGTGGAGAGAGGGGCTGACATCGATGTTTGCGAGTGAGTGAATATATGGAACCGTGGAACCTAACTGAGTGAGAAGGAAAAGACAGCGAGAAGGGAAAAGTCACAGTCAGAGCACTGAAAGTCACAATGAGGTTGTGCAATTGATAACGTGGGAAACGTCAAGGCGAGAGAAGAGGGTGGTCAGAGGCAGAGGCCTCCACTTCAGACTCACCCAGTAGGGATAGTTTACACGTTCTGCACCCCAAGCCTTTGCTATGCGGGTGGCTCTGCTCCCAGACGCCTGCCTTCCTTTCCAGGTACCAGCCGTCCATGGACATTGTTGCACACTCTGTAACTTTATTTTTTTTTTTTTTTATAATTTTATTTTTTTAATGGGGTGACATCAATAAATCAGGATACATATATTCAAAGATAACAAGTCCAGGTTATCTTGTCGTTCAATTATGTTGCATACTCACCACCCAAAGTCAGATTGTCCTCCGTCACCCTCTATCTTGTTCTCTCTGTGCCCCTCCCCCTCCCCCTTTCCCTCCCCCATTCCCCCCTCCCCCCCGTAACCACCACACTCTTATCAATGTCTCTTAGTTTCACTATTATGTCCCACCTACGTATGGAATAATACAGTTCCAGGTTTTTTCTGATTTACTTATTTCGCTTCGTATCATGTTATCAAGATCCCACCATTTTGCTGTAAATGTTCCGATGTCATCATTTCTTATGGCTGAGTAGTATTCCATAGTGTATATGTGCCACATCTTCTTTATCCAGTCATCTATTGATGGGCTTTTTGGTTGTTTCCATGTCCTGGCCACTGTGAACAATGCTGCAATAAACATGGGGCTGCATGTGTCTTTACATATCAATGTTTCTGAGTTTTGGGGATATATACCCAGTAGAGGAATTGCTGGGTCATAAGGTAGTTCTATTTTCAGTTTTTTGAGGAACCACCATACTTTCTTCCATAATGGTTGTACTACTTTACATTCCCACCAACAGTGGATGAGGGTTCCTTTTTCTCCACAGCCTCTCCAACATTTGCTATTACCTGACTTGCTAATAACAGCTAATCGAACAGGTGTGAGGTGGTATCTCATTGCCGTTTTGATTTGCATTTCTCTAATAGCTAAAGAAGATGAGCATCTTTTCATATATCTGTTGGCCATTTGTATTTCTTCCTGGGAGAAGTGTCTATTCATATCCTCTTCCCATTTTTTTATTGGATTGTTTGTTTGTTTGTTGTTGAGTTTTATGAGTTCTTTGTATATTTTGGATATTAAGCCCTTATCTGAGCTGTTGTTTGAAAATATCATTTCCCATTTAGTTGGCTTTCTGTTTATTTTGTTATCAGTTTCTCTTGCTGAGCAAAAACTTCTTAGTCTGATGTAGTCCCATTCATTAATTTTTGCCTTCACTTCTCTTGCCATTGGAGTCAAATTCATAAAATGCTCTTTAAAACCCAGGTCCATGAGTTGAGTACCTATGTCTTCTTCTATGTACTTAATTGTTTCAGGTCTTATGTTTAGATCTTTGATCCATTTTGAGTTAACTTTTGTACAGGGGGAGAGACTGTAGTCCAGTTTCATTCTTTTGCATGTGGCTTTCCAGTTTTCCCAGCACCATTTATTGAAGAGGCTTTCTTTTCTCCATTGTGTGTTGTTGGCCCCTTTATCAAAAATTATTTGACTATATATATGTGGTTTTATTTCTGGACTTTCTATTCTGTTCCATTGGTCTGAGTGTCTATTTTTCTGCCAATACCATGCTGTTTTGATTGTCGTGGCCCTATAATAGAGTTTGAAGTCAGGTATTGTTATGCCCCCAGCTTCATTCTTTTTCTTTAGGATTGCTTTGGCTATTCGGGGGTTTTTATAGTTCCATATAAATCTGATGATTTTTTGCTCTATTTCTTTAA
The DNA here is from genome assembly GCF_036850765.1 of Saccopteryx bilineata. Classification (NCBI taxonomy): domain Eukaryota; kingdom Metazoa; phylum Chordata; class Mammalia; order Chiroptera; family Emballonuridae; genus Saccopteryx; species Saccopteryx bilineata. The sequence goes on from NC_089496.1 coordinate 96,634,323, forward strand.
AAAATGTCATTGGAAGTTTGATGGGAATTGCATTAAATTTGTATATTGCTTTGGGTAATATAGCCATCTTGATTATATTTATTCTTCCTAGCCAAGAACAAGGTATATTCTTCCATCTCATTATATCTTTTTTGATTTCCCTTAACAATGGTTTATAGTTTTCATTATATAAGTCCTTTACATTCTTTGTTATGTTTATTCCTAAGTATTTTATTTTTTTTGTTGCAATCGTGAAGGGGATTATTCTTTTGAGTTCCTTCTCAGTTGTTTCATTGTTGGCATATAGAAAGGCTATTGACTTCTGTATGTTAATTTTGTATCCTGCGACCTTACTGTATTGGCTTATTGTTTCTAGTAGTCTTTTTGTGGATTCTTTGGGGTTTTCGATGTATAGGATCATATCATCTGCAAAAAGTGATACCTTTACTTCTTCTTTTCCGATATGGATGCCTTTTATTTCTTTGTCTTGTCTGATTGCTCTGGCTAGAACCTCTAGTACCACATTAAATAAGAGTGGAGAGAGTGGACAACCCTGTCTTGTTCCTGATTTAAGGGGGAAAGCCTTCAGTTTAGTGCCATTTAATATGATGTTAGCTGATGGTTTATCATATATGGCCTTTATCATGTTGAGATATTTTCCTTCTATACCCATTTTGTTGAGAGTCTTAAACATAAAATTGTGTTGTATTTTATCGAAAGCCTTTTCTGCATCTATTGATAAGATCATGTGGTTTTTGTTCTTTGTTTTGTTGATATGGTGTATTACATTAACCGTTTTACGTATGTTGAACCATCCTTGAGATTCTGGGATGAATCCCACTTGATCATGATGTATTATTTTTTTAATATGTTGTTGTATTCGATTTGCTAGTATTTTGTTTAGTATTTTAGCATCTGTATTCATTAGAGATATTGGTCTGTAGTTTTCTTTTTTTGTGCCATCCTTGCCTGGTTTTGGTATGAGGGTTATGTTGGCCTCATAAAATGTGTTTGGAAGTATTGCTTCTTCTTCAATTTTTTGGAAGACTTTGAGTAGAATAGGAACCAAGTCTTCTTTGAATGTTTGATAAAATTCGCTGGTATAGCCGTCAGGGCCTGGACTTTTATTTTTGGGGAGGTTTTTAATGGTTTTTTCTATTTCTTCTCTACTGATAGGTCTGTTTAGGCTTTCTGCTTCTTCTTGACTCAGTCTAGGAAGGTTGTATTTTTCTAGGAATTTATCCATTTCTTCTAGGTTGTTGAATTTAGTGGCATAAAGTTTTTCATAGTATTCTACAATAATTCTTTGTATATCTACGGTGTCCGTGGTGATTTCTCCTCTTTCATTTTGGATTTTGTTTATATGAGTTCTTTCTCTTTTTTCCTTGGTAAGTCTTGCCAAGGGTTTGTCAATTTTGTTGATCTTTTCAAAGAACCAGCTCCTTGTTCTATTAATTTTTTCTATAGTTTTTCTGTTCTCTAATTCATTTATTTCTGCTCTGATTTTTATTATCTCCTTTCTTCGGCTGGTTTTGGGTTGTCTTTGTTCTTCTTTTTCTAGTTCCTTAAGGTGAGAAGTTAAGTGGTTCACTTGGGCTCTCTCTTGTTTGTTCATATATGCCTGAAGCGATATGAACTTCCCTCTTATCACTGCTTTTGCTGCATCCCATAGATTCTGATATGTCGTATTGTCATTTTCATTAGTCTGTATATATCTTTTGATCTCTGCACTTATTTCTTCTTTGACCCATTCATTTTTTAAAAGTATGTTGTTTAGTTTCCACATTTTTGTGGGATTTTTTTCCTCTTTTTTGCAGTTGAATTCTAGTTTCAAGGCTTTATGATCAGAAAATATGCTTGGTACAACTTCAATTTTTCTGAATTTGCTGATGTTGTTTTTGTGGCCCAACATATGGTCAATTCTTGAGAATGATCCATGTACACTGGAGAAAAATGTATACTCAGTCACTTTGGGATGAAATGTCCTGTAGATGTCTATCATATCCAGGTGCTCTAGTGTTTTGTTTAAGGCCACTATGTCTTTGTTGATTCTCTGTTTGGATGACCGATCTAGAGCCATCAGCGGTGTATTGAGGTCTCCAAGTATGATTGTATTTTTGTCAGTTTTTGTTTTAAGATCAATAAGTAGCTGTCTTACATATTTTGGTGCTCCTTGGTTTGGTGCATATATATTAAGAATTGTTATGTCTTCTTGATTCAGTGTCCCCTTAGCCATTATGAAATGGCCATTTTTGTCTCTGAGTACTTTTCCTGTCTTGTAGTCAGCATTATCCGATATGAGTATTGCTACACCTGCTTTTTTTTGGATGTTATTTGCTTGGAGTATTGTTTTCCAGCCTTTCACTTTGAATTTGTTTTTATCCTTGTTACTTAGATGAGTTTCCTGTAGGCAGCATACAGTTGGATTTTCTTTTTTAATCCATTCTGCTACTCTGTGCCTTTTTATTGGTGAGTTTAATCCGTTTACATTTAGTGTAATTATTGATACTTGTGAGTTCCCTATTGCCATTTTATAGATTGCTTTCTGTTAGTTTTGTGTCTTGTTTGATCCTTCTCTTTCATTTTTCTATCTTTTGTTTTTATTTGGTTGTATTCCATACATCTTTCCTCTGTTGCTATCTTTTTTATCTCATGTGCTTCTGTGGTGGTTTTTTCAATGGTGGTTACCTTTGAGTAATGAAAAGGGTCCCTACCCTGTTCATTGTAGCGAACTATTTTGTGAGTACTTTTGCACTCCATCGTCCTTTGCTACTGTTAATCTCCATCTTCTCCCCCTCTTTCTTTTTGTTGTTGTCACAGTTTAAATTTGGTTTTATTGTGTTCTTCTTGGAGCTTTTACTTGTGGCTCTGTTTTTTTTTTTGTTCTTTGTATCTGATTGGAGAACCCCCTTTAGTAATTCCTGGAGTGGGGGTTTTCTGATGATAAATTCCCTCATCTTTTCTGTATCTGTGAATGTTTTTATTTCTCCTTCGTATTTGAAGGATAGCTTTGATGGGTATAGTATTCGTGGCTGAAAGTTCCTCTCTTTCAGGACTTTAAATATTGGGGTCCACTCTCTTCTAGCTTGTAGAGTTTCTGCTGAGAAATCTGATGATAATCTAATGGGCCTTCCTTTATATGTTGTATTCTTCTTTTCCCTGGCTGCCTTGAGAATTTTTTCTTTGCTGTTTGTTTGTGTCAATTTCATTATGATATGCCTTGGAGTAGGTTTGTTGGGGTTAAGAAAACTCGGAGTTCTGTTTGCTTCTTGAATTTGAGGCTTTAGTTCTTTCCACAGGCTTGGGAAGTTCTCATCTATTATTTGTTTGAGTATGTTCTCCATTCCATTTTCTCTCTCTTCTCCCTCTGATATACCTATTATTCTTATGTTATTCTTTTTGATGGAGTCAGATAATTCTTGTAGGGCTATCTCATTTTTTTTAATTTTTGAGTCTCTTTCTTCTTCTCTCTGTTGTGCCTGAAGTTGCTTGTCTTCTATTTCACTAATCCTCTCTTCTATCTGACCTGTTCTATTAGCTAAGCTTGTTATTTCGTTTTTCAGCTCGTGAATTGAGTTTTTCATCTCTGTTTGATTTGTTTTTATAGTTTCAATTTCCTTGGACATATATTCTTTGTGTTCATTGAGTTGTTTTCTGAGCTCCCTAAATTGCCTTTCTGTGTTTTCTTGTATATCTCGGAGGATTTTTAGTATTTCTATCTTGAATTCTCTGTCATTTAGCTCCAAGGTTTCCAATATATTAAATTTTTTCTCCATAGATTTTTCCTCATCTAGCTGTGTTACCTCTCTTTCTTTTGTATCCATGATATTCGATTTTCTCTTCCTTAATGGCATCTTTGGGTGTATTGCGAAGCATCTGGAAGCTCCAAGTATAGGTTTTTCTGTTTCTGGTTGAAGATCTTGTTGAGTTTTGGGGGAGATTTATCGGTATCGCTTCCTACCCCGCCATTACTCTGACGTCATCCGACCACTCTGTAACTTTAAAGCAGCTCTAAGTGCCTGTGGGTTCCCTACGCATGGACCATTAAACGGGCACTGGAAAGGCTCCAAAGCTGTTTGTGAACATCTTCCCAAATTGCTTCCTGCCTGCTGCTTGTTGCTCTGCAGGACGTGTCCACCCAGCTTAACTCCGCTTGGTTCTCACATGCTTTGCTCTAGTAGTGATTCTTGGGTCTGTTATCCATGCAAAGTCACACCTTCTGCCCTGGATCCCCTCGGACGGTAATCGCTGCTGAGTTCCAAGGAGCGGAGCCTCTGGCTGTGTGGAGCTGTCCCTGAGGCGGAGGACGAGGAAACCCCCACACTTCCTCCGTCATCCCCTCCAGGGAAGACCTCCTCCAGGGACGCCATCTCCACGCTGATGAGCTCCACCTGTCCGCCCTCTTCACTTGAGAGCGTGTTCCCGTTGGCGCTGTCAGCGTGCTCCTGCCCCCACGCTTCAATTGTCTGTAGGCATGTTATTCCGCTCCTTATCCACGTTTTTAATTTTTCACATTTTTATGGAATTTGGCCTCCATCTTTTTGGTGTCCGTTTTTACATGGAATTCGGTTGTTTTCGTTCCTAACGTCACGGATCTGGATTGCCCTCTTCTGCTGTCGTTGTGAAACGTTTGTAATGTGCCCGGCACCCTTTCTGAAACTCTCCTGGCTCCGGTCTCTTCTCCTTTCATCCAGACTTCCTGTTCTCTTTGTCTCTACCGGTCCCGCGCTGCTCAGTTTGGCTCCTGTCCCCAGTAGCTGCTACTCACTGGGGGTCTTTGTCCTGGTGGGGAGTTTTGTCTGGCTAGTTTTGAGAGTTCATGGGGCCCTGGCTGCCAACCAGGCACCATCAGAACTCACCACTTGCTGCCAGGCTAGCAGAGTATGAAAACTACCCATTTCAGCCTCTCAGGTTGTTCTCTAAGGCTCCAGCAGACACCTGCCTGCCCCTTGGCGGGAGGGGCAGCTACATCAGTGCCCCGGTGCGCGCCCTTGTTCGTCCAGCAGTCTGTGATACAAGTCAGGTCTCGCCGTGTTGGTGGTTTGTCCTCACCTACTTATATTTATGGTTCCTGAAAATACTGTGTCAACTAGCTTTTTTGTAAAGATTTTTGTACAGATTTGGTGAAGTTGACTTTTTTTCTAGCTTAGTACTTTGTTTAATGTAATAGGTGTACCTGAAGAAATTACAAAACTATGGCCACCACTGCCATTTTCCCAGACTTCCTTGGGTTATCTATTTAAGCCTTCTAACAACCCTCTGAGGTCCTTGCCATTATTATTTCCATTATTTAGAGAGAGGGGGGAAAAAGAGGAAATTAGCCTGGTTTGTGGTGGTGCAGTGGAAAAAGAGTCGACTTCAAATACTGAGGTTGCTGGTTCTAAACCCTGGGCTTGCCCGGTGAAGGCACATACTACAAGCAAGCAATGAACAGCTAAAGTGAAGCAGCTATGAGTTGATACTTCTCGTTTCCCCCACCTCTCTATAAAATCAGTAAATAAAATCTCTAAAAAGGGGGGGGGGGGAGACTCTGGCTGGTAGAGCATCAGCCTGGTGTGTGGAAGTCCTCATTCGATTCCCAGCCAGAGCACACAGGAGAAGCGCCCATCTGCTTCTCCACCCTTCCCCCTCTCCTTTCTCTCAATTTCTCTCTTCCTCTCCTGAAGCCAAGGCTCCACTGGAGCAAAGTTGGCCCAGGCACTGAGGACGGCTCCATGGCCTCCGCCTCAGGTGCTAGAATGGCTCCAGTTGCAACGGAGCAACTGCCCAGATGGGCAGAGCATTGCCCCCTGGTGGGCATGCCAGGTGGATGCATACGGGAGTCTTTCTGACTGCCTACCTGCTTCTAACTTTGGAAAAATACAAAAAAAGAAAAAACTACAGCAAATTTCCTAAGATCCAGTACTATAAGCAGTAGAGAGGTTAAGCAAATTTCCCAAGATACAGTATTGTAAGCAGTAGAAATCCAGACCACTTGGGAAGCTGCTTCCACGTGTCACAGACACATCAGCAGCATGAATAGAAATTGAACAAATGAGCAAGAAGGAGAAATCTGTGCTAGGCTGAAAGAATGGGAAAGACAAAAGCCCTGAGTCTTCCTGCCTTTGAAGAATTAGAGGAAGCCAGGGTGGCTAGATACTTGTAAGACAAGGGCGGCTATCATGAGATGATGCATGAAAAAGAAGCCAGACTAGATTATTCAGGATACTGCCATCCACAGAAGAAGCTTTTGGATTTTATCCTGTAGGCAACACAAAGTCATCAAAAAGACAATATTCCAACAGAGCTCAGAAGAAGGATCATTTTGCTCAACTTATAAGAACTAAATTGGTTACATTTGTCCCTGAGCAATGATTTGACCACAGAGGATATAAATGAATGGCATGATTGTACCGCATTCATGGCCCATGAAGAAATGAACCAAAGTAGGAGTAAAAATGGTACCCAAGGAGGGGAGAGTCGTGAGAAAGGAGGCTAGATCACTTGGACTGGGGACCAGACTGAGAAGGCCCTAGACAGCCTTGCTCAGCGAGCTCCTGGGAACAACGGCCTTTCTTCACATCAGTTGCTACTTCGAGAAGAATTGTGACAAAGTCACAGAACCTACGACACAATTAGAGCTAAAGAGAGCCACTGCCTTAGGTTGAATAGAACAGCACATTATTTCAAAAGGCTGCATTCCCCTCTTAGAATCTTCAGGGCTCTGCAGCAGAAGGTCAGCCACCTTCACCTGTCCAGACACTTTGGATAATAATGACTCTCCTTTCTTGCTATTCAGATCAGTTGCCTTTTATTGTAGTCACTGGGGCTTTGTGAGCTGGCTTTGTAATAAGTTCTTCTATATAATGTAATATTCAGCGCTTTCCCCATTCTCATTCAAACTTCAGCAAATGTATCAGGGAATAATGGAAGAAAGGGTGACGCCGGTAAGTCAGGTATTATTTTTATCTATATCCTATGAAAGAAAGTTGCTTAAATGCTGTGGAACTGTCTTTCTTGGATATTGTAGATCCAGTAAATATATAAAGTAGAGTTCACATTTCCAGTCGCTGATGACTGAATTTCTAGAGCTGATCTAGGTTTCTATTTTAAACTCTGCCTTTTTGTTTTAAGTTTGGAATCACTGGGAATTATTTGTGGAAAGGCCACCAGATGATGCGACATTGGACATAGACTGAAGGGAGTTTAAGATAGTTCTGGTCAGCCAGGGATGACCCTGTGGAAGTGAGTGCAGGTGGGAGCCATTAGCCACCAACAGCTCTAGCAGCTGGGGAAGGAGGAGGGCACCACCCTAGCCAAGGTTTTCCAGGTGGGGTACCAGTCACATCTGCTACCTGGGGCTTAGATGGACCACATTTTAATATTTCTAACAACACTTTCAGGTAAAAGGATCTATTCAATAATATCTTAGTCTCTTCAGAAATGTTAACAAAGGCTGTGACATTTACTTGCTCTGATACATGATCTTAGTGACACTGTTCTGGATGTGGTCTCAGTCCTAAGGCTGTGCCACACTTTGTAATGGTTAAAAACTGTTCCATTTTCCAACACTGAACATCCTGGAAATGCTAGGCTGTCGATGTCCATCTGAAGCTGCTCGCAAACCTTCTTCCCTGAGCTCCTCTCTTTCTCGTCCTACTTCATCAAACTTTCAAATTCTGCTTTAAAACTGGCTAGCCCAATGCTCAAGGCCACTCTCTGTTTTCCAGATTACTATGGGGGACTGTTTCACAAAAAGTCTACCAGGGCACTACATGAGTTTCCATTCTTCCAACATCCTATACCAGTTCCCTCGATGCCATCCGTCCTCCAAGAGGCCATGTAATGATTTTAGATAATTCTTTGGAAGGATAGTAAAGAATTGGGACCAATACTGTAATTAACACAACATGTGCCACAAGCTAGACCAATGAGAATTCTTTTCATGGGGACTAAGAATAGATGTCACCTCTGTAGACCTGATCCATGGCACTGTGTGCAGAGAGAGCCCGCCTGCAGACGTGGACAAATAAAGCAGATGAACGGAACAAAGCACACGCGTGAGAGGCACAGAGAGGGTTTCCTGGGTTCCTGTTACTTTGCACGTTTCTTCTTCCAGCTCCTTCCAGAGGCTCAGCTGTGTGCCTTTGCTTCTATGAGTGTCCCTCCCTCCATCTTTAGGATGAATTTCCATTTTTGTTTTATAGTAGCTTAATTGGTTTCCTGTTACTCGAAATCAAATAGTCTCAACTAATTAGGAAGAACATAATGTTTCTGAGAGCAAAATCATGCATCCATCCTCACATGGTCCAGCACCCTAGCCCCATCCCCAGCTCCAAACAGTGTATCTGCATTTGCCTACTCAGCAAAGGAGGAGCATGGGTACTGGAAACTGTGCTCATACACCCACTACACACTAGACCAGAATCAGGATGACGATGCGGTCCAACTGGATAGATGTGTTCTTTAGCAGTGATGAGATGGATGTGTTATACAGACTTGGAACAGGCTCTTCTTAAAAGAGAATCTCTTGCCCTGGCCAGTTGGCTCAGTGGTAGAGTGTCGGCCCAGCATGTGGAAGTCCCAGGATCAATTCCCAGTCAGGGCACACAGGAGAAGCACCCATCTGCTTCTCCACCCTTCCCCCTCTCCTTCCTCTCTATCTCTCTCTTCTCCTCCTGCAGCCAAGGCTTCATTGGAGCAAAGTTAGCCCGGGTACTGAGGATGGCTCCATGGCCTCTGCCTCAGGCGTTAGAATGGCTCCAGTTGCAATGGAGCAACAGCCTAGATGGGCAGAGCATCGCCCCCTGGTGGGCATTCCCGGTGGATCCCAGTGGGGTGCATGTGGGACTCTGTCTCTCTGCCTCCCTGCTTCTCACTTCAGAAAAATACAAAAACAAAAACGAGCATCTCTTTTAGGAATCGTCCCTACTACAAAAACAAGGCAATTTCTCACCTCATACTCATAACACAGTTCTTTGTAGAATCATTTGCATTAACATTTTTAATAAATCCAAGTTGGAGGGATGGCATTTGTTCTTATAGTACTTTGTTTTGTTTTAAATAGAATTTTGGGGTAGAAATTTTTTTTTTTTACAATTTAATAATTTTTTTTAATTTTATTTATTCATTTTTTTAGAAAGGAGAGAGGGAGAGAGAGAAAGGAGAGAGACAGAGAGAGAAGGGGGGAGGAGCAGGAAGCATCAACTCCCATAGGTGCCTTGACCAGTCAAGCCCAGGGTTTCGAACCGGCGACCTCAGCGTTCCAGGTCGACACTTTATCCACTGCACCACCACAGGTCAGGCGGGGTAGAGATTTTGAAATCAGAGAAAGTTGGATTTGAATCCGAGATACCCAATTTACTTATTGTGTATCATGTAATCTTAGGCAATTGACTTGGCCTCAACTGAGCTCATCTAGGACTCAGTTTTCTCATCTGTCTAGTGGAGATAATAGTGTCTACCTTGTAGAGTTATTGTGAATATTATAATGAAATAATGTGTGCTTATTATACAGAGTAAGTCCCTCTTTTGCCTCTCCTATGGTTTTCTCTTCTACTTGCCTGGTGTTAAAATATTATACACAGAAACCCAGGGTGAACTCCGTTTCCTAGGAGAAATAAAGGACATCACCTCGTGACTCTCCAGTTTCTAATGATCCTTATAGTAGTCGTGTCCAAATCCACCACTGAACTATTGATAGAACAGTTCCATTCTTCTAAAACCTTCTGAGGTTTGTGTACCTCATCTCTCTAGAATGTTAGAACTAGAAGAGCCTTAGAATTGGTCCATTTAATGTAATCCTTTCATTTTATAGATGAATAAGCAGTAACTACAAAAGCTGAGATGACTGGTTCAAGGTCATTTGGGAGGATAGTAGCAAAACACAGATTAAACTCTATTCTAGTCCGTCTTCCCACTCTGTTATCCTACCTAACAGATGAAATTTTAGACATCACAGTTTTTTTCTTGGTTAGTTTCCAGCTAAATTTTTAGCTTTAAAAGAAAATGGGGAAAGAGTCTGATGACTCTTCCCGCTTTATCTTGGCTCTGGATCACACGCCTAAGTTTTTAAATCAGGGGATAATAGGATAGGCACAATTATAGATGTCTTTCAGAGAGCAATGGGAGCAAAAACAATTCTACACAGCTCAAATATATTAAAGCAATCATCTCTGTGGAGTTCAGTAAGGAAACACAAGAGCCCTCCAAGACCACCCACCAGGTCTTGCATTCAGGAACACCCAGCAGGAGGTCACCAACATGACCCAGAGGGAGGCTAATTGAAGCACACAACAGGAAATGAAGTTGGGCCACCTGAATCAATAACCAGTGTTCGTTCAAACTGTAGCATAGAGAGAAGAAACAGAAAACTCCACGGTTGTAGTTGATTCCAAGAGAGGCATGCTGTGGTTTCTTTGATGTTTCACCCGAGCATGTTGCAACCAGCAACCAAGCCTGAAAACAGAGAGTTGTCCATTGGATAGTCAGCATCAGGACCAAACAGTATCAGGAGAAATTGGTAGGATGGACCTGGTGGTTTCTCCGTGTGTGACTTAGATGCAGAACAAGATCGTTTTCAAATGTAACACTTGTACAGCAACCGTATCTGTACCATGCACTGCGGTGGCCAACACGGTGGCAGAGGAGGACCCTGGTCTCCTTAATCTAACTGGAGTGACAAGGCAACCCCACGCGGAGGCTACAGACCACTAGCAACATCAAACCTCAGGGCCAGGTGGGTGAGAGCGCGAGGCGGGGGGCAGGAGTAGTCTAGCTGAGAAGAGCCGCCGAGGAGTAGAGGGGCAGGAGGACTTCACTTGGGAGGTGAAGTCCTGACTTTCCCTCCTTCCTGATCACCTTCTCTGGGCCAGTGGGTCTTAACCTTAATGGTTCCGTCTGGGCCGTTATAGTATCATCCACCACTGACCTCTCCATGTTCCCACTCAGGACTTCTGGAAGGATGGAGGACTGAGCTGCTGCTTCCGTGGCACTTCCCTGTGTTCCCAGCACCAGCCGAGGCTGTCTGGGAAGCTCTTCCCCAACTCAGTGTGAGTACAAGATGAGGATGACGATGGGGATCGTGACTCTGCTTATACGCTCTTCAGGCCCCCTGTCCTCCTCTCGGTGAACACTCTTCACCTCATGTCTTCCTGGTCACAATTCCTACCCGGGCCTCTGGCACAGTCTCCTTTCTCCCGAAATGACTAGTCTACTCATGTGCTTCAGTGACTCCTGCAACCACTGGGCTTTCTCTACACTGGTTGGTTCCCTTTAGTTGTGTCCCTGAATGATACAGCTTCCGGGTAATTGATGGTTGGTGCTTCTATGTGCAATACTAGTGGGTCTCATCACTCTTCTAGCTCACATTTAACTGGGACATAAATATCCCAGTGAGCTACCCACAATGTGAGAAAAATAAAAAAAGTTCTCTAAGAGCCCTTTAATTTTCCTGCGACGTGCGCTGTGGTTGTTATGCATAAGGATTATTGCAAGTGTTAGTTAAGAGAGCACTGACTGCTGTGAAGACACAAAGACCTGTTCCCTTCTCAGTGAGCTAACAAGCTAAATCAGAGAAAAAGAGAAAGAAAGAAAGAGGAAGCACAACAGGAAAGGAAACAAAATACTAAGGAGAGTGGCAGTTACTTGGTAAGAATGTTTGAGGTGCATGGAGGCGGGTGTGTTTAATAAACCTGGGAACCCACCAGAAAGTCTGTGTGAGACCCCTTAGAGTACTGCTTTGATGGCCTCAACTGGCAACAATCTCGTTTGCCAGTGGAAGAGGTTTCCTTTACTGGGTTCAAATGGTTGGTGTGAATTGTTCAAATCACTCTGAACAACCACCCACAGGTCTGGAATCCTGGCCAGTTACTCTCGGGCCCTTCCCAAGTGGGACTCGCACCTTGCTATCAACAGGCTTGTCTTGAGCATGGGTTGTAACCAACACAGATATTTTTCCTGCAGAAAGGAGGCAATCGCCAGGGTGCGCAGAGCCCTAGCAGGTCTGGGGACATAGCGAGGAGCAAAAAAGACAAGGAGCTCTGCCCTCATGAAGCATACAGCCCAGGGGAGTGGACACACTCGCATGTGTACCTGTGTGATTGTGTGGCCGAGTATACCTGCTCTGGAGGCAAAGTCCTATGACAGCTCATGACAGTAACCCAACCTGTCCGGGAATGGAGGCGGTCAGAGAAGTTTTCCCTGAAGATGGAGTGATTGAGCAATGGTATAAGAAGTGGATAGGATTAATTAGAAAATAGAGAGGAGACAAAGGAATTGGCAACATCTGAAAACCCATTAGCACAGCGGGGGTGATGCATTTGAGAAAACAGACGGTGGTCATTGTGGCTAGGATGCAAGCAAGACTGGCCAGATATGGGGTCAGAGAGCCAAACAAGGACCAAGTCAGGCGGGGTCTTGTGGCTCACATGTACTACTTTGAGTTTTATTCCAAGAACGATGGCGAGTCATTGGATGCAGTAAACAACTGGATTTGTGGTTCAGTATCTATTAAAAGCTGAGCAAGGCTTGACTGTGTAAATCATGCTGACCTTTGGCTGATAGAAAGAAGTAGTTCTCTGACTATCTCTCCACTTTGTGTATGCCTTTCTATGGACTGAGAATGTCACAGAGGCCTTTATCCTCTCCGCGTCCATCTGGAGTCTCTGCTCTTGACTGCCCACGGGAGGTACAGTGGGGCTGAACCAGGCTCTGTTTTGATTCTGGAGACAGTAGAGCCCTCGTGTGTGCTACGCTTCTGCCCTCTTGTGTTTCTTTCAGAAATCTACTTTGTAAACCAGAGTTCCACTAGGGAGCGACAGGTGAGTGAGTGCAAACCAGGGAACAGCACAGGTGGGAAAAGCAACAGCTGAGTTACCACATGGAGGGGAGGAAAGCTATCTAACCCACCCCCGCCCCAGGCCTCCCAGGACGAATGTTAAAAACTTGGGTTATGCATGTTAACATGGACAGCTATGGAGTTTTGAAATAAATTAAATATCAATTTGAAGTGAGCAACCCAAAAATCAACCAAATCCATAGAGACTGTGGAAATCACATCTTAAGAACACATGTCAATGTAGAGGGAAGTAAAGAAGGAGATTCACAAAATGAAGAAGACAGTTCCCTGTGGATCTGAGGCCAATGCTGCCTCCTCAGATCCACTGTGAGGGGCATTTCCCGCTGACTAGTCCTGTCCTTGAGTGGATGCTAGCCTGCTTCCTGTCCTGCCCCCACCAGCCAATAGCTCCGTGATGGCAAACCTATGACACGCGTGTCAGCACTGACACGCGTAGCCATTTTCGATGACACGTGGCCACATACCAGCGAAGTATGGGGCCACATGCCGAGAAGGATGTTTCATCCTCGGCTCCTGCACGGCCAGGTGCAGTAGCCGAGGATAAAACACTTGCTGTAGTGTAGACACACTGTGCCGGAGGTCTGTAGGCCAAAACATCAGAACTCTGGCACAGAGCGTCTAGTTCTGGGGCTTCCGGTTAGGCTGTTAGGGAATCTTTGACCTCACTTCCGGCCGGCGGAGCAGGGAGCAGCAGAATGGGGGAATGCATCTCTGGGGGCCTGTGATCGCCATTACCAGCAACCACATAACCATAGCAACCATCATCCAATCCACTGTGCTGGGGTGTTGTGGATTTCTAATTAACCATCAATACTGAGATAAGTGAGGGGGAGGCTGGGAGAGGCGAGGGCCTGTGCTATGGGTGCCATTTCCCACCATTAGAAATAGCGGCAGCCATCTTAATTTACATAAGATGCAACTTGCAGAATTTCAAGACAGCATCTGGGCTCAGGTGTTTGTTGGCTTGAGAATCTGGAAAGGTGCCGCTTGGAGAATCAAGAGGAGTGCCACTACGAACAGGAAATTTGGAGTGCCTGGAACCAATTACCAGACACTTTTAGCACCCTGAAAAATATAGCAATGGCTTTACTCACAATTTTTCCCTCCATGTACTTTCGTGAGATGAGACCTTATTCTCAGCGTTAAATAATATCAAAACCAACAAAAGAAACAGATTGACAGATGAAGTTAGTAGAGCTTGCTTGGGCTTGAAGTGTACAAAATACCAACCTTCAATTGAAGATTTAGCCAATGAAATTCAGCAACAAAAAAGTCACTAATAGGCAGGTTAGTTAAAGAATTCCCCCTCCCCCTCACTTATCTTAGTTCACGGCACCCCACACAAGTTAAATAATATCAAGACCAACAAAAGAAACCGACTGACAGATGAACAAAGAAGTCACTAAGCAGGTAAGTTAAATAATTAGTTTTTGGTTTATTAAATACAGTTATGTATTACAATTATACATTTTTGTTATTTAAACTATAAATATCATGAAATTATGGGGGGGGGATTTCTCAAAGTGACACACCACCCGAGTTATGCTTGGTTTTTTGGTGAATTTTGACACACCAAGCTCAAAAGATTGTCCGTCACTGCAATAGCTACTCACCACCCCATCTATCTCCTAACTGCTTTCTTTTCTTTTTTTAATTCTTATTGATTTCTTTAGGGAATGCAATAAATAAAGGGAAATATATAAGGAAATTGCGCACAATAATATGTCAAGAACTTCCTAAGAGTCAGCTCCATTACATGATAGAATAACTCCCCAAAGGGCAATAATAAGAGGCCAGTCACCTGAATTATTTAAAACCCAACTGGACAAAGTCACCAAGGATGTGCTGGCAGGAAGTCCCCAGTCTCAGCCATGATGGAATGAAAAAAATCATCCCAATAGGATTTTTCTGTCCTCATCTTCCTTCTTCTTTGGGCTGGACTCTCTAAGTCGTACTGAAATCAGTTATGTCCACAGACATAAAGATTCCTAGCTCTCCTGCAGTCAAGTTCTTCAGAAACGAGAACAGAAGCAGGGGAGGGGATAGTAAAGATTCCTTTCTTCAACTATCAAGGAACATTCATGGAAGGAAATCAATATAAGGCACTAATTCTCGGACTCCTCTTGATTCTGTGATCAAAGGAGAAATTCTCTGGAAGCAGGAGAGGAAGTTCTGCTAACATTTCATGGTGAAAACTCTTCTGTCAATACAGAGCTTTCTGCAGTATCTGCATATAATTTTTGTCTTATCAACAAGTCAAGTTTTATCCCCCAGATAGAATCTGTTTTCCCATCACATGTTGATAGCAATTTCTTTGAAGTTCATTTATTTTATTTTTCTATTACAGCCTTGCAAAGCAATGCAGAAAACTTTTCAAACTCAAAATATGTGAAATCTGAGCATTACTACACATTGGGGAAGATCAGTGTCCTTACCCCCTAGCACCCTAGGGTCCAAGAAAAAGTGTTGTGGCTTTTTAAATTGGCTTCATCAGATCAGTGTACCCCTTGACTTTAGCCTAAATGTCAATGAAAAATCTGCCATGATTTGATCATTCCATAGCACCTCATGAGTAGAGCACATGGACCACATGAGCGTCTCACAAGTATCCACTCTTCAGATTCAGTTCGAGCATCAAGTCCATTTTCCAAATGAAGGATCTGAAGCTCACAAAAGGGAAACATTTGACTTTGGATGATGGCCACACAAGGCGATCAACAGTCCAGATGCGATAGAGATGTTCACCTGAAACCTGTGTACTCTTATTGACCAGTGTCATCCCATTAAATTTAATTTCTAAATAAATACATAAATAAATACCTAACCAGTTAAATTTTTACTTAAATCACTTTAGATGAAAATCAAATCAATCTAGAAGGTATTACTTATTTTCTTGTCTTTTAAAATAAAATACGTCGCCTGACCTGTGGTGGCGCAGTAGATGAGGCGTCGACCTGGAACGCTGAGGTCTCCGGTTCGAAACCCCAGGCCTGCTCAGTCCAGGCACAGATGAGAAGCAACTACTGTGAGGTGATGCTTCCTCCCCCCCCTTCTTTCTCTCCTCTCTCTAAAATCAATAAAGTCTTTTAAAATGAAATCTATTGAGGGAAACAGAAAAAAAGGGGTGGGGAATAAATTGTCCCATGGGTGACACAGAGATCACAAGGGCTGGCGGGAACACAATTGTAGATTTGCCCCCAAAACCCTGGCCTCTTCCCACTACACCCCCTGCTATTCTCGGGGCTTTTGGGAGCCTCAACCTAGAAACAAATAATGTGTTTTAGATGCCGAGTACATACTCCATATATACCAGACCAGAAAACTACACATTCAAATAGTCATGATGTGTTACTAAAAATGATGCTTTTAATCAGTGTCCGCCCCCCCCCCCCGTAAAAAAAAAAAAAAGCTGGGGAGGGTACTAACTAGGCAACGGAGTAGACAATGTCTGGTGCTTTTATGACTTGAGAAGGTGATAAAGTAAAGGAGATGAACTAACCCAGGGTCCCCAAACTTTTTACACAGGGGGCCAGTTCACTGTCCCTGAGACCGTTGGAGGGCCGGACTATAAAAAAAACTATGAACAAATCCCTATGCACACTGCACATATCTTATTTTAAAATAAAAATTTTAAAAAAATGGAAACAAATATAATATTTAAAATAAAGAACAAGTAAATTTAAATCAACAAACTGACCACTATGTCAATGGGAACTATGGACCTGCTTTTGGCTAATGAGATGGTCAATGTGCTCCTCTCACTGACCGCCAATGAAAGAGATGCCCCTTCCGGAAGTGCAGCAGGGGCCGGATAAATGGCCTCAGGGGCCGCATGCAGCCCGCGGGCCATAGTTTGGGGACCCCTGATTACTAACCCAACTTTACTATAATTTTACCCTCTAAATGTTCTGTGATTCCAAGACTCAAAATATTTTTGGGGACCTACTGGATGCCTTCTTCCTTGGCTGTTTCTAGAAAGCAAATGTCCCTGGTTTGGAGTCACTGGGGTCAGGTTCTCCTACCCCTGTGGGCGGGCTCTAATGCTGAGGGCCCCGCGTAGGCAGAGTCCGGGAGAGCAAGTCCCAACTCGCTGGTTACCAGCTGTATGACTTCAGAACAATTAAGAAACATCGCCCTCTGGGGACAGTAATACCTACTTTCTGGGAACGTTGTAAGAATAAGATACACCTGACACAGTGCTGAGCATAGCAATGCTTATTTACTCTTCCTAATCACATGCCTTTGTCACTGAAGATTCTTGTAGAGGTGAGGGCAACAAGATGACCAAACCGAGCACAGATACATAGTAGTTCCCCTTTCGTCTGTGGAGGAAACGTTCCGAAATGCCCCATGGATGCCTGAAACCATGGGTAAGTACCAAACCCTATATGTTGTTTCCCATACCTACATACCAATGATAAAGTTTAATTGATAAATTAGGCAAAGAAAGAGATTAGCAACAATAACTAGTAATGGAATGTAATAAATATATCAATATCCTATAATAAAAGTTTGGTGAATGTGGTCTCTCTCTTTCTCTGAAAATATCTGGAATTTTTCATTTAATATTTTTCAATCATGGCTGTCCACGAGTAATTGAAATTGTAGAAAGCAAAACCCCAGATAAGGGGGCCTGTTGTAATTAGCGATGGAAGATATCGGGAAGGCCGGGCCTAGGCATTGCTTCAGGAGTTGTGCCAGAATTTATTTGGCTAGAGCACCAAACGGAGGACTGAACGTCATCAGTTTCAAACTAACCAGCAATCCCTGCAGAACTAATGACCACTAGAGAACTTGTGAGACTTTGAGTGAGGTCAGTAGGGGCCTTCTTGGAGAGACTCCCTGCCTCCTGGAAGATACAGTCAGAGCTCTGGGGATTATTTTAGGCTCATCTTATTTTTCTTAGTGCTTTATGTTTCACATGTTTTACTGCCTGGGAACAGGGCCAGCTTATGAGTCCAGGAGTTAATGTCCTATATCTTCATGAAGCTGGGAATGCATTTTCCTTAGGGAAAACCGGTTGGCTGGCTATAAAAATTTAAAAAAATAAAAAAGTATTATAATTCAAGAGGAAATAGGCCCTGGCTGATTGGCTCAGTGGTAGAGCGTCGGCCTGGCGTGCAGGGGACCCGGGTTCGATTCCCGGCCAGGGCACATAGGAAAAGCGCCCATTTGCTTCTCCACTCCCCCCTCCTTCCTCTCTGTCTCTCTCTTCCCCTCCCGCGGCCAAGGCTCCATTGGAGCAAAGATGGCCCTGGCACTGGGGATGGCTCCTTGGCCTCTGCCCCAGGCGCTAGAGTGGCTCTGGTCGCAGCAGAGCGACGCCCCGGAGGGGCAGAGCATCGCCCCCTGGTGGGCAGAGCTTCGCCCCTGGTGGGCGTGCCGGGTGGATCCCGGTCGGGCGCATGCGGGAGTCTGTCTGACTGTCTCTCCCCGTTTCCAGCTTCAGAAAAATACAAAAAAAAAAAAAAAAGAGGAAATAGAAGTGATATGAATTCAGGAATGTAATTCACAAGCAAGGATATCTGTAGAAGAGGGCCAGGCTTTGGTGACACTCCTTCCCCTAAGGTAAAAGGCCATACTCTATTCTCTGATGACCTGTACAGGACGGTCACTTCTTGAGAGAAAGGAAGATGTGACTGCCCAGCTGAAGCCCAGCTGGGTTTGAGCTTCTGGCCCTCAGGCTGTGTAACAAACAGCTAAAGCCACGGACACTGGGGAGCACTTAGCTGCTCCTCGCTCAGGACAAAACATGGAAGCAAACAGAAGCAAAGAGGAGTCACATTTCATTTAGTTCAAAATAGAGAACATCTGTCATTGTTTACCATCCAGGATCCCTTCACCCTTCTTCAGGTAACATAGTGATTAAAATTCCCTTTGGGAAATCAATCCTCCCACACTCTCAGCCCATGGGTTTTAGACCAAGTTGGCCTCAGTCACCCTTCCAGGGCTGGGCACTGACTAGTCTAAATCACTGGTTTTCAAACCTGGGCGCACAGCAAAATTGCCTGGTGAGTTTTTAGAAAATACTAATGTTTATAATCCTATCCCCAGACTGTCTATCACAATTCTAGGGTGTGGCCACATAAAAAACGTGATTGTTTTTTTAGCAAGAGAGACTGACAGACAGGAAAGGAGAGAGATGAGAAATGTCAACTCATAGTTGCTGCACTTTAGTTGTTTATTGGTTGTTTCTCATATGTGCCTTGACCAGGGGTTCCAGCCTTGCTCAAGCCAGTGACCTTTGGGCTCAAGCCAGCAACCATCAGGTCCAGCTGGTGTGCCCGTGCTCAAGCCAGATGAGCCCACACTCAGGCCAACAACCTTGGAGTTTCAAACCTGGGTCCTCAGCATCCCAGTTGTTTTTCAACAACTTTAGGCACCTCTACCCTGACCAGAAAATAGTGACAGTTAAGAATTTCTTCCAAAATTTTGTGTTTCATTAAACAGTTTACCACAAAAAAAAAAAAAAAAACTACCCTTGCCATGTGACTTAGGTAAGATTCACAGGGCACTGTTTCTCATGACTCTTGTAACACATTGGGGTGGCTCCCTTATTTACCTGCGACAAAGCCAAACACAGACATTTACCCTTCTGTCTGAACCTGCAGACAAGGCTGGACACAGCCCCTCCAACTTCCTGTTCTTTGTCTTGTGATTGATTAGCTGAGATTAGAACTGTTTGTCCCTCTGGAACTAGCAATCCACATTTCCTGGTCTGATAACTGACTGACTTGTCCTGTTTGCAAAATACTGCCAACTGTAGATCACCTCATCTGCAGTGTATTTACTCGCCCTCCCCTCCCAGAAAAGTTGAAGACAAAACCGCCCTGTGGAGACAGTCTGATCTGCAGATATGGGCGCTCTTCTTAATGCGGCCAGAGCCTGCACACGGTCCATCTTCTTGTCTGCTGTGTGCCCTTTCCCTCCCCGCTTTACTGAGATATAATCGACAGATTTTTGACTTTGACAATCTGCCCGGGTTTTATTGAACCTCTAACACACATGCCAGGGAATAGCTCTGACACCCTCTCTCCTCAAAGAGTTCAACATGGAACAGAGAAAAGAGGTACTTGAAGCTAAGTGATCCTAGTACCTGGCAGGCAGTAGAAAGTGTCAGATAGGTCGAGAGTGCCAAGGGAACTGTGGAGATGGAGAGAGGAATTCCACCTGGGGAACATGGAATTTAAAATAGAAGAGCAAAGCACTCTCCCCAAGGTGTGGTCCCCTAGCTCCGTCCTGAGAGAGGAGTAAATACACCAGCAGCAACTCTCTCCAAGCCGTGTCCTAAACACACAATCGAAGTAATCCCAATGTCCTGGATGTGCATCAAATAAGATCGCTTCAGAAACAAGTCTTTTAAAGGCTCCCACTACCAACCGGATTGCTTCTTTCTGTGGACAAGATCAGTGGCAGACTCTAGGCTGTTTTCAAGAGTCCGGAAGTTACCAAAGCTGCCCGGATGAGACCAATGACATAAGGACAGGGTATGTAGTCTCCAGCCAGCCTCAGGGAACTAATAAAGAGACCTAGTTGCATGCAGGCTATTTGCAGAAACCCAAGCTGGTCCTGCCAGTGAAAAGTGTATTGAAAAAGATGATCCGTTAAAAAAAAAGAGAGAAAAGAATTATCTATCAGTAGTTCATCATGATGTTCGCCTTGCATTAGTATGCATAGACTCAGACTGCAGCAAGTGGGGTGGTTTCCCTCCCTTTCAAAATTGAGGATGGGGGAGGGGAGACAAAAGGCCAGACAGCACTAGATTGCAGAGGGCAGTCTGTCACAGCTTCCAGGGAATCACAAAGGGCATCGTCTTTATCATAAATCATAAATGTGCATAAACTTAAATGCACATTACATTTGCCGAAGCCTAGCGTAAATTGGTGCATTTTTTGTTTCAATAGCATTTGATTATTCTTGTGATGTTATTACTATGATCATAACTATTGCAATTTGCCAGTGTATAGAGATGGCTTGTCCAAAGAGATGCAGCTCAAAATCAGGAATAAAAGAGATGATTGGCTGTGAGCACCCACGGAGAGCGCAGCTGGTCCGGCCGCATCCCCTCCAGGGAGCTCAGGGTGTTAGGGAAAGCCTGGCCATGCACACCTAGGGAGAAAGATAGATACTGTGCATGCAGAGGACCAGCCTGAACCCCAAGCCTTGCTGTTGTTAAACCGCGGCAGGACTTTGGATGGTCACTTCGCCGCTGCACACAGTGTATAGTTCTTGTTAACATACTCTACTGCAAGTTAGTGCTGCTAGGTCTTCGCATAGCCGTTTCCTCTTTTCTTTTCCTCAAAGGTCCTCCCACTTGGTAAATTGTCTTCCTTCACGTTTCTGCTCAAATATTTGGCCTGTTTTTATTACTTGTTGTCTGATTGTTTTGTAAGTTTAAAAATACCTCTACATATTGTCAGATGTATGTGGTGTAAATATTTTGACCCTGTCTATTGCTTGCCTTTTTATTTTTGATGAGAAATTTTAAATGCTCATTATGAGACTATATAAAATGCCCTGCACGGGAGGGGAGGCTGCTGGCCAGATCACGGACCCGGAAGAACCCAGGTCGGCTCCATAGGAAAGAATGGAGCAGCATGGACAGAAGTAGACCCGAGGCTGAGAGTAGCAGCCTTGGTTCCGGAAGGCTTCCAGGTCCTGGTTCCACCCTCTTGAGGCCCAGCCATGGGCACTGCCCCTGGGTTGGAGGACCTGCCTCTGTGTCCGCCATGGGAACTGCCCCTGGGTTGGAGGACCTGCCTCTGTGTCCTTCCAGAACCTCCTCTTCCCGGGCATAAGCTAATCAGAGTGGCGTTTGCTACTTTTAGGAGCTTGACTAAGACAAGTGTTACCTGCACGGTGTAGGCCCTGCTTGCAATGGGAATTCAGAAAAAGGAGAGGTCTGTGCAACGAGGGAAGCCAGAGAAGACTTTCCAGAAGAGAGATCTGGAAGTGGACCGCAGGAAATGAGAGGAAGGCAGAGGAGGAAGGAGTGGCACAGGTGGTGAGAGTAGCGTGACCGAAGGCAAAGAGACAGGAATATGGGTGTGTAGGGGAAGACCTTGGGACCAACCTGATCAACAAGCATGCTGATGTTATGAGGCTGTGACAGGTGCTACAGGAACATCAGGAATGCCCATTTTGTGGAAGGTCACGACTGTTGACTCTTGTGAAGTTGACCGAAAAGGTCAGGAATGCTACGTGTAAAAGCCCTCATTGCAAAATACTGTGAGAAAATGAGGTGATCAATTGAGGAAAAAAGCATCTAAACTTTGGGGCCAGCCAGACAGGGACACAAACCTACCCTCCGTCATTTAAAAGTAAGACTAGCCTGAGCTGTGGTGGTGCAGTGGATAAAGCATCAACCTGGAAATACTGAGGTCGCCGGTTCGAAACCCTGGGCTTGCCTGGTCAAGGCACATATGGGAGTTGATGCTTCCAGCTCCTCCCCCTTTCTCTCTCTCTCTCTCCCTCTCTGTCTCTCTCTCTTCCTTTCACTCTCCTCTCTAAAATGAATTTTAAAAAAATTTTTTTAAAGACTGAGCAATATACTCAGATGCTCTGAGCTTTAGTTTATTCTCATATAAACAGGAGATAATTATACCTAGAACAGCAGTAATGTAAAGGCTAAATGACACAGTATGTAGAGTGCCCGGTACAGCCACTCAAAGACACTAAAGTACATGCATTACCCACACCCACTGTAAATCAGTGTCACTGTTAATTCGGCACGTAACACAGCACTGATTAGTAAGAATGATGACAACGACATTACTGAGTGTCCCTGATTACTGGGCACACTCTGTCACAAGCATAATGTTAAATGCTTTTTCTGTTATCTCATTCAATCCTCCTAACAACCCTGAGAGTGACACAGTCCAGAACAAGCTTTCCTTTGAAAAATTTTCCAACGAAATTATGGTCAAATGATGATCAAATCTGATTGTCAGAGAAGGATGAGCTTCTCTACTGTGGAGAAGGAAACAGTCATGAAAACAATTCCTCTCCCTCAAACCTAAGCCCAGCAGGCTCCAGAAAATGGGGGTGTATTCTTGCAAGAAGTGGTGAGGGGAGGTGGTTCAGGGCTCAAAGAGCACTGACCACCAGTAAATTGATGATGCTAGAAGAAACCAGCTGGGCTAGCCCACAGAGCAGCACAAAAAGGAGACTTTGGTTCTAGATGCAGATTTGATCTAAAGTA
Organism: Saccopteryx bilineata; assembly: GCF_036850765.1. NCBI lineage: Eukaryota > Metazoa > Chordata > Mammalia > Chiroptera > Emballonuridae > Saccopteryx > Saccopteryx bilineata. Next base: position 96,657,341 of record NC_089496.1, read on the forward strand.
GGTCTCTTGTGTGACCCTCAGATAAGTCACTCGACCACTCCAGACTTCACTTTCTTCCCTTGTAATAGATAGTGTTTTGTCATATATAATATAAGGAACCTGACTTAAACCAATGGCTTCAACTTCTAGTTACACATTAGAACAGTGATGGGCAATCTTTTGAGCTTGGTGTGTCAAAATTCGCCAAAAAACCGAGCATAACTCGGGTGGTGTGTCACTTCGAGAAAAAACCCATAATTTCGCTATATTTATAGTTTAAATAACAAAAATGTATAATTATAATACATAACTGTATTTAATAAACCAAAAACTAATTATTTAACTTACCTGCTTAGTGACTTCTCTGTTCATCTGTCAGTCGGTTTCTTTTGTTGGTCTTGATATTATTTAACTTGTGTGGGGTGCCGTGAACTAAGATAAGTGAGGGGGAGGGGGAATTCTTTAACTAACCTGCCTATTAGTGACTTTTTTGTTGCTGAATTTCATTGGCTAAATCTTCAATTGAAGGTTGGTATTTTGTACACTTCAAGCCCAAGCAAGCGCTACTAACTTCATCTGTCAATCTGTTTCTTTTGTTGGTTTTGATATTATTTAACGCTGAGAATAAGGTCTCACAAAAGTACGTGGAGGGAAAAATTGTGAGTAAAGCCATTGCTATATTTTTCAGGGTGCTAAAAGTGTCTGGTAATCAGTTCCAGGCACTCCAGATTTCCTGTTCATAGTGGCACTCCTCTTGATTCTCCAAGTGGCACCTTTCCAGATTCTCAAGCCAACAAACACCTGAGCCCAGATGCTGTCTTGAAATTCTGCAAGTTGCATCTTATGTAAATTAAGATAGCTGCCGCTATTTCTAATGGCAGGAAATGGCACCCATAGCACAGGCCCTCGCCTCTCCCAGCCTCCCCCTCACTTATCTCAGTATTGATGGTTAATTAGAAATCCACGACACCCCAGCACAGTAGATTGGATGATGGTTGCTATGGTTATGTGGTTGCTGGTAATGGCGATCACAGGCCCCCAGAGATGCATCCCCCCATTCTGCTGCTCCTTGCTCCGCCGGCCGGAAGTGAGGTCAAAGATCCCCTAACATCCTAACCAGAAGCCCCAGAACTAGACGCTCTGTGCCGGAGTTCTGTTGTTTTGGCCTAGAGCCCTCCAGCACAGAGTGTCTACACTACAGCAAATGTTTTATTCTCGACTACTGCACCTGGCCGTGCAGGAGCCGAGGATGAAACATCCTTCTTGGCATGCAGCCCCATACTTCTCTGGTATGTAGCCATGTGTCATCAAAAATGGCTACATGTGTCAATGCTGACACGCATGTCATAGGTTTGCCATCATGGCATTAGAATCACCTGAGAATAGTTGTGTGTTTTTTTAAAATAGAATGTCCATGCTTCTACTAAGGCCATTTTTTTTAATTCTGATTTTTAGAGGGAGAGAGAAGCATCAGTTTGTTGTTCCATTCATTCATGCATTCATTATTGGGGGAGGGTTTCTATTGATTTGAGGGAGAGAGAGAGAGAGAAGCATCAACTTCTTGGTCCACTTAGTTGTACATTCATTGGTTACTTCTCATACATGCCCTAACCAGGGATCAAACCTGTTACAACGCTCTATGCACTGACCCACCTGGTTAGGGCCTCTACTGAAGTCAATTAAATCAGAATCTCTGGAGAGTGGATCCCAGGCATGGTTTGTTTTTTTAATTCTCCCATGTGACTTTAGTTTGAAACCCAGTGAGCTAGGTCATTTTAAGAGCTCTGCCAGGTTTAAGAGCCAAAGTACCAGATACTTGATAAAACAAGGTGAAGAAAAGGTAAGTAAATACCGCATTGTTGACATTGAAACGGGTCAGCAAACATGACATAGCACAAACAGAGGTATGGCAGCCATGTGATTTGGGGAAACTATTTGAATGGCTAAGCCCAATGCAGAGAAAAGACATGAGTCTAAATAAAGATGATAGCTTTGGTAGTAAAAATAGAGATCATCCTGGGAGAATTACTGGACTGAGTCATCAGGTAAAATTTGTGGAGTACTTACTACATATGGGCCAATCCCTGTCAGACTCTGTCACTGAAACACAAGTGGGCATGGATGATTAGATATGAGCATAACAAACACTATCAATGAAGACATTAATCACTCCTCTGTGGGCACCAGGAAATGCTTCATGGAGGAGGTGTTATTTGAATTAAACCTTGAAGGAGTCAAAGCACAGGCACATGAACTTCAATTGGGGATGAAAAGCACATTCAAAGCAAGAGAAAGAGGGTGAATAAAGCTTCATACTTCAAACCCAGCAAAACTCAACTCTTTGTCTCTCCGCACGGACTCCTTCATGTCTCCATACTTTTAATCAAGGTGTTCTTCCTGTCCTCTTGTTACCTGGATAAGTCCTGTTACTTTTTAAGAGTCAGCTGAGAGTCCCTTCCTCTAGGACACCATCAGTGAGGTTCCAGGTCTGTCTCCCAACATTTCCCTGTGCTTGCCTCCATCGTGACACTTTACACGAGAGCCCCCACCATGCTGTGAACTCTTTAGGGCAAGGATGTCCTATGTATTCATTCATGGTCCTGTTTCCAATGCCTTTCACATGTCCTGGCTCTTAAGAGCTCTTAAATAAGTATATTGTTAACTGAACCAAGAAAATGAAGCAATCTTTTACAAAAAAATAAATCAGATCGTATCACTCTGTAGCTGAAATTTTTTTAATGGCTTCTTGTTTAAATATCATAAAATCCAGACTCCTTACCGGCAGTGATTGGGACCCTAGATATATTTCTAACCCTAAAGCACTATATTTTCTTAACCTTTCTTCACTCTGCATAAAACAAGCCTTGGAAGGATCCCCAAGTAAATTAACTGGCTGCCCAAACAAAACTTAACACTTCCATCAAGGGAGATGATAAAATACAGGTACTCACAGTGGCATCCAGCACACAATCAAAACTCTCTAGTTACATGGAAAAGTGCAAAAATGTGACCCCTAGCAAAGAGAGAAATCAGTCAGCAGAAACAGTCACAAAAGTGAAAGGGAGGATGAAATTATCAGAAAGGGATTTCAGATAGTCGTTAGAGGTGCTAAAACAGGGGTCGGGAACCTATGGCTCACGAGCCAGATGTGGCTCTTTTGATGGCTGCATCTGGCTCACAGACAAATCTTTAATAAAAAAAATGTTAAAAATATAAAACATTCTCATGTATTACAATCCATTCATTTCCTACTGCTCATGTTCATGGTTGCAGGTGGCTGGAGCCAATCACAGCTGTCCTCCAGGACAACACCAAATTTTTATTGGATAATGCGTAAGGTACACAGGTCATTGTATGGCTCTAGTGGAATTACATTTTAAAATATGTAGCGTTCATGGCTCTCTCAGCCAAAAAGTTTCCTGACCCCTGTGCTAAAATAATACATTTTTTAAAAAAAAACCTCAGTTACTGGCCCTGGCCGGTTGGCTCAGCGGTAGAGCGTCAGCCTGGCGTGCAGGGGACCCGGGTTCGATTCCCGGCCGGGGCACATAGGAGAGGCGCCCATTTGCTTCTCCACCCCCACCCCCTCCTTCCTCTCTGTCTCTCTCTTCCCCTCCTGCAGCCAGGGCTCCATTGGAGCAGGGATGGCCCGGGCGCTGGGGATGGCTCCTTGGCCGCTGCCCCAGGCGCTAGAGTGGCTCTGGTTGCGGCAGAGCGACCCCCCAGAGGGGCAGAGCATCGCCCCCTGATGGGCAGAGCGTAGCCCCTGGTGGGCGTGCCGGGTGGATCCCGGTCGGGCACATGCGAGAGTCTGTCTGACTGTCTCTCCCCGTTTCCAGCTTCAAAAAATACAAAAAACAAACAAACAAACAAACAAAAACCTCAGTTACTGTTAAAGAACACAGGGACAGAGGGGAAAGGAACAAAGAACACATGGCACAAATAGAAAACAGATAGCAAGATGGTAAACTGAAACCCAATTAAACATAAATAGATTAAACACCGCAGTTAAAGGGCAGAGGTTGTGTGAATGGATAAAATACAATATAATCACATGGGAAATGGCAAACGTCCAGTTTGACCTATTCACCAGATTTGGTAAGTTAAGTAACAGGAGGTAAGACTGGGAAGTTTGAAGCCAAATTACGTTGGGTCATAGATGTTAAATCCTATCATTTATTAGACACTTGTGCCTTCTGTGTGCAAATAAATAGCCCACGCTGTGACAAGGAATGACCTTCAGGAAGACCGGGTAGAAAGTTGACTTGGTTTCAGAATGCTTTATTTGCTAAGGAAAGTAAATCTTTATCCCATCTCCTGATTTTCACTTCCCTTCAGGGGAAACAGGTGGCCGTGGTCATGCCTTTCAGCTGCCCAAACCAACAATGCATAAATATGCCAGGTGACAAACAAAACGACCTTTACGCTCCATACAATGATCTTTCCTTCAAAAGTGAAAATGTACTTGGAAACTGAAGTAATAAGTTTAATCTCCCCTTGTCATTAAATCAATAAAAAAGAATTAAAGACAACATTACTCAAAACTGGGGTTATTGGAAGATAAGCGCCTTTTTTATTATTGTCATTATTATTATTGTTATTTCATTTTTCAGCGGCCACCGACTATGAAGGTTCCCGGAGTTAAAGGCATAGCAAGATATAGGAAAGATATTGCTTTTGCCCGAGTTTCATGACGCTGATATCAATCTTTTATTTCATAAACTTCAGGCTATTGCTTCCAACGCAGGCTTTGGCGCATTAAATGTGGCCCTGATAGGAATTCAAATAAGAGGCTTCCCAGGGCCACTAAGGCGGTGGGCTGGAGAAGGACCTCCCTCCCACACTTGGAGAGTGAAGGCAAGGTCACAGAGCAGCCAGACTCTGGAGATAAATCTGAGCTCAACCGACTCAGAGGTACAGCTTTTGCTGTTGTTTTTTCCCCAACAAGAGAAGAGAGCACAAAGGATTTGTTGAGCCTCCGAAGATCTGACTTTGTGAGGTTGAAAAAGCCCGGACCTCAGAGTCAGCAATCTGGAGTTTGCCCCAATGCAGCCCCTGCATATCCCACCTCTCTAGGTCTCCGTTAGATCTGTGTAGCAGTAAATCTCTAAATGTTGTTTCTGACCTGAAATGTTAAGGACCTATGTGGAGCAATCATTATATTTGGAAAATACTTTCCAAAACACCAATTGTCTTACTGCTAAGGACAACCTTGAAACTGAAGGCAGGGGCATTGAGTGAGCTGAAGGACATCCAATCAGCTAAGAGAAAGCTAGGTCTGGTCCCAGGTTGCAGGCCTTCCGGCTCCTAATCATCTGGCTTCTAATCATCTGTCATTTATCCCTTTCGGTCTTTCCACAAAGAAAGTAGTATAAGAGCTGTTTAAAAGGAGCATGCTTGCAAAATGGGGAAATGGTGCTTTGGAGTTCTTCAGGGAGGGTCTGGATCGGGGGCAAGCTGTAAAGATGGAATGGAGCGGTCTATCCGGGAAGGATTGAGACTGAAGTTTGCCCCGCTCCAAGTGTATATATGAAAGAGCTGAAAACAGGTCCTCAAATGAACCATTGTACACAAATGTCATCAGTGTTGGGATAAGAACATGTCTTTATGGTACAGGACATCTGGATAATCTCCCCACGGACATTAAAAGGCAAAACCCTTAACTACCCAAGTCCCTGGCAGCCTCTCCTCCTCTTGTTTTTCCACTCACCGTCACCCCTCCTTTTCAGGGACCGCATTCTCCAATTCCTCCCTGCATCGCCCACACTTCCCTGCAGCCCTGGCCTTGCTCACACTGGCTCCTCGTCCCCTAAGTGTTTCTCCTCTTCCTTCATGTAGATCCATCTCCATGGTGCTAAATCATGATGTAGATACATCACGCATTTTGTGATTCTCCGAGCTGGAAGAGCTCCTCCGTCTCCTCTAAACCAGTGGTCCCCAACCCCCGGGCCACGGACCAATACCGGTCCGTGGGCCATTTGGTACCGGTCCGCAGAGAAAGAATAAATAACTTACATTATTTTCATTTTATTTATATTTAAGTCTGAACAATGTTTTATTTTTAAAAAATAACCAGATTCCCTCTGTTACATCCATCTAAGACTCACTCTTGATGCTTGTCTCAGTCACGTGATACATTTATCCGTCCCACCCTAAAGGCCAGTCTGTGAAAATATTTTCTAACATTAAACCGGTCTGTGGCCCAAAAAAGGTTGGGGACCACTGCTCTAAACACTTTCCCTATATTTCACTTCTCTCTGATATACTTATTCCTGAACTTGGCCTTATTTCACCTCTTAAGTGGGCATTCCTTTAAGAGGACTATGGACTGTCACAGAACATGGATTTAGGGATGCAAACCAATCTTATCTTGATGTTTCAGGTGCCAGGAACTGCTGTCACCTCAAATGTGATACTGAACAGCTCGATACATAGTAAGTCCACAATAATATTTGTGGAATGTTATTTATTTGCTCATTTTATTGCAATATCAAAACGCTTTTTCAATCTTAATTTTAAAACTGGATTTGGGGCCCTGACCAGTTGACTCAGTGGTAGAGCGTCAGCCTGGCGTGTAGACGTCCCTGGTTCAATTCCCGGTCAGGACACACAAGGAGAAGAGTCCATCTGCTTCTCCACTCCTGCCCTTTCTCTCTCTCTCTCTCTCTCTCTCTCCCTCTCTCTCTCTTCCCCTCCCACAGCCATGGTTTCATTGATTTGAGTGAGTTGGTCTCAGGTGCTGAGGATGGCTCTGTGGACTCCTCGTCAGGTGCTAAAAAAAAAGGAGGGGGACTCAGTTGCTGAGCAACGACCCAAGATGGGCAGAGCATCGCCCTCTAGTGGGTTTGCCAGGTGGATCCTAGTCGGGGCACATGTGAGAGTCTGTTTTGCTCCTCTCAAAAAAAACTGGATTTGGAGTAATAATACTTAATACCAAAATTAATTTCTGAAATCGCCAAGTACTTCCATGAGCGGTTCTAGGGAATATACTCCTAGAAAGAAGTGGAGGCCCTGAGCAATGGGGAAGTGACTTGGCAATTCTTGTATCACCAGGAGAACCTTAGCCTCCTGGAGACAGAATTTTCCTTGTGACATATGTTTAAAGCCCCCAGGTGAAAACACACCGAACTGAAAGACAGTATCTTCATTTTGGGGCTCTCAATCCTTATTCAGCTGATGACTAAAACACATACCGAATCATGGCACATATTTAAAGCCATGAAATATTTACGGTGCAATGCCTAAGGCAGACGATATATACTTTATTCATTCTACAGCTCAGGAAATTCTGAATACAGAGACTCAAATTGATCCTCTCAAGCGATTATGTCAGTGCAAAAGAATAAAAAAGAAACTTTCCCTTAAAAAAGTTCTTCATCTTCAGGATCTGATTTTCATTCTGAAAGACGGTGCTCTCTAGAGATGCCTTAGATGAAATAAATAAATCGAAGCTATAGCTCTTTCCTACAGCCATCAAAGTACATTCTGCCTTGTGACTGAATCATTTCTGAGGTGACGCTCTTCCTGCTGTTCCTCACATGTTAGAGCTACCTCATAAAAGGCTACATCTAAGTACAGATTTGCTAAAGGAAATAAAGCATCTCCGTGGAATTTCCCCGAGTTCTGAACAGCTCCCCACAGCCGTTCTGATGTCTCTTATGAAGTGCTGGCTGCCTCAGTGAGTCTGTAATCCTAGGAAACCACAGGGACCTGGTAAGAGACATGAGTTGAAGTGTGACATGCCAAGAGGCTACCTTTGTCAGAGACTGAGAAACTGTTTCACCAACTTCTAGATTTTATTCATTTGCCTCTTTATATCACGCTGCCTATGCAACTTTCCTTCCTCCAGAGATTCCTCAACCAGCATCTTTCGGCCCCTTTTTTTCCTTTGTCACTTGGTACAATAATCTCCAGAATCAGTTCATGGTGCTCAATAAATATTTGTTGAATAAACAGAAAATTATTCATGAAATAGTTTTGCTCCATGTGAGGAATTATGCCAGGAGCTCGGGATGACATTGCGAGAACAAATATGGCCTCCCACACTGTGGTGGTGTTCAGTCCATCAATCACGACAAAATAAATGGTTTACGGATGCGATAAGTATGATGTACAAGCCGCATGACACCTCCTGGAGAGATCAAGAAAGCACCAGTATTAACATGTCTCACTCTAAACTGGTGAATTAAACGGTATGGGAATTTTATCTCAATAAAGCTGCAATTTAAAAAAAAAGAAACCCAAGCATCTCAGGTTGAGTTGGAAGACGTAGGCCTACAGGCCAAGCTAACATTCAGGACACTACGGGTGCTTTCTCATTCCTCACAGCCAGTGACAGGGAGATGCCACCACTGTCCTCACTTTACAAAGAAGGAAACAGGCTCAGGGAGGTTGTGTTCTTGCCCAAGGACTCACAGCTCGTACATGGTGCCATCTGCTGTAGAACCATGCTTCTCATCACTACAGCCTTTCTCGTGCTACTTCTATGATGGAAAAATAAAATTGAAAGTTCCTTTAAAAAAGAATACAAATTTTCCCTTTTAATAAAATTATAAGCAGCAACCAAGGTGTCCTTCAGTGAGTGAGTCAGACACAAGCGGATGTACTTGAACAATGGAATCTTCCGGGGTCCTCACGGTGCTGACTGGCCGCCATGTCCTAGCGGCTCCCTCCGACTGGACTTCTCTCCGCATCTCTGCTGCACCTGCCCTGCTCGGGTTTGGGCCGCACCCAGTAGTTTCTCATCAGGGCAGAAGTCTGCCCCACCAGTTCCGGTGGCACGGATGGCTCCAGCCCCTGCAGGCCTCATCACGAGGCCCCACACTCACCCACCGCAGCATGTAAACAGCTCCCAGTCCCCTGCTGTCCTCAGAGAGGCTCCGAGACTCTGAGCTCCCGCATTTCTCCCAGGCCCGGCCGATAACGTCCCCCTCCCTGCACGGATGCCGATAGCAAGCTTGTGAGTCTCCACCTGCTCCTAGGAAGGGTTGGTGCAGGGACTTGCCCCTGTCACTGGTGCAGTCTCATCCATGTGTTTTTAGTTTTGCTATCCCAGTTTGTTTTTATGGAGTGATTTAGAGAAATTTTAAAAACTATGATACAACTGTTACCCCTTTGCCAGAATCTGCATTTCTGCTTTGCAATTCTGACCCTATGGAGTGAATTCTTTCTCTCTGCTCCCCAGCTCTTCCAGCAAGTAGAAACCACGGTACAGACTCTAAACTGACAAGCACCTTCCCCTGCCCCCTAGGCCAGCCCTCCCATTACATGCTGTGTCACCATGTCACTGCTGGTCTAAACCCCTCACCTGCCAGAAACACCAAGGGCTAGGCCTCCTTCACGGTCTGGGCACACCCTGGGCTCCCTCCCCAACTGCCCACTCCCATCTGATGAGAACTGACCGCTCCTTCGTGCTGGGCTGCCAGGTGCCAGGATGGGCCCTCAGGCAGGACAAGAGCCGAGAGCTAGCATGGTGGGGCAGGCCCCTCCCACAGGACGAGCCACACAGATCAATTTTTTTTAACCAGAGGGTGAACAAGCTCTGAAGTTGGCCCCTGGGATGTTCCCAGCAGAGACCCCCACCTCTGTTCCTTTTCCTTAAATCCTCACTACCTTGAACACAAACTTCTCGAGGGGATAAAGTGAACAAGACAAAGAAACAAGACCAGCTTCCCTAGACTTATTCTATAAATTTAGCATATTTGTTTTTGTACTCAAACTTTTTTTATTATTCATTTATTTAAAAGTGAAAAAGAGCCTGACCAGGTGGTGGCGCAGTGGATAGAGCCTCGGACTGGGATGCGGAAAGACCGGGGTTCGAGACCCCGAGGGTCACCAGCTTGAACGCAAGCTCATCTGGCTTGAGCAAAAAAAAAAAAAGCTCACCAGCTTGGACCCAAGGTCGCTGGCTCGAGCAAGGGGTTACTCAGTCAGCTGAAGGCCTGCGGTCAAGGCACATATGAGAAAGCAATCAATGAACAACTAAGGTGTCGCAACAAAAACCTGATGATCGATGCTTCTCATCTCTCTCCGTTCCTGTCTGTCTGTCCCTGTCTATCCCTCTCTCTGACTCTCTCTCTGTCCCTGTAAAAAATAATAATAATAAAATAAAAGTGAAAAAGAGTAAGTCTTTCAATCCACATTTTTGTCTCATCTTCCCTCTGAGCTCCTGCCCAGTGTGGGTCTATTCTGGTCCTCGATCTTTCTGGGGCCATCTCACCTGCTTTATGTCTCTTGGACTTAAATGCCAAGACGGGCAAGTCCACGCAGGAAGCACCGGGAAACTTCGCTTCCGCCAATTAAATCAACTTTGCTCCAGATCGACTGCCCTGGGAGGTAACAAGCCTAACAGCCTGAAGAACAAACAGTGGAGGTGCCGTCACACTTGAGTTGCATTCTGTTGAAATTCCAAAATCAAATGCAATTCACAACCCCTGTTTTCTGAGAGAAGGAAACCCTTGGGGCATCAGAGATGATAGCTAGCATCTTAAAGGGCAGGTCTTCTGACTTTTAGAGGAATGACAGATGAGACACATGATTAATACACCCCATCATCTGAGGAGAAACCTTCTAAGTCCAATCCTGTGGAACATACTAGAAATATGAGCAAGTATGAACCAAAGGCATTCAAGAATTGATCTTTGGTGGGTCAAAATAGATCCTGTTATTGTGAGGCCACGTTACAAACAGAACCTGAGAACCAGCCGTGTTATCTTGCTTCCTCCCACACAGCCAGTTGGAATCAACGATCCCTGAGAGAAAAGAATGGAGGGCCAGTGGAAAGCGGGCAAGATGGGTTTCCGGCACTCTGTCCACTTAGGCTCACCCTCTCTGTTCACGTCACATCCTGGTCCTGAATGGTCAATATAGATTAGTTCATTTCATTTCCTGCTCTGCCAGCTGGAGAAAGTAACGGACATTGCCAATCATGCTTCGGCAAATGGCCAAAATATGCTTATATTCATTCATCTTTCAAAGCTGTCAAAATCAAATATATGCTTTTAAGATTTAATGAGACTAGTGCAAAAAAGAACATAGCCATACAGTAGAATAGCCTACAGTCATTAAAAATAATTAGATCTATATGTACCGATGTGAAAAAATAACCTGGCTATATTTACTGCCAAGTTAAGAAAGCAAATTGCATAGGTACAGAATGACCCAACTTTTATATAAGGGACAGATGTGTGTGCCTATATTCCTTTATATGTACATACATACTCATTCTATATGCTACTGAAGACAATACAAGGAAATAGGCAAAAATATACAGCATATATATTAAATACACATAATATACAATAGTGATTATATGAGTATATCTGAGGTTGGGTCTTAAAGAAGCACACCCTAAAACAAGAATGCATTTAAAGTTTAGTGGGGGTGGCCCCTGGAAACAATGGGGGAGAAAGGAAGAAAACAAGGGGTGTATCATTGAAGGAGTTACCACGATGGGCAAGTAAGGCTCAGTGCCATGGGAAAACTCAGGAGGTGGTGTAGACCACATCTCATCCGTCCCGGCCACAGGGTGAGGAAGTCAGTTTCCCCATCCGCAGCCATGACACTCTGAGGTCACGGGGACATTAGCTCTGCCAGCCCTTCAGGCTTGCTCCACATGTACAAGTGAAGAGAAAGCCCACTGTCTGTAAGGAATAAGACCATGAGATCCGTGGTGCTAGGCTGAGATATCTGTCATGTTTACCACAGGGTGGGTCGTGGAAGACTCAATTTCAATATTATGATTCTTTTTGGTTTTTTGCATATCAATGACATTTTAAAATCAGAAAAAAAAAACCTGATAATAAAAATACTCACCAAAATATTAGGTTTTCCAAAGAAAAAGAGGCACTCTGTCAACTTAGGCTCACCCTCTGTTCACGTTTTCTTTGCTGTCATCCTGGTCCTGAATGGTCAATATAGATTAGTTCATTTCATTTCCCGTTTTCCAAAGAAATAAAGGCTTACCACTAAGATAATATGGAGAGAAGCCAAGGGTCTCTCCTCAAAGGGGCCTCTCACCTAGAAAACGTCCGCCCTGGAGGCCGCTGGCCCTGTAAACGAGCTTGCCTGACACGCGGCGTGGACAGTGCCATGAGGAAAGAGACGGGGAGACGAAACACCTTTGGATATTTTATTCACTGGTCATAAATACCATCTCATGAGCATCAAGGTGATCGTGAATACAGCACTAGCACCTGGAACTGGACCGCCAGGGAGCACTCGCGGTTCCACCGTCGCCGGCCAGAAAACTCCCTGCAGCCGCTCGGGTTCCGTCCCGGGACACTGCCTCTGGTGCAGCGTGTTTATTCTGGGCTCGTTCCCAACCATTTTTTAAAAAATCATAAAAGATCAAGTATTTGCAAGAAAATATCAAAGAGGCTAAGAAGATTTTCAGTTCTTCTCAGTCTAAAAGTAAAAAGGGGGTTAAGGAAGAAAGGGGGAAAGAGGTCAGGGTCTGCGAGTGTCTTCCTGTCCCCAGAGCATTGTAGGAAAGCAGAGCGGGGCGGCGCTAATGCTGCTTGGCAACGGGCTGCGTCTCCCGGACGAGCCACTCGAGCGCTTCCTGGCGGCCCTGCTTCTGCAGCTCCTTGCCGATCACGTCCCTGCAGGTCTGGTGGTAGCTGTTGAGCCAGTCACACTAGAGGCAGAAAGACAGGGGGCACCATGTTCACAGGCACACTCGCTCCAAAGCTACCGGCAGACAGTGAAGGCCCACATGCTGAGATCACCCGGGAGAGGAGAATCCTTCCACCTTGCTCTCGGACAAGGGGCTTCTTTGTGCTCTGTCTCCTTGGAAACAGGCAGGACGAGGCCGCATCGCTTCTGGTGAAAATGCCCCTGAAACAGCCTAGGTCTAGCGCGTGGACCGGCCATGACAGGGAGGGAACCATAAAACCTAATGGCAAGTGATGGCTCCGGGCTTCCCTGCGTGCAGAGTAACTAACCAGGCGCCTCATGTCGGGGCGCTGGAAACCACACCCACAGGCCACTACGGGAGAGAGGGGCAGGGTCTCCTTGTAGCTCCTGCACCCCCCCCCCCCAGTGGCCTCATTCCCGTACACCTGAGCCCCCTGGGTGCTGGGGGAGCCTGACAAACAGCACTGGGCTGCTAGAAAGGCTCCCGCTAAGGGACACACCTGAAGCCGCCTTCCTACACACTGAGCACCTAACCTGGATAAACCTAACACTGGCAATAAACCAGGACATGGGTCTCAAGCGTGCGGCCAAGGACTGTGTACTGCAGGGTGGAGGAGGGAGGAAGCCCACTGCACTCTCAGCAGATGCGGCCACGGCAGGAGACAACGAGGTAGAAAGGAGGTCTGACAGGCCTGGTACCTGGCTGCAGGCTGAGCCACTGGGTCTGGTGATCCCAGTCCCACAGCTGGAACAGGGTGCATCGCCCCTCGTGGGCGTGAGGAGCTGGGGAATGAAGGCTGGAGTAAAGTCAGTTTCCACCATGAGGACAACGACCCACTCCCTCACTCTCCGTAAGTGGGCCTGACTGGACACCCCCCTGCAGAGAGGCAGCAAACTGCCACCACCACGGCTGTGGCTGTTGTAATGAGCCAAATGCCATTTGGGGAGACAGTGTTGTTACAAAATCATGGGCTTTGGGGACTAGAGTCTGGAGCAGGTACCAAAGCCCAGCTAAGAGGTCAGGACAGGACACATGAGTCCTCAAGGCACCAGGGCAGACAGATGGGGTGATGGTGCCAACTGGCTTTGCCCATCTAGGGCTCTAATCCCCACTGACAAAGAGCCTACTACCCCTGCTGGGAAGGAAGTGCTATGTCTGCAGCAAGGGCCAACCACGACCACAGACAAAGCCCCAAGGCCCTTCTGGACAGAGGAGGGAGGGAAAGGGTAAGCGAGGGCAGCCTCAGGGCACCACAGCAACCTCCCACAGGCAGTCTGCCGCTGCCCTGGTCACAGCCAACCAAAGTCCTCTGCTGCCATCTGGTGACAACTGATGGGAATGCTGGCCCAATCCTAAAACTCCCAAAAGTGACAGCTAAGACAGTCTGTTGGGGATAAGAGTCAAGGGCAACACACGTATTTTGATAACCCAATGAACAGAAACTTGTTGTGGGATATTACTGCCTTCAAATGAAAGAAGCCCAGATTTATTGCGTACTATATGGGAAAGGGACCCTTTTGCTAAAAGATAGTCTGCTTGATATGATAAATACTGTTGTCTGGTTATTTGTAGGAAATGCTAATGGTCCCAGGGTAAGATATCTGTCCTATAAAAACTAATTGGACAGAAAAATAGCTCAGTGATCTGGGTGTTCAAGGTACAGTAATGAGCACTGGATGAGACAGAGCTATCTGGTTGGTCTAAGTCCAATGTCATGGTGCAGACTGAGTGGGCTAACAAAACTCTCCCACAGGGAAAAATGGCCTCACTTAACCTTCCTCATGCACTATTTCCCTGGAAGTAGAAAGTCATATGGAAGTCCTCCTGGTTAGTACACTCTGTGTGGACAGCAAGAACTGCATGACCTAGAATTACTTGGTAGGAAGCCATAACCTTGGGCTTCCAACAGAACACATGGACTTGTTTCTGGAGAGTCCCTAACTAAGACCCTGCCCGCTGCACCCAAGGGCATTACAAGAGACCGGTTCCTAGGGAAGAAGCCTCTACACAGGGTGGGCCCTGTACCCACTACATGTTTTCGTCCCCTTTCCCCTAAATCGTCCCCTGCGGGGCTAGAGAAAAGCCCCTGGACCGCTGCGGGGACTCTCCCGGCTGACGACACACAGCTGACCCTGTGCTGCTGACAGGGGGAATGTTGTCCTGTTCCTCGTCGTCTACAAGCTGAATAAACCAGCACAGCAGGGCCCCGTTGGGTCCTGTGGGTGTGAATGCTTGGCTGACCCAAGGACACTGGTCACGCAGAGGTGCCAAGCACAGAGGAAAGCTAAGCAGAAACTGGGTGCCCCTCTGTCACCCCTAGGTGAGCAGACAAGGCAGAAAAGGCTTCTAGCTAGGAGGGCCCTTGCTGCAGTCCTCTAAGAGGAGGCTGCTCGGGCCTCAGAGGTACGTGCTGTAGTGCCAAGCCAGGCCCAGGCAGGCCCCACTGAGGACACGTTCCTGCCCTAGAGGCACTCGAAGGCCCTGGGATAAGGCCAGTGGTAACAACAACCTTTTGTGTGTGTGTGTGTGTGTATTTTTCCAAAGGAGGCAGTCAGACAGACTCCCGCCTGTGCGTGACCGGGATCCACCCAGTGTGCCTACCAGGGGGCGATGCTCTGCCCACCTGGGGCGTCACTCTGTTGCGGCCAGAGCCATTCTAGCACCTGAGGCGGAGACCATGGAGCCATCCTCAGTGCCCGGGCCAACTTTGCTCCCATGGAGCCTTGGCTGTGGGAGGGGAAGAGAGAAACAGAGAGAATAAGGAGAGGGGGAAGGGTGGAGAAGCAGATGGGTGCTTCTCCTGTGTGCCCTGACCGAGAATTGAAGCCGGGACTTCCACACACCGGGCTGACCACTAAGCGAACCAGTCAGGGCCACAACAACCTTTTATTTGCCAAGTAACCACCACGCTTGTCCTGCCTTTGGCTCCTGCCAGTCGCTTACATTTTGACGGCACCCTGACCACCTGCTTTGCCCTGGAATTCGTGTCCTGGTTTCTGTCTCCCTGGCTTGGGAACTATTTTGTCTGTCCAGCGCTGACTGCTCCTGACCCACTTCTGACCCTTGTCTCTGCTCTGGCCTTGATCACCTGCCTGGCCCCTAAAGCCTTACTCCAGGGTACGGAGCCTGCCACCTCCCTGGCCTCAGGAGCCTGGAAAGCCACCCCAGGATTTGAGGGGGTTTCAAGACCTGAAACCTCCGAGCTTGACAGGTGAGCACCGTCGTGCTCCTGCTCTGTGAAGGCTGTCACAGCCCAGTGACCAGAACAGTAGGTCTCCTCTCTCTATGGGCTCTCCCCGTGCAATAACCAGGCATATATACGATATAATGGATCCGCTTCTCACTTCCTCAGTGATTCACACAACACATGAAAACAATCTGCTCTGTGCAACAGCCAACAGGCCCCCCACACAGCCGTCTGGCTTTTGTAAGGAAGACACATGGCGTGGCCCACGTTTGCCAAACACACCTCATGGCAGCTGCAGCCCCTGCAGTCCTGGGAAACGATGGCAACGCCTCCACCCATGAACCCACAGCCCCACAGCGCTGGGAAGGCCCAGTGAATCCAGGAAGCTACCTGCAGAGCTCAGCAGACCTGATCACCTGACTCGGCTGGCCAAGACCTTGGATTTGAAAAACGAGGGAACACAGGGTAGCTCCCCACCCCATGGCCACTCTGCCCAAGACTCCCCCATTACCTCTTTGTCTGTAAGAGAGTCCACATCTATCATTTTGGTCTGGATCGGAACCAGAGTTAGAGGTTCAAAAGTCAGGCTTCCCCGGTTACTGAAGTTATACTGGGGAGGAAGGAAGAAAACAGAAATTTTGACTCCTCTTTATGACAATGAGCCACCCTGAGGTCAGTCCCCCCAGACAAGGCCAGCCCTCACAGCCAGGGGTCACTGGCAATCAAGACTGATTCGCTGGTCAACATTTCTGAGAGGCACAGGAGGCACAATGAACTCAGCGGAGGCCACTCTCCAGGAGCTGCTCTGAGGCGCAGACAGAGCCTGTGCCCTCAGGACAAGCCACACAAAGGTGCTGACGGGCTCCGGGCAGCAGGGCCACGACACTGCTGCCCACTGTGATGGCGAGGAAGTAGGCAGGGAGTGTGGGTGACTGGGCGCAGGGGCTTCCCAGGTTTGGGTTCTCAAGACCCTGCTGGGATATCATCCCCCAAATCCTTTTTTTACACAGTCAAATATGAGGCCAGCCTTGACCCAGCCAGGCCCACTAGGGGGGAGGTAACAACTGTGTCCACCGTGACACGGAACAGCCAGGGCACACACAGCACGCTGGGTCTCTGTCCTGGCAGGGATTTGGGGGGTAAGAGGCCACTTTCACGAACAGTGACTGCAATGTGGAAGCAGAGAGCAGGCCCTGGGGTCCACCTTGCTGGAAGCACAGGAAGCCACTTCCCTTGATCTGCTCAGTTTCCAGGCATCAGTGGAGGAGGAGAACAGGTGTTTCAGTATAGCATAGCACCTCAGGCCCTGTGACCTCTCGGTAATACTGATGGGGGAGAGCGGGACACATCTGTCTTCCAGACAACACACCTGATCTACTGCCAGCCCGAGGCCCCTGACCCATGGCTTCCTCAGCTTTACCTGAGAAAAAGCACCTGGGGCATTAGTCCCAGGCCTGGACACTGAGTCAGGGTCTGGGAGAAGCCTGTGAACAAGCACCCCACACAGAAGGCACTTCGGGACAAGACGCTGCCTCTGGTCAAGCCAGGACCTGCCTGACTCCATGTATTCCCCTTCCAGGTCCCCGGTCATTAAGGGTTTTCTTTCTGGCTCTGCAGGGGACAGCCCGTTCCAGAAAAGTCCCTGATGTCAGGGAAAGAAGGCACAGACTTGTGCCCAAAACAGCACAGTCTTGGCTCCAAACATGTAAGTCTTCATCTTCTCCCATTAAGGAATAAGGAAATTTAAAAAATGAATATATCGATTACTCACCTTGGTCTTCACAGGAACCACCAAAACAACATTCTCGATGCGAATTCCAAAAGCCCCGTCCTCATAGTAGCCTGGCTCTGGAACAAAGCAAACCCACCGTGAGCAGCGGTCCACGATGGAGACATGCACACAGAGCTCTCCCTCCATGGGGCAGCCCAGAGAGGGGGCAGGAACAGCGAAGGGCCCGCTCAGTCTGGATGCAAGAGCCCAGAGAGGCCCCCTTCTCCCCTGTGGCCTCTTCTAATAAGCACTTGGGGTACCGGAAGAAAGGTTTTGAGGTTCCTGACAACTGACTGCAGGGTGGGGAGGACAGTAGCAGAGGACACATCCGACAGGCACTGAAATACATGCACAAGAACTTGGCGGTTAGATGGGAAAAGGCAGTAAATTAAGAAAGTAGAATACAGACAATACGTCCAGTACAATCTCGCTTAAAAAAAGACCAAAGGCTAACATATCAAAATATTAAGTCATGTTTCCCTTGGGTGATTAGGTTACAAATTATTTTTTTCTTCATACTGTTCCAATGTCTCACTTTTCCTATAATAAACATGTATCACTTTTATAATCATAAAAGGTTAATTCAAGGTGACAAGGGAAAATTACTTCCAATTCACCTTGGGATAATTAAAGTATAAGAAACAACAAAGAGCTTTCAAAGAGGCTGGAGGATCCGTGCACACATGCTCTGTGAGGGCCACCTACCGTCAGTGACAATCATGCCTGCCTCCAGGGGCTCATCGGAGAACGTTTTATAACTGATGCCACAAGGCCCCTCGTGAACATTCAGGAAAGACCCGACGCCGTGGCCCGTGCCGTGCAGGTAGTCCAAGCCAGAGTCCCACAACGCCGAGCGGGCGAAGGAGTCGAGAAGGTGGCCTGGGGACACAGAGAAGCACGTGATAGCTGTGCAGTGCTTTTCAAGTCGCAAAGCACTTCAGAAATGAGACTCCGTTTGGCTCTAGAAGGTGAAACGAAAACCAGAGGTACAAGTTACTAGAGGGCTCCGATTTCCGCTCAGACAAGGAAGAACTTTCTAACAATCTGAGCGCCTGAGGAGGGCAGCTCAGTGTGCAGCGGGGCGGCCACCTGCCCAGGATGCTGGTGAGGGGACGGTCGCCCACAGCGGGTAAGGCTTGCGTTAGATGACACAGACGTCCCCTCCCAGCTCTGAGGTTTCAGAACTACAAAGACGAGAGTCTAACCCAGGATCCCCAAACTTTTTACACAGGGGGCCAGTTCACTGTCCCTCAGACCGTTGGAGGGTCGGACTATAAAAAAAAATTATGAACAAATCCCTATGCACATTGCACATATCTTATTTTAAAGTAAAAAAAAAGGGGGGGGGGGACAAATACAGTATTTAAAATAAAGAATAAGTAAATTTAAATCAACAAACTGACCAGTATTTCAATGGGAACTATGCTCCCCTCACTGACCACCAATGAAAGAGGTGCCCCTTCCGGAAGCACAGTGGGGGCCGGATAAATGGCCTCAGGGGGCCGCATGCGGCCCGTGGGCCGAGTTTGGGGACACCTGGACTAACCATATGGCAAGCAGGCAGGCACCACAGATGAGGAAACCCCCACCCAGGAGATAAGTGCAGGCCCAACCTAAGCAGATTCAAGGCCCAGGTCCTGCAGGCGCCCCATTCGATGCCCCACCCACCAGTCCTTAAGCAAGGAGGTATGGACTGACAGGTGCCCAATAAAATAAATCCTAGCCAGGGTCCTGAAAGAAGGCACTGGCCCAGGACTGAAGGACAGACTGGAGGCTACACCAACTTCCACGGGGGCCCTGAAGCCCGCGTGTCCTGCTGCCCTCTGCTGGGAGCCACCAGCCTGTGTCATCCAACACCATCAGTGGTCAGGAGTTTGGCACACGGCTGACACCAGGCCAAATGCTACACCTCTGAGCTCATCAGGGGGTCCAGGAACCTCCCTCCGCACAGCACCTCACCGCTGGCCCTGGCTGGGCCTGAAGCGGGCTGGACCCCACACAGAGATGGAGGATATGTTTCTCCACTCAAACTCAGACACGTGTGATGTGTGAACAAGAAAAGGCCTGCCACATGACAGAAGGAGCCACCTACCTTTGGTTCCGGCTGGGAAAATGGCTGCACTCACAGCTATGTGGCCCTTGAGGACATATGTGAAGCATTCCTGCCAAAGAAAACCAGAGGGCATGTTGCAGAAGAGCTGGGCACTTTGATCCTGCTGTTTCCGGTAGTTTAGAAAGCCTTGCCACTAAAGATTTTAACAATACCACACAGAAAATCAAAGTAAAAATTTTTTAATCTGGTGGGAAAAAGTTTGGCCTTGGAACCAGTTTTCCAGAAAATCTTGATACTAAATTGAGTAAAAGAGAACTGTCAAGAGAGATGACCCACACATCTTTCCCTTACAATGAGCATCCTGACACCCTCTCTGTCACCGAAGCCTCAGACTAGGAAAAGGAAAAGTCACAATCAGTCCTGATGACACCAGCTAACAGTAATGAGCTAGTCTCTGTGCCAGGCACAACACTCGGCAGTGTATGCTTCAGCCCACACGTCATAACTAGGCCCTGCTGCCATCCACACTTTAAAGAGACAAGGCAGCATGCCAGCCAGGTCACGCATCTGGCAGCATCTGGCCTCAGAGCCAGGCGGCCCCGAGTCAACACCCGTGCTCCTTACCACCACGCTGCACCCAGGGGTTAGCCCTGCTGCCTAGACGAGAAGAGTGCCACTTGGAAAGTCAGAGGCGGAGCCAGGACGCACCCCAACTCCTCAATCTGGCCTGGGGCTCCTCTACAGCATAAGAGTCACACCAGAGGTATCTGGACCCAAGCTCAAACTCTTATAAGGTGCTGATGGGCCCTGGCCAGTTGGCACCCGGGAAGGATGAGTAGACAGAGCATCAGTCCAGTGTATGGATGTCCCAGGTTTGATACCCAGTCAGAGCACACAAGAGAAGTGACCATTTGCTTCTCTTCCCTTCCTGCAGCCTGTGGCTTAATTGGTTCGAACGTTGGCCCCAGGCACTGAGGATAGCTCAGTTGATTCAAGCAACGGCCCCAGACAGGGTTGTCAGGTGGATCCTGGTTGGGGAGCATGTGGGAGACACTATCTCCCCTCCTCTCACTTTAAAAAAAAAATAGGTGCTGGTGCCTATGATGAGACAAGGCAAGCAACCAAAACTATAAAATCTGTCTCACTGCATCCCATAAACCCTCCTTCCCTACATAAACTTCCTGAAGGAGCTCTGAGATTCACTCAGACACTCAACCAACATTTGCTGGGCAGTGAGTCTGACCCGGGAACTTGCTCAGTTTGTGGAACCTTCACAGCCAGCCTAGGAGGCGGATACTTGTATCCCCATTTATACGGATGGTCTAAGTGCTTCATTCAGGGCCACAGAGCCAGCAGACAGGAGAGGGGCCACAGAAGCCTTGTCCCCAGAGTGCTGGCATACCCCCCCCACTGCTGTTTCCTCCTTTCCTTGCAGACAGACCTAAACTGAGCAGAGTATGTGATTGCAAAGGGTTCTTAGAGAGGTAAGCCCATAAACTGAACATTAAACTTAAAAAAAATCTAGATACTGTTTAGAAAAAGCCTGTATTTCACTACCCTACTCCCATCCTCAAAGAGATTTCCTGACTCAAGAGAAGGCCACAGCTGTTTAATTTTTAATCTGAGCTGGTGTGACCTTAGCAGACAGAATGCTTTTAAAATTCTCCAATAATTAATTAAATGGATGTCACAAAGCAGATAAGCCTAACTCCACAGTAATGGACTAGTTTACTATCCCACACATCATTTTATTTATTTATACAATCCCTTTTCATAAAAACACAGTCCTTCTTAAGAAAGGGTCTCTCCAGTTTTCTGCTCCACCTTACCTTCTCATAGGCCGTAGGGCTCCCAAAATGCATAGTCCGGGTCACATCTGTGGTTCCATCCCTTTCCAAAAGAAAAGGACAAGTTTACTGACCCTAAAAATGCCCAAGCGCGTCTCTTTGTGACATAGAAGAGATAACTTCCTGAATCCTGCTAAAATTTAGAAGTGAACCACAGTTTATACCATTGCCCAAGCAACACCAGCACTCTAAGCTCCTGGCTGCTGTTGCTGACACCCAAGGCTGGGCGTGGTCTCCATGTACCTGGCCGAGCTCATTTAAATACTAGGTTCTGCACCAGCCATGGTCCCCGTGGCAGTGGGGAGCAGACCACTGCCAGGCCTTGCTTATGCCCTCTCCCTGCAGATAGCACCTACTCCAGCTCTCTCATGGGTCCCACAACAAAACCCAACCAAACCATGGGTTCTCCTCTGAGAATTATTGGGAATGACTATGAAAGCAGCAAAATATGAAGAAGGAAATTCAGAAATTCAGGGGCAACTTTTGTTTCACATTCATTCATTCAAAATTACTCCCTCAGCCCTGGCTGGTTGGCTCAGCTGAGAGCATCAGTCCAGCATGTGGAAGACCCATGTTCAATACTTGGTCGGGGCACACAGGAGAAGCACCCATCTGCTTCTCCACCCTTCCCCCTCATCCTTCTCTCTCTCTCTGGCTCTTCCCTTCCTGCAGCCATAGCTCAAGTGGTTCAAGCAAGCTGGCCCCGGGCACTGAGGATGGCTCCATGGCCTCGCCTCAGGTGCTAAAATAGCTTGGTTACCAAGCAACAGAGCAGCAGCCCCAGATGGAGAGAGCACTGCCAGTAGGGGACTTGCTGGGTGGATCCCAGTCAGGCGCATGAGGAGTCTATCTCTCTGCCTTGCTGCCTCTCACTTCACTAAAATTAAAGAAAAATTTTTTTAAATGAAATGAATTACTCCCTCACTTCCCAAGGCCCTGGGCCACAGCAAGTCCAGGGAGATAGCAAGAGGTTTATGGGTTGGGGCAGGAGAATTTGCAGTGGTTCTGCAAGCTTGCTTTAGGTTATTTATTTAGTATTTAACAACTTTCGGCCACAGACTTCACGTTTCTGTCAGTCTTTCACAGGAAGCAAGTCACAACTGGGTTATTTCAACCAGGGTGAAACAAAGGACGAGACCGGGGACCACCTCACTAGTGGCTGGTGCAGAATGAGATTGCCAGCTGAGCACTCTCGGCTGGAGCCTGGCTTATCCCCCTGCCCACTGCCCCGTCTCAACAGAGTGCAGGTCACACCGCCCTGCTCACTTACTTGTACTGAGCACCCGAGTCAATGAGGTACACCTCATCTAGCGACAAGGTCCTGTTCGTCTCAGGGACTGGCCTGCGAGAGTTAATGAAAAATGCATTCTTCCACACATGTAAGCACTTGCGAAATCCGGGAGGAGGGCACACTTAATACTGTTCTTACAACTATGTAAGTCTCAAACCCAATCATTTAGTTTTCTAACTAATATTAAACTTCCACTACTCAAAAACCCAGTCAACCTATCTCCCCCAACAAGATAGAGCTAAGAAAAGGAAGAATAGCGTACTTCTTTGTACTATCTCCATTTGTGTCTGGAACAAAATACGTAGGTATTCATGAGATCATGGTAAAACTACAAAAATAATAATCAATAGACAGGACAGAACCAAGCCAGAGTCCTGAAAACTAGGACTAGAGCAGCCTGGAGTCACTGTCTCTGGGTGTGGGAATCCCAGGCCCTCCCTCAATCTGACCCCAGCAGGAGCCTTCATGCTTGCTTCTCAGGCCACCAGGCAGGCAGGGGGAATGTCTCCATTTGGGAGAAAAATGACACAGGACTTTCTCTGGGAAAAGGAGTGGGTCGTGATGCTTGTCTGCCAGAGCACTGTTTTCAAGTGAACACGAGGTATTTTTACAGAGTGACCTCATTTCCCTGAGCCTTCTCCACACATCACTACACTGGGAAGTGCTGAGAGGGACGCGGGCCCCCAGCCTGCAGCTGGGAGAGGTGCCCGGCTCCTTTAGCCCACGGGCGTCAGCGCCCCTCCAACCAGACCCGGGACAGCTCCCCTCCCAACAGGCCTCCCACAGCCTGTTTAATGTGTTAATTATCTGGACATTCTAGGATAGTGCCGGGCCAGGAAATTCATCACCTAAGTGCAACATAAGACAAAAGATGTCGCCCTTCTGACAGTTCCCTGTTGGGACAGAACCATTCCTGCGGGAGAACTATGTGGTCACAGATGTGACTCCCTCCCACACACACCTTCAAAATGTGCCCCAAGACAAAAACTCCAACAGCAGTTGTCAAAAGGGGGAGGGGGACGCCCGTGCCCACGCACAGCACAGTGAGACAGGCCACGCGCCCTCTCACAGACTGCGCACCACAGATGAGGGGCAGAGAACTCGAAATGTCCAACTCAAAGCAAAACCATCTGACTGGGCAAACAGGCTGGGGCCCAACGGCCACACCGGTTCCAGTGCCCACCATCTCCAGGGCAGAGCCGTCAGTCCTCAACTGGGGAGGGAGCAGCCCTCCTGTCTCTGTCTCCCGGTGCAGGGATGCTCAGCTCCGTGGGCGCTCGCGGGTCATCTGTAAAAATGCCCGTGGGCTGTGCTGCCAGGCTTCAAGCCCACGAGGAGGGAAGGGCAGGTCCTGATTAACTCCCTACCCGTCACAGGGCATTCCACCACAGTGGAATTTTTTAGGACTGGTGCATCAAAAAAGCTGCAGTTATCAGGAAAAAAGGCACACTAAAAATTCAAATCATCAAGATTCAAAGGCTATGAGGACAGCTTCTGAAACCTCAGAAAGGAGCAAGGAACAACCGTCTGACTGTCAGGGAGAAGGTCAATGCCATACATCTGAGCCTCAGGGAAGCCTACAGGTCTCAGTTCCCACGGAACAGTGTCCGTGGACACACGAGCTGGGCCCTGGGGCCTCTGGGAAATGTCTCTCCCCTGCTCAGGCTCCTAGGCAGAAGCAGCCGTGAAGCCAGCGCGCTCCTCTGTAGGCCTTACGCGTAGTGAATGATGGCGCCATTGGGTCCCGTACTGGAGATCGTTGGGAAGCTCAGGTCCACAAAGTCAGCCTGTTGCCTGGAACAGAAAGACACACAGAGCAGAGTGACTTCCAAGTTTACTATTGTGCTGAGAATCAGGACCTCCCAGCCTCACTGAACGCCAAGGAAGTGAGCCAAGGTTCACGGGAACCCCAGACGGACCCTTACCTGCGAAACTCCTCAGCTTTGTCCGCAGCTGAGATCTCTGTCACGCCACCTTTGGGCACCTGACAAGGAAGTTGCTTATAAATCATCTGGTGTGGTAACCCACGTGTCTCCTACATATTCAAGAGGGTACTTTGAAAGCTTACTTCTTCCTCAGTCCCCATGTCCCAGCTGTCCACAATGTACAGGACACAGCTATGTCTCATCTTTAACGAGCAGGGAATTCCCAGAGGCTCTCACCAACACTATCTAAAGTGAAGGGTTTCTAATTTTCCCACTCAACTATTTTATACCGCAGTAATGCATCCTGAAACCTCCCAAAACTTAATACATCAAAGTTTAAAATTTTAGAAGCATCTCTTCCTAAGAAAGTCATCCTAAATAAATAATCAAGATAAATGCAATGATATCAGCCAAAAGTTAAAAACAGTCTAAACATCAAAAAAGAAAAGAGGAATAGGGACATAAATCAGTCTAGCCACTAAACACAGTCTCCATTTGGATCATTTCTTAAAAGCCTCAAAGCACAGGCGAAACATTTATACTATGATACCAAGTAAGTAAAATGTACAAAACAAAATCATATTTGTACAATGAAAGATGTATAAAAATGATTTACACAGATAAACAACAACCAGAGGGGGAAAAATAATTACACTGGTGGCAGTAAGGGTGATATTTTCTTTTTCTTATTTAAGCTACTTTTAAAGAGTTGTTGATTTCATACTTCAAGGGAATGAGATATTATGTAATAATAACATAAAGAAATCACCGTCCTGTCAACCACAAGGAGGGAAAGGGCAGGAAACTAATGGTCAAGAGTCAGTTTAATACAAAAAGTTTAATGGCTTAAATTGATATTCATAATGTACACAAAAATAGATTTCCTTTAATACAATCAGTTTCCTTACAATAGTATCATGAGAGTCATTTTTCCTTATAATGAAATTCTACTTAGTTACAAGACAATTCCTTGACCCAGAAAGGAACTCCATTAAGAAATTCCTTCCTTCGTCCTTGTGGCTATTTCTACAATTACAGAATGTTTAAATATACACACAACAAATTTCCAGACAAAAAACTATTAAAAGAGAGCACTAAAATCAGATCATAAGACACCATGGTCACCAGAGCATGGGAGGGGACTCGGTTAGACACACACACATTGATTTCTGGACAATCTATAGCCACACAGTAAACAAAGACTAGAGAACCAACCTCTTTCTCCAGCCAGTTAAAGAGTTCACAGAGGGCAACGGCATCTTTAATCTGTGCAAACAATGAAGACATTTTTAAGTTATTACTGGAAACCAGATGAGCAGACTCAGAGCCCAGCCCTAACTGATTCTGAGAGGGCTGCATCTATAGGGCACAAAGCACCAGCAGTTGGGGACCGACACGCACTTGCTGTGACAAGTCTGCAGTAAGCCCCCATCCGGGACAGGGCTCCGCTGCTGTGCAGTTCAGTCCCAGTGCGCAAGAGGCCGGCCTCAGAGCACATGCAGCTCCCTCACAAGGCTCGCTGCAATCCTACAGGGCCAGGAGACAGGCCGTTGTCAAAAGTCCGCTCTGGGCCCCAATTCTTTCTAGACCCTCTGCTGGCTCTGTGATACAATCCAGACTTTTAAGAGGCTTCACTTTCCTCATTTTCATCTTCGCCATTTTCACCGTCATCTACATCAAGGGTAGTCAACCTTTTTATACCTACCGCCCACTTTTGTATCTCTGTTAGTAGTAAAATTTTCTAACCGCCCACCGGTTCCACAGTAATAGTGATTTATAAAGTAGGGAAGTAACTTTACTTTATAAAATTTATAAAGCTGAGTTATGGCAAATTAAAGCATATAATAATAATTACTTACCAAGTACTTTATGTCAGATTTTCACTAAGTTTGGCAGAATAAATCTTTATGAAACAATTTACTGGCCCTGGCCGGTTGGCTCAGTGGTAGAGCATCGGCCTGGCGTGCAGGAGTCCCGGGTTTGATTCCCAGCCAGGGCACACAGGAGAAGCGCCCATCTGTTTCTCCACCCCTCCCCCTCTCCTTCCTCTCTCTCTCTTCCCCTCCCGCAGCCAAGGCTCCATTGGAGCAAAGTTGGCCCAGGCGCTGAGGATGGCTCTATGGCCTCTGCCTCAGGTGCTAGAATGGCTCTGGTTGCAACAGAGCAACGCCCCAGATGGGCAGAGCATCGCCCCCTGGTGGGCATGCCAGGCGGATCCTGGTCAGGCGCATGCAGGAGTCTGTCTGACTGCCTCCCCATTTCCAACTTCAGAAAAAGAAAAGAAAAAAGAAAAAAAGAAACAATTTACTATAGTTAAATCTATCTTTTTATTTACACTTTGGTTGCTCCACTACCGCCCACCATGAAAGATGGAACGCCCTCTAGTGGGCGCTAGGGACCAGGTTGACTACCACTGAGCTACACTCTCTTCAATTCTCTTTGTGTTGTATGTTATAGTTTGTAAAGATCCAGCCCATCAGTTATTTTATTTCATCTCTCATTAACTCTAGATGGCTCAGAGAGGGTCTCAACTCATGCCAAACTCAAGGCCACAGAGCAGGTCAGGAGCTGGGCCTTCTGACGACCACACGTCCCCTCTTCTGCACAAACTACTTTACTCACATGAGCTCGCCTCATGCCTTCTGACTCAGCAGAATTCTTCACAGCTTTGGCAATGCAGATGGGGGTATAAGGCATACAGCAGCGATGATCCTGGAGGCAAAGGGCGACAGACAGGAAATCGAGGCTGGCTCCCCTCAACCAGGCCCTTACCTCTTCACCCAGCACGCCACACCAAAGACAAACCATTCGAAGAGCTCCCACTCAAGACCCACCCAAGCTGGCCGAACCATGGGGCCTGAAGATCTGCTTCTTCTGGTTAATGACTCTCAGAGCATAACAAAAGGGGCTTGAGCTCATCAAAAAAGATAAAGTACGTCCACCAAGGTATTTCTTTTCTACCCACTACCCCTTAGCTCTTTGAGACTGCTGGCTGCCAGCCCTCAGCCAGATACTGCTTTTCAAGCCTCCATAGTTGTGGGCAGAGTTCACTAAGGGATCAAGGCTTGACTGAAATACCCTGTTATCGCTGTACAAAGGAGCCTTTTTCCCAATGTCTGGGGACGCGCATGACTAATGAGGGAGGGCTCCTGCTCCTTCCCCCTTCTCATTCGGGGATCACACGTCAGCCACTATTCATGGTCTCATCTTAAAGGGCTGGGAAAACCCTCCCCCATTAGAGAACAAGTTAGACGCCAGCCTGCTTTAGGGAGATGGGATGTACGCTACCCTGCACTTGCACAGAACTGGTCAGATGGCCTTCGCTCCCTCCGCTCTTGTTTCTCTCTCATCCACCCCCTCATGAAACAGAGAAGGCAGGTGTGATTCCCACTGAAGTCAAGGAAGAAAAGCTCTGAGTAACTGAGTGTCTCTGTGTTACAGGGACAGGGGTGCAATGACAAGCCAGGTCTAGAGGGCCAGGCCCCAGATGGCCCACAGCTTGATGGAGACGAGGGACATCACTGGGCTTGTCAATGGCCACCTGGCAGCCAGAGGCCCAGGTGACATCTAAGGTAGCTTGGATTCCAGTCCTGCCCCGGGCACTAATTTAAATGAAGGGTCAGGCATCGCCCAGCAGAAGCTCGGTCAAGGGCAGACTATCACTATTATTTGACCTTGGACAAATGCCCAACTCCCAACGCTCCTCTGGGTCTCAGGGCCCCTTCTCGATCAGATGTCGGGGGTTGCCGAGGAAGTAATGTTCCCCACGCTCCAAGCACCCCCACACCCCCAGCATAGCTCTTGCCCGAGCTGCCTACCCCTGGACTCTTATTTACTTAATGCTTTTCTTTAAACTATCTTTAAATCAACTTAGCTTATTAAACTCAACTTTGTCTTAAATAATTTTTTATATCATGGTCTCATATGCTGATTATATTGTTTTCTAGTATACACTAAAACACTTTTAAAACAGGTACATTTAAATAAACCGAAGTGTTAATGTGTGCCGCCTAAAACCATCTCTCATGTGCACCCTGGAAAACAAGGACTCGATGAATTCCAAGGCCCCTCCGGCTCTCGCTACGGCTCGAGGCTGAAGGGCCCGTCCAGGCAGATGACACCTGACCCGAGAGCCAGCCCTGAGATCTGCCTGACTGCCCTCTGCTTTACAGACAAAGCCGCGTGACGGCAGGCTGGGAAGGGGGATGGCGCACAGAGTGTGGCAGGGTTTGGACGGGCTTTGGCGGGGCCACCAACCTTGGGGATAGTCTCGCTCACAGCATAGCTGGCCTTGTCGCTGACCCACACCTTCTCCTTCGGGGAGAGGCTGGTGCACAGGACCTTGAGCTCGCTCAAGAGGGACCTGTATGGAAGCACCTGGATTCTGTATTCGGCTTCCAGGCTCGAGTCCAGAAGCAGGT
This sequence comes from Saccopteryx bilineata, assembly GCF_036850765.1. Classification (NCBI taxonomy): domain Eukaryota; kingdom Metazoa; phylum Chordata; class Mammalia; order Chiroptera; family Emballonuridae; genus Saccopteryx; species Saccopteryx bilineata. Next base: position 96,686,452 of record NC_089496.1, read on the forward strand.
GCTCCTTCACACTGGGGGCGTCTATGCGGTCGCCATCAATGAAGAGCCTGCAGAGGGGCCACAGGTGAGGGGACAGGAAGCGAGGGCTCGTGGTGCGAGCACAGACCCACAGACAACCGGCTCTAGCCTCTGGAGGTCAGAATCAGGCACTTCTCCCCCCACACACTCCTTTGCCAACTCCTGCCCTGCAGACGGTGCCCTGTCCCCGTGCATGCTGCCACCAGCCAGCCAGCTCCCAGGTCAGGACTAGCCCGTCCTCCCTGACGCCCTCCTTCCCTCCTGAACTGATAGCCCCCCACTTCTATCAAACCTGGCCAGCTTTAGCTCCAGCCTGGCCCAGTCACTGCCCTCGTTCGGGCCACTGCCATCTCTCAGCCGGATTAGTGCCACAGCCTCCGACCTGGTGCCCCTGCCTCCAGCCTTCCCGATCCATCTTGTCTTTCATAGCCACAATATTCTTTCCAAGCTGGTCGCGTGGTTCTCTGTACACAGCTCACTCAGGATAGGAGCCAATGCCCCTGAACGTGGCCACAGTGAGAGCCTCCCTTTACGAGGCTCTTGCTCACTTTCTGGCCTCACACTCTTGTGCTCCAGCCACACTGGCCCACTCCAGGTCCTCCACACGTACTGTGCTCTCTCCTACTGTTCCCGATACTTTGATCACCATTCCTTTTGCCACCTCCCACTCACCTAGCCAGCTCCTATGTATCCTTAATCTCTGCTGCAGTCAGTCCTGCTTCCCCCGAGAGTCTCTGCGGATCCCAAGTCTAGCCCAGGCCCCTCCTGTAACGCCTGTACCCGTCCCATTCACTAGCTGGTGGGTGCCCACTTATGTGCCTGAATCCCCCAGGAGACACTTATGTCCCCAACTCTAACCTGGGACGCTGTCTCTCTCACTCACCCTGACACCCGATAGAGACCCTAGCATATAACAGGCACTCAATAAAGATGTTGTTGGAACACAAAAGGCCATCCAGATAGAAAAGCAATGGCAGGAAGGTCACAGGCAACACCTCAGAAGATAAACTACGATCTGACAGGGTGTGACTCAGGGGTCTTCCTGGGTCACTCTGCCCTTCCCAGTGACTGGTTTGTCTGCACTGTGAACCCAGGACTGTGTCCCTGAGCATCTACACCCCTTTGCATAGGCTGCTGGAAAACATAAATCCAATGTGTGGCTTGAACGAGACTCTACAGTGGGAATTTTGTGAACTAACCTTGGTTTTGTTCTAACGTCGTCACCTACTTATTCTCGTATCTCCTAGTGCTACGGGGACTTTCAGAGTTCAAACCATCTGGGGTAGAGGTGGGATATGAATAAATACCTGCTGTTAACAAAGACGGAAGGGAAAGGAAACAGGAGGCAGGAAGGGGAGACAGGAGAAGCAGCGCATCGGCAGAGCATGAAGCAGTGATTGGGAGCCCGGCCCGAAAGGGGCCCGGGGCTCTGAGCTGCTGTGCGGAAGGACTTCGGGGTGCGGGGCACACTCACATGATCGTCTCGAGTCCTATGACTGCATAGGAGAAAAACACCGGATTGTGCTCCACATCGGATCCCCGGAGATTGAACAGCCCTAAAAAACACCAGAGTCCCTGTCACTGCCTGACTTGAGATACTCAAGGGGGGCGTGAGCCTCATGCTGTAGAACGAGTCGGTGGCATCATCTCTCAGAAGCGAGGGCACCTCTTCTCTGGTCCCGCCTGAGCTGCAGTTGCTCGTGTCCGCCAAGTGATGGCACCAGAACTGTTTCTTATGCCGCCACCTCACTGTCCCAAGAAGGGAACTGAGGAGTTACTCCTCAGAAAACACAAGAAATGCCCTCCAGACAAAGAGTTGGAATGGTCCGCCGGTGGTGACCTGCCAGGGCCGCCGCAGAAAGCCTCCGGCACTCCCAAACGAAGGGGAAGGAGCCAAGCGCTGTCTCCCTCCTGAGGCAAACAACCAAAGGCAGAACTGAGACCCACCCAGGACAGAGGCCAGGGAGGCCCCCCCTGCAAGGGTCACCCAGCCGGTGGAGGCGGGGCTTCCCGGCAGAGGAACAAAAGCAGTGAGTCAGAGGGGCCCACGGATGAAACCTGAGCCGACAGCCCACCCGTGGGTTAGCTGTGCTGCCCTGGCTGGGTAGAGGACCAGTCAGCCAGCATCGGGAGGGTCTGGTGAGGTCACCGCCTGTCTGAGAAACTAGAGGGACCAGCAGGGAGTATAGCTCTGGGCCCTGGGCCCCCGGCTTCCAGTTGCCTAATGCTTTCTTTCCTGAAGATCAGAGTGCTATAAAGTGCTGTGTCTATTTTAAAATAATGGCTTCTCAAAGTAAGACAATGAGGCAACATTGTTTTGCCTATCAGACTAAACTGGCACTTAAAAAGAAAGGCAGTTCCTGGGGCTGGCAAGGCTGTGGCACCAAGGGCCTATTCATATACCCCTGCACAGCTTTTCAGGCAGGTAAATGGCAAGACAGGTCAAACAGAGCCCAGCCACACACACGTTCTCTCCCCATCATTCCACCGCTAACAGCCAACCCGAACCAGGACGAAAATCACCAGGAAACTAAGACACAAGTTTTGGTGCACCAAGATTTTGATGGTGGCATCATAATAAAATCGTGGAAATACTGGAAATAATAAAAAGGTCATCCTTAGGGATATGGATAAGTAAATTATGATAGAGCCATATGATAGGATAGCAGATAATCCCTTAAAAGCATGTGCATACATGCTTAGAGCATACTGAAAAGCATCAGGCTACCAAATTACACACGCACAGAATGCTAGAAGCGATCTTCTCTGGGTAACAGGATTATCGGTGGTTTTTTAAATTTCCTTCCTTCTACTTATTATACTTCCTCTGCATTTTCCAAGTTTGCCACAATGGGAATGTAGTTTTTTAGTAATCAAGGGGAGAAATTAGCTTTATGTTATTTTCTCGGATGTTGAGTTATTAAGTTAATTAGGGCTATAAACCAGATACGCCTAAGTTTGAGGGCTGAGGACTGGAAGACAGGGCACTACAGGGTCTCCTTCACTCGTGAGAAAACCAGAAGTTAAGGCAGCGCCTCTTCTCAGTTACGCTGGGTCAAATCTAGTCAGAAAACAGCGGCCAGAACAGGAAGGCTCGACCAGACTCCTTCAGGCTCCAGAAGATAACAGAAGGTACTGAATAAGGACATGAGGCCAGTTTAAGGCTTAAAATTTGAGAAACTGCTATTGCATCAAAAGGCTTCACAAAGAACTTTCAGTTCCTAGGTTTTCTGAGGTAAATATTTCTAGAATATTCTCACTGTAGAGAACTTAGGGAACCACAGGAAAAGTGTGTGTGTGTGTGTGTGTGTGTGTGTGTGTATCTCCTATGACCCCACTTGTACACCTATAGAGAGACATGAATACTGACAGGCACAAAATGTTTGGAGAGAATGTCTATCCTCAGGTCTCACAGTCCTGAAGAGATTGGCCAGAGGTGGACATCACCATTAATTTGACAGCAGCCCGGGCTGAAATACTCCTCAGGGACAGGCTAAACCCCCTCCCCCACTCCCCATAGTTCTTTTCCCATCCTATTTGGCATACGTATACCCATTTGGTGACACGGTCTCTTCAGTATTCGCCGGCCGCTCAGAAAGCTGAGTGACATGAGAACACAGATTCCCAAAGAATCAAAGGAGAGATTAGGTGACACGCCCAAACAGTGCAACCTGAGCACTCACATGCAATCTCGTCCAGGGCGGTGACCACAAACCACACCACGTTCCTCTCAGCCATTTTCAAGCGAAGATCTGCAACTTTCTCCTTCCAGGAGATGCCTGCAAAAAATATATTTAAAAAAGGCTTGCAACCCCACCCCTAATCCCAGAAACCTGCATCCCAAATACTCTCAACCAGCGCCACACCCTAGGGAACGTGTTGTTTGAGCAGACAGGAAGCCTGGAATCAAGCACTACACAACAGGTGTGACTCTATCCACACCAGTTGACAGCCCTGATTACCTCACCAGCAAAATCAATTCATTTGTTTATCCAAAAATGTCTATGAAGCGTCAAGACTTCCCAGGCCTAGACCTCTGCCAGGCACTGTGCTGGTCACTGCTGTTACAGCTCTGACCTATACCCAGTCCCTGCTCTCAAGAGGCTTACAAATCTAGAAGGGAAGACAGGCAATTAAACCAGCAATTAGTTACACTGTCAGGTAAAAATTAATGCAACAAGGACACACAGGCAACTCTGAAAACACACTACCCTGCGGAGAGAAGCGATAGGGGAGTGTCACCTCCAATCCACATTCCTGAGGCAGCAAGACCTGCCTTTCAGTGCTCAGACCGTAGGATTTCCCAGCGGTCTGACTCACCGCGACCATCACTTCCACATCACACTTGCCCTGTCAAACAAAGCCAGGGCCTCCCTGCCACCCCCCGGGGTGAAATCATGGCCTTGAGGAGCTCACTCCCCCACCGCCATCGAGCAGCACTGTAACTCGGGTTACAGCCACCCATGACCAGGGTGGGCGACTGCTCCTTCACCCAGCCTCTCTGTGGCCTGCACTCAAGTGTTTGCTGAACAGAACTCTCACCGGCAACATCTGCTCTCCCCTCTCCTACAAGCAGTAGGTCAGCCTCGACTTCAGTTTCTTTAAAAATTTAGAACGCGCTGATGGAAGTGTTTAGCTGACCTGGGCCACTCACTGGGCCACCCCCCCACACCATCTGCAGTAACCTCGGTAAGGGTGTCACAGGAAAGTGAGCTGGGGCTGCCCCATAACTAAAGCTCCTTTGAAGCCCAACACAGGAATGCCATTTAAAACTTGGCTGCGAGTCCGGGCTGCAATGCTTTCTTCCCAGGACCCCTCTGGGCAACGTGCCTGCATTCCAGACCTCCCCGTCCACCTCTCCTCCCGTCCCCACAGCAAGCCTCCCGCCGGCAGCCCTGCCTCCCTCCCCGGCCTTTCCCCCCCCCCAGCCCTCGCTGCCCCCGCACGCTCAGCCCCCACAGCTGTGCACGGAACCTGCTCCCCACCCACCGCTAGCACACCGGCCAAAGAAGCCCACCCGCCTCCCCAAAGCTCTAGAGCAGGAGGTACAGAGGGCGGGGGCCCGGGAAGAAACCCACAGAGACCAGCAGGAGAGAGGGAAGCGGCACGGGCCATCCTCCAGGCTCTGTGTCCAGTACCAGACACGCCAAGGGGCAGTCAGCAGCTCAGTGGCATGGAGAACATCCTAGCAGCACCTGAGTCTGCCCAGAAGAACTTTGCAGGAATAAACTCTGCCAAAGTCAGTGGCAGTAGGTGGCAACAGTGGGAATAAAGAAAGGTCCTGCTGTCATCAAATGCCCACTGCACCATGGTGGGCCAGACCTCCCATCAGCCCACGCCTGACTTTGACTCAAGGACTGGGATGCAGCCAGTAGTGACGGTAAAGGGGACGATGGCTGGAGGCCCTGCTGGGCACAGCCGCGGTTCTGACCAGTGTAATGCAGGCCCAGGGTAAGAAGGGGCTTGCACGGGCGCTCGGGACGGTCTGTCCAAATCTTGTCCACCAGGTTCTCCTTGACAGGAACGAGGTGGTGGCCGGCACTTCTCAGAACCTTGGCCATCTTCTTCCAGTAATCTGAGGAGAAACACATATAACCCGCCGTAAACCGAATGCCTGTAGCCAGCAACAGGACTTGAGGAGCCTGGCACCTTCTGAAAGGCGACCCTCCCGGGGCCCTGCACTGGGTATGCCGCATGAGAAGCTGTAAAAGGACATCTCCACCACCACCAATAGCCGTCCCGCCTCTATGCCAGAATCCTCCCTTTAACCTTCATGGAGATAGCAAGTCATGCTGAGCCCACAGATGTAGCACAGCCCACAGCAAACCGGGAGGCTGGAGAGGCACTCAGAAGCCGCTTCCTCAGCCCGCTGGAAGGGCCCAAGCTCACTCACCTGAAGGGATGATCAGCGGGTCTACACCAACCCTGGATCCTTCCGGAAGTACACTCACCAGCCAGTCTTCCTGAGTGGGTGTGTCCTTCAGACCTACGCGGGGAAGAACTGATCAGAAACAATTCCCAGGGGGCCCAAGCTCACTGTCCTACCCAGAAGGATGCAATTCACCAACAGTATGAGAGCAGGGTCGCTATTAAGCACCTTCTTAAGGCGGGTTGTAGGATTTAGAAAATCTGACCCTCCCTTCCCTCTGGAAGGCTGCAAGAAGTTAAGATGCTATATAAGGAAAGCATAGATCAGGGTGAGCGAGAAGAGAAAGAAAAGCAGGAATTTCATTAGACCCCAGGTAAAAACAGCATCCTGGGAATCACTGCATCATAGGTACACTGTGTCACCACGAAGATCATCTCAACAGCCTTCGGTCACCTACCACTCTTGGTCACTTGGTGAGAACTTGGGTGCTGAAACAGTGAAGGCTGGGAGCTTCCCTTATATCCCACCCAGGTAAGGCAAACAAATGCCACAGTGCCCTCCCATCATCTGGAGGGCAACACCCAAGAGAGAAGACCTTGCCCCACAACCAGGCCTGACAGAGGGCTGCGCGCAAGTCTCAGCAGCAAAAAAATCTTTCTAATGGTGGCGCAGTGGATAAAGCATCGAGCTGGAATGCTGAGGTCACCAGTTCGAAACCCCAGGCGTGTCCCTGGGTCAAGGCACATAAAAAAGCAACTGCTACAAGTTGATGCTTACCACTCCTCTCCCCACCCCCATTTCTTTCTCTCCTCTCTCACTAAAATCAGTAAAATAAAATATTTTTTTTTATCTTTCAAGAGACACAAAAGAACCACCATCACCATCTTTAACATGACTCCCTGGGCCTCCCGACGCCCAAGAGAAAACAGCCCTTTCTGTTTCTAAGTCATAGGACACCAAATAAGCTTCAAGAAGGGAACTGAAGCTATTTCTGATATTGCAGTTTTTCTTTAACCCAAGCCATCTACCTTTGGGATGTACACGTTTTTAATCAGATTTTTGCTAAACAAGGAATATCTTGGTAAAATATATGCCTATTTAGAGTGAAAGTTCACATGCTCTAAAACAGTACGTATCTTTACTATTCTCTCTGAGTACTGATAACCTCATAACCACAGAAGGAAGTTCAAGGGTTTAAGAGGAAATGAGCTCACGAATCTGAGTTCTAAAATGCTGCCCAAGCTGGCACTGGGTTATTTTGCTATTTGATTCTTACCTATTTTTTCAAACTACTAAACAAGCCACTTAGTAGTGAAGTTTCTTTAATATCCCTAATACAACTTTCACAGGACAAAGAGAGGTCATTTCCTAGCAGACAAATATTTGGCAAAGCCCCAGGGGTGAATCACTCACCAACCAGACCACCAGAATCTCCTGACACAGGAGAGATGCCTGAGGAAGAAAGGGGACTTAGGAAGAGACGTCTATGAGAAGAAACCAAAGAGGGGCTTGGAAGAAATAAGGACTCGTCCCTCAGGGCCGCCACACACCCACATTAAGGAGCCACAGACACTCACTTCTCTATCACTCTGACCCCAAAGTGTTAACAGACCTAACAGCTGGAGGTCTGGGCCCCAAAGAGAGACACCCACATCTCAGGGGACATGAGGTCATCAACTGGGGTGCAAGCAGGAAAGATCACAATTTCCATTTGTAGTTATTTTTTAAAAAATAATTAATCTTTGGACAGATGGACAAACACTTAGCATATATACATATGAACAAATATATATATATACACACACACACACACACACACATATATATATGTATGTATGTATGTTAAGGGGGCATGAGCCAAAGACAGGCATGTATTTAAAAGTTGATAAGCATTGGGTCTGTCCATTTGTAACATCCTACAGCCCAAAATGCCTGTATGTGTGTGCGTATGAGATAGAAAAGGAAAGAACTTCAGAAATAAATTCCACTGCCTGGACAAAAATGTTCCTAAGGACACTCTAAGATCATCAAAACATACCTGTGTATATGGAGAATGTGGGCCCCAGTGCGTGCATGCGTGTGTACGTGCATGTGCGTGCATGTGTGCGTGCGCATACCACCTCCGTAGTAGTACTAGCTGCTTGGATCTTGGTGCCAACGCAACTCAGTGTCAACAACCTCTGTTCCCTGAACTGTGAGTCTGGTGACAACCTGCTTTCCTCTTTGCTTCCTACATCAAACAGGAAACTCCAGGTATTGGCCCCTCACTCTTCCCCACTCGGCCTGGGTAACCCCTCTTCCTCTTTATCTTCTACTCTCCAAGTTCAAAATTCCGGAGAAAGAGACCTCTGTACAACCTCTAGCACTGTGTTCCTAAAGACGATATAATGTCAAGGAAAAACACACACACAGCACAAAACTAAATGAAAAAACCAGAGTCTACACACACACTACTCAATAAACACTGAACTCAACGCTTACCATGTATTATTTCTTTATGTCTCACTACCCCATTTTACAGATGAGGAAACTGAAACTCACCAGTGGAGTAACTTATCCAAGGAAGGTCCAGACCCATGCACCTGCCCTGTGCTCTTCCCCAAAGCTCAGCTGCTGGCAGCAAGTCCAGGATCCTCAGGGGGACAGCTACCTGCCTCTAATGTCAATGGCCCCTGACTCTTCTCTTTTTCTCAATAATGAGGCCACAAAGAGCAATGGAAAGGCCCCAGCCCATGAGGCGAGTGCATGGCAGGCCATGTGATCTGCGGCAAGTCAGCTGTCCTCTCTGGCCCTCACCGAAATGACCATCCTGACCCAGGACCTTCCAAAATGAATGCGAAAGGGTATGTCTATCCAAGGATGTTATTTTCTTGGTTGTCCTCATGCCATGAACTGGACTGTGTCCCCTCAAAATCCATGTCGAAGCTCCAACCCCCACTGTGACTATGTACAGGGACAGGGATTTTAGAAGGTAATTAAGGTCAAATGCACTCATAAGGGTGGCATCCTAATGCAACAGGATTGGTTACCCTCTAAGAGGAAGAGGACAGAGAGATCTCGCCATGTAAGGACACAGTAAGGCAGAAAGAGGGCTCTCACAGCCCCTGACCACACTGGCACCCTGATCTCAGCTTTCCAGACTCCAGACTAAGAACATAAAGTTCCGCTGTGAAGCCACCCAGTCGACGGCATTCTGTACAGCAGCCCAAACAGACTAATGCACCTTGGATTCTATAAACAGTTCATGACCCCATAAAAGGGTTAAGTCCCAAGAGGCCCGAGGAGCTCCAGGGTCCCTGCCCAGAGCCAGCCAGCCAAGGCTGGGCGGCCCTGGCTCTACGCACCCATCTTCATGAGTGTCCAGTTGCTGTCCATCTGCTTGGCAGCCTGGAGAAAGTAGCGCCCGTCGGTCCACATGGCCGCATGCTCTTCTGTGATGATGGCTGTGCCTGGAGCAAGGGAGCACAGAAATGAGAACGGCTTCTGACAAGCACCCAACAACTACACCGAATGGCCGCAGATGGGCAAGCCTTGGCAAGGAGAGGCACCAGCTCCTGAGGCCCAGCCACCCACCCCCACTCCAGCGGGGCAGGTGGGCACTGACTGCAGGGAAGCCTCCAGGCAAGACCAGACCAAGCTGCTGAGAACCAGCTGCGGGCCATGCTCTGAAGGAAGCAGTCCTGAGTCAACCCCGGCTGCCCGGATACTGGGCCCTGCACACAAAGGGCCTGACCTGGGCAGCAGGGTTCAAGGCCAGCAGAACAGAGGTCTAGGGATCTATGGCCAAAACGGCCTCATGATCCAGAAGAGAGAGGTAGAACGGTTCCTGTGCAGGGACCACTGTGATCTGCTCCACCGGACACCCCAAAGGAGAGAGCCACCTTTCCCGAGAGAGCCCAGCCAGACCCTGTGAGTGTTCGCGATGACTCAGTGGGAGTTACTGCCTCCCATTACCTGCCCTCAGTTCCCATGGGCCTGGCAGAACTCGGCTTTCGGCAGAGGTATCAGCCAAAAACAACCCTAAGTGCCAGCCAACACTAGCACTGACATCAAAGGAAGCAGGAGGCTAACTAAGAGGAGAGAGGGCTCTCGCCAACTCTAGCTAGCTTAAGGGGTCCGAGTCTGACGTGGGAAACACACCCTAAAACTCAAGGGCCCGACAGTTCTGGAGAAAGCAGGGCAGGGCACCAATGGAGCTCAACATTAATCTTTGTTATTTAAGCTGAAAATGAAGAGAGAACTCCAAAGCCAACCACTGGGGAGTTATGCAGGACCAGTATGCTAAGGTAGGCGTGCTCGGAGAGACTGGGTCCCATTAGTTATTTGCAGTGCTAGCTGCACAGGTGTATTCAGGGAAATTGGTATGGTTTTCTATATTTACGTGCTCTTCAATAGGAAGTTCAAAACCATTTTTTAAATTAGAACTTTCTAAAACGTCAAAAGCAAAGGCAGAGAGAAAGGGTCACTAAAAGGGGACCGCAGGGAGCGGGAGGGTGCTGGGAGCTCCCATGGTTCGCAGGGACTCGGTGGGGAGTGTCTGGCTTGCATTTTCCTTTTCGGTGCTATATCACAGGCTGAAACTCACTCCAGCTATTTTTGGGAGGCGAACAAAAGTACAAGAACAGAGAGAATTCAGCGACTCACCCGCAGAGCCATCGAATCCAGACACGAAGGCCCGCCGACAGTCACACGGAGCGATGTACTCACTCTGGAAAACAGAAAGGACGAGGGACTGGAGCCCGATCGGCCTCGTGCTGGCAGCGACATGCTCAGCCCTGCGCTAGGCCCAGCAGAGACTCCAGAGGCTGGCGACTCCTTGGCACCTGCCTTCAGGGAACAGACAGTCTAGCCTAAAAGGCAAGCTGAACATTAAAAAAGAAAATTTTAGTGCACAATGCAGAAGACCCTAATTAATTAAGGGATCAAAGAGCTTTTCCCATTAACCTCTATTTCCTCATCTGGAAAAAAAAGCAAGTCAAGAACAACAGATCAAAACTGCCCTTTCCTCACTGAGCTCTTAGCCAAAACCCTACCAACAGCCATCCCCCTTCTTGCCACTAACATTTAGGCATCTGTTATTTTTCTGAAAAGCAAGGCTGAATTTCTGTTTTAAGTGCCAATCATTCTCAAACTCAACTCTTTTTAGGTAGAAGCTTGTTTCTGAACCTCCTGTTTGTATTCCTTTCCTAGGGAGTGTAACCAATGGCTCCCACGCAGACAGACCCTGTCCCTTCCTGTCAGGGAAAGAGGAGAAACTCTTGGTCCCACCCAGGAGGCGAAACAGAATCCCCATTCAGATGCTTGACCAGGGCCAGCAAGGACAGGTGAGGAGAAGCAGAAAGCCATCCAGGGAGGGGGAAAGATGTGCGAAGGCCCAAGAGGAATAGGTGAGAGAGAGAGAGAGAGAAAGAAAGAGAGAGAAAGCCAGTTAGCCTGACTGCAGGGAAGAAAGTTCGAGGGAGTGGCAGCAGAGAAGCCTGTAAAGGTGGCTGAAGACAATGGTCAAGGACCTCAAACATCACACTAAGAGGCTGGAACTTTATCTTGCAAGTTCTAGAGAGACTAAAAGTTCAAAAAGGGGTGCTGACATGATCAGAGCCCGGTTTTTAGAACAGTCAGCATGGCCACATGCAGAAGGAATGGGGTAATACGCAAGGCTGACAGCTGAGTGGAAAGATAGCATACCTAAAGCTATCAGGGCCCACGCTGGGGTGACGTCCTTCCCCTCCCAGCCCCTTCCCCTCATAACCCATGAGACTGGTACAGTGCCTCAGACATATTAGGTTCTGAAACCAAATGAGCAAACGGCTATGTGTCCAGAGGAAGTCTCAGACGTTAGATGGTGAACGAAGACAAGGGCTACCTGTCCCCAGATACTAAGGTACCTTCCAGTCTTGGGCATTTCCTTCTCTCTTAAATGAAACCAAATCAAGGAATGTGGGAAAGCAGCTGTCCAAAGGTCCATGCCCTTTCCTTAGTGCACAGCTGCTAAAAAGAGGCTCCCCATCTGGGACATGGTTTCCCAGGCCCCTTTGCACTTGGGGGGCGGGGGGTCTCCTGACGAGTTCTCACCAATAAAATGTGGGTGGAAGTGATTCTGAGGCAGGACAGGAAAAACGGGTATGTCTTCCCCATTCTCCTTCCCTTCCTCCAGCTCCAATAGTGGTATCATAGGATGGTAAGAGCCTCGACTCCTAAATCACTCTTCTTTCTGGTGAAAGAAAGTCACCCACCAACCAGGAACACCCACTCTGTACTGCTACAGGAACAAGAAGTAAGGCTCCAAGGTACCTACCTGGCCCCTACAACTTCGAGATATGTCACCACAGCTAGCTAGTATTACTCTCATTAAGAGAGCAGATAAAATCACTCTGGGATAAAACTCACCGCCCCCAACCCCAGGGGAGAGGGAGTCTGTTTAAGAAATACAAGACAAAATAGGAAGCCGACTCCAAGAGGAATGGGAATAGGTTCCAAAGAGTTTAGGAAAATCTGATTCATGTCTTCCAGAAGGAGGAACCTTAACACAGCCAGAAACTCTGTTGGCAGAGTCACCCCTGACAGAACATGACCCTCTGACTAAGCTGACCCCGAGAGGGGCCCACAGATGGGAGGAGGAAGAACTCAGATTTACAAAGGGCACAGCTGGTGCAGCTTCAGCCCCAACTACTGCTGCTCCCGGTTTGGGGCCGGGGTGCCCACCAATCTCAACGTTTTACTTAGATGGGACATGAAAGTATCCAGATTACCAGAGAGAATGGACAAGCCCTCACTGCAAAAGTCCCCCTGGGCCCAAACTCATTAATACCACCACGCCGTTCCGAGTTTACAAAGACAAACCCTTCGAGTTGCAGGGGACGGCGAGAAGCAGACCCTAGAGTGCCAAGTCCTTGTGTAACTATGCATTTGGGGTACGTTTTCTAACACAGAACAGTGTGTGGGTGTATTTGTGTTTTGGAAAATACACAAAAGATAAAGAGTTCAAGATTCCCCTTCATTCTCCAACAGCCTCCCTTCCCCACCCATAGGAGAAATGCCATCAACCCCGAATCTAGCCTGAAATGAAACAATTAGGGCCCTGGCCGGTTGGCTCAGCGGTAGAGCGTCGGCCTAGCGTGCGGAGGACCCGGGTTCGATTCCCGGCCAGGGCATACAGGAGAAGCGCCCATTTGCTTCTCCACCCCTCCGCCGCGCTTTCCTCTCTGTCTCTCTCTTCCCCTCCCGCAGCCAAGGCTCCATTGGAGAGGAGATGGCCCGGGCGCTGGGGATGGCTCTGTGGCCTCTGCCTCAGGCGCTAGAGTGGCTCTGGTCGCAATATGGCGACGCCCAGGATGGGCAGAGCATCGCCCCCTGGTGGGCAGAGCGTTGCCCCTGGTGGGCGTGCCGGGTGGATCCCGGTCGGGCGCATGCGGGAGTCTGTCTGACTGTCTCTCCCCGTTTCCAGCTTCAGAAAAATGAAAAAATGAAAGAAAAAAAAATAAAAAAATAAAAAATAAAAAAAAAGAAACAATTAGGAACAGGAGCCACAGAGCCTAGCAGCCTCCATTACCAAAGAGGCGGCTGTGACAGGTCACACACAAAGCCAACCCTTCCCCCTTGTCCTCACCATCCTGGCAAGCACCCACAATCCAACTTAACAGTCGCCCCAACTAAGCTCCCCTCTCCACAGAAACAAGCAAGAAACTCAGGGCTTCTCATTACTTTCTGTGGGTGGCACAAGAAAGCCTCGGGCTCCAAACTTCCCAATGCCCTCGGCCATTGGCCTGTAAACTCCACACTGGAGCTGTCTGACTTTTCCTCTGAACTGTTCCCCTCTTCTCTGCTCCTAAAGCCAGCACCCAAGTCCAAGCCCTCTGTACCCCAACTCAGGGAGCCTGCAATAGCCTCCTAACGGTTTCTCAGTTCCCAGTGGTCCCCTGCTCCAGTCCACACGAAGCACTGCTCCCTCCAACAGATCACGCCTCTGCCTTGCTCAGAGACCCTCAGTGGGTCCCTGCAATCTAACAAAAACTCAACTTCTGACTCTGCGGTCAAGGGTACCCTGACCCGTCCCGGATGGCTCATGAGTGTGGGCTTGACCGAGCCCGTGTTTCTTCCTTCTTCAAGGTTATCGTTACGCGTGTTCTCCTACTTCCAGGGATCTGCTCATGGTATTTCTTATACCTCTAACTCCTCTCTAACTCCAAGCATTTAAATTCTACCTGTTCACGTTCTATTTACAGGTATTTCTACCATGAAGCCTTCCTTGATCCTGCCAGCTGAATAGCCTCCCTCTCACCTAGGGATTCAGCCCACACTCTCTGTGCCGCCGGGACGGCGGCCACCAGTCACACGCGGCTGCAGAGCACACAACGTGGCTGACGCGACTGAGAAACCGACTGCTTCCGTTTCACTTTCATTCATTTAAATACAGATTTTAACACTGATGCTCCAGCTTCAGTTACTAGAAAACTTTTAAGCGTGTTTAGAACAACTTGGGAATGTTAAGTCTACTTTTGCAACTGTAAATCTTATGAACTCTAAATACAGATCAAGTCTTTCCAATGAACAGTTCACTTTTAAACTGAAATGTTTTGTAAATGTAAAATATACACCAGGTTAGAAGATATAGTATTAAAAAAAGAAATGTAAAATAGCTCATTAATAATTTTTATATTGATGACATGTTAAAATGATACCATTTTGGACATAATGGAGTCAATAAAATATATTAAGATGAATTTCACATGTTCTTTTTTTTACTCTTTTAAATATGGCTATGGGACTATTTGAAATTACACGTGGACCTCATATATTAGTACTCATAGTGCCGATCCAGGGCCTTCCTGACCGTCTGTGTTGGCTTGTGACTGTGGCTTATCCACTTGTAAAATCTCTTTAAGGGGGCATTTTCCCTTATTCACCCATAAACAGTACAACAACAGCGGTAGTATAATGAGACTCATCAGGTAACAGGCACGCTCTAAACATTTCCATCTTAACTCATTTAATCCTGACAGTAGTCCTAAAGGGTAGATGTGTCCCTATCCCATTTTACAGATGGGGAAACAAACCAAAGAGTTTAACTGATCCTTAGGAATTGGAGGTAGTTTGCCTGAGGTCAAGCAGCTAGTTAAGGGTCAAATCTGGCATCTGAACCCAGACAGCCTCCAGAGCCCATCTGCTTACCGATACATTATCCTTCCCTATACGCTTATCTGTACGTTAACTGCCGCCCTCTGCACCTGCCCCGATACTTAGCCCAGAGCAGGGTGTCGGGCAACATGTACCAGATCAACCCGACTTCTCCCCTTACAGGGCAGATGGCTACGCTACAGCGACGGGACTCACAAAGACTGTAAAAGAACAGTGATGGGGGAGGAGAGACGGGGAGGTAGAAAACAGCAACAGCACAAGAATACAAGTCTGCCCAGTTTAAACAGTGACTGCTGTGGAAAGTGACACATAATACACAGCAAGTTTAACTTTTGGGGGTTTTAGGATGTGTCTGGAAAACACATTTCTCTAGGATCAGAGCCTCAATTTCCTGATCTGGGCAGGAGCCATCCAATTCTGGCCCGCCAGGGTCACTCAGTGACGAAGCCCGGAGGGAGGGTCCGGAGTGTCACCTGTGGTCTGGCCAGCATCATCCCAGTCCCAAAGTTTAACAAGGATTGCTCTGGGTGTCTGTTAGTTCCCCATCTACTGTCAAAGAGAAATTTTAAAATCAATAAGAATATTGGACCGAATCCAACTTTATGATGACAAAAAGTTGGCTTAGGAACAGATTCCAGGACCAAGAACATCAAGATAAACTCACCCTGACTACAAGAACCTTGCCACTAATAAATATAGATTTGTATCATTAACTCCAGGCCAAATAAAATTGAAATTGAAATACCAACACTATGTAACTCCTAACACACCCTCTACCAAAACCTTCCATTTTCCATTCGGGTAAGATTCCCAGGTCAAAGCTCTCCATACCGTGAGGCCTCCCTGGGTGTGAGGATTCATAAATAAAGTAGAACCATCAGGCATTTTGGGCTGAGGTCTCATGACAGCATGTGAGACACCTTGCAGAAGAAAGACCCAATTTCAGGCAACAGTGAGCTAGTAGACTGTGATGGTTAATTTTCTGTCCATTTAACAGGATTAAGGGATTCCCAAAGGGCTAGCACATTATTTCTAAGGGCTAGCACATTATTTCTAGGGTTCAGAAACAGTTGAATCAGTAGAATGAATAAAGGTCACCCTCATCAATCAATGTACATGGGCAGCAGCTGACCCATTAAGGGTCTGAACAGAACAAAATGGTGAAGGAAGGACAAATTTGCTTTCTCCTGCTTATGCTCAAAACATTCATCTGCTCCTGCCCTTGGGCATTGGCATTCCAGGCTCTTGGGTCTTCTACTTGGATAGAGGCTTACACCATTGGTGCCATCTGCAAGCTGGAGGACCAGAAAGCCAGTATGCAGGGCAGTTCTAGTCCAATTCCAAAGATCTGAGAGCCAGGGCAGCTGATGTGTGAGCCAATCCCTCACAAATAAACTCTATTTCCATACATATACCTATACATATACATATACATCCCTGTGTGTGTGTGTGTGTGTGTATCCTATTGCTTCTCTCCGGAGAACCTGAGTGACAGCAGAACTCTCATAAGACCCCAAACCAACTACTACATAAAGTGCTCCAGCCACAGGACCCACCATCCTGCGCACTACTGAGAGAGGGCAGAGGCAACCAAATCAGCCCAGGGCAATGCCTGATGCTTGCAAGGCAGAAGATGTAAGAATACCAATCATGAATTCAGGAAAGACCCATGTGATGAGAAACACAAGTCCAAAGGCTGAGGCCTGGGGCTGACAGGAGGTGGAAAAGGGACCATTGAGGGGCCTGGAATCCCTTGAGGACAAAGCCCAGGTTTACCCTTCTTAAACAGTGAGGTATCTGGTTCCCCTGCTGTTTATACCTCCTCCATCTCTGGCCCAAACTGTGTTGGCCAACCTATGTACTCATCCACCCTGGTCAAGGTGAAACTTTGGTTCCTCTGATGCTGGTGAATCTTGTTCCTCTATTCCAGAGCACAGAGGTGAATGGAAGAGGTGAATTCCATGACCAAGCCCAACCCTAAGCCTTACACGTCTCTCCTCACCTCCCACTGTCTACCAATTTAACACTACTGTACCCAGCTAGCCCGGTGTCCTGCCCTGTCGCCAATCCCCTTTCCAGCTCAATCTTCTACTTCTCCTGTACTCACACCTCATACTCTCTCACCTCCTCCTTCATCCACTTTCACATGCAAAACCCTCGTCTTCAGTGGCCACCACTCTCCCCTTCCTTTCACCTCTTCCAGAAGCAAGTTCTAACCCATCATGATATAGAAATGCTATTGTGGGTCAACAGACCAAGCAGTTCCATGGAACAGTGAGTCCCCAAGGCCACCCCGAGACAACTGTGGGAATGCCATGGGCATTTAAGTCTGAAAAATGCTGAACACCTGACCTGTGATGGTACAAAGTAAATAAAGTGTCAACCTGGAATGCTGAGGTCATCGGTTCAAATCCCCAGGCTTGCCCAGTCAGGGCACATATGAGAAGCAACTATGAGCTGATGCTTCCCACTCTCCGCCCCCATGCCTTTCTCTCTCTCTCTCCTCTCTCTGGAAAAAAAATGAATACCTCATCCAATCCTTAGAGTTGCACAATGCACAAGAGTATATGAAGGCCCTGAGGATTCCTGCAGTTAAGAAGCTACTCAAATGGGGAAAGGACTTGAATAGACATTTCTCCAAAAAAGATGTACAAATGGCAAACAAACACATGAAAAGATGTTCAACATCTTTAATCATCAGGGAAATGCAAATCAAAACCACAGAGGTATCACTTCATTACTGTTAAGATGTCAATATAAAAAAAAATCACAAGTGTTGGTAAGGATGTGGAGAAATTAGAACCCTTGTGCACTACTGGTGGGAATGTAAAATGTGCAGCCACCATGGAAACAGTATGGAGGCTCCTCAAAAAATTAAAAATAGAATTACTATATGATGCAATCCCTATTCTATATACCCAAAAGAATTAACAACAGGATCTTGGAGAAAACACACCCACATTCAACTGCAGAATTAGTCACAAGAGCCAAGAGATATGAGCAACTTAAATGTTCAATAACAGATGAATGAATAAAGAAACTGTAGTATATAAATACAATATAATGCTAGTCAATCTTAAAAAATAAGGAAATCCTGTCATAAACTACAACATAGGTGAATCTTGAGAACATTATGCTACGTGAAATCATCCAGTCACATACAAAAAATAGTGCATGATTCCACTTCTATGAGGTAGGTAGAGTAGAAATAGAAAGGAGGGTGCTAATTGTGGGGGTGGAGGGAAGTTGTTCAGCACGTATAGTTTCAGTTTTGAGAAATGAAATTCTAGAGCTGTTGCACAACAGTGTGCACACAGTTAACACTACTGTACTGTATACGTAAAATAATTAAATAGGTAAACTTAACGTTAAGCTTTTCACCATAATTTTTTAAAAGGCACTGTTCAGCTCACTTCACTATCTGCTGGACCGCCGAATACATTTTTTGCAGAGCACCTTATTAGACACAACAGGAATGCTGCAGACGGTTTGGGGATGCGGCTCTAAATATCAGAGTCCTGATCTTCATGCTGCTGTCTGGAATCACCCAATCCCTTTGGTTATTCATTTCAGCCCTCTATTTGCTCCTGAGGCCAAGAAATTTCATGTTTCCAGGCAGAGGCCCAGGTTTGATGCTGTCCCCAGATTGATATTGGCCTGATATTGTCACAACTATGTGGTCTGGCAACTTTGGGGAAGAGCAGAAAGGAGGCCAGCTAAAGTGGACATCTTTTGGGAATTCTGCCCAAATTACAGGAATGCCCTTACCAGCTACCCCCTTCTCACGGTGGGCCCTTACCAGGGATATCTATGCAGTACGCCATCACACACACACTCACACCCTCACATGCACACACACACACACACACACACACACACACGCACCAGCAGCAAGGGTAAACATCAAGCTGCCAGCTCAGTCTAGTACCGTTAAAGAGATAAAAGACAGAAATGGGGGAACTGCTGGGTGGTATCTCTTCCCTATCTACCTTGTGGTGAGAAAGAAACTGACGTGCAGCACGAGCGAACCCCTTCCCCTTCGCATCCCAGTTCTTCTTGAGGACAGCTACACCCCCACCCTCGGGTCCACAAGCCGCCGCCCTCCCTGCAGCCTTGACATGGCAGCAGCCCAGGAGCACCTTTCACAAGCTGGGCGGCGCCAGGGCAGCGGCCCTGACCCTCACCGCATAGAGCATTTCTATTGCTCAGGTACCTCACGGCAGCTTCTGGGACCTGCAACTGAAGACTCCTAGAACCCCGACCGACCGTATTTCCCACTATTGCTTTTCACTTCCCTGGGCTTTTGCTGGGAAGCCTGCCAGGGTTTCTGAAAACCACTCCAAGCTTCCCTGCTTCTCTGCCTGGACTCCTACTAGTCCTCCTGCCTGGAATCCTTCTCCATCTACCAGCAATTATTCAACTCGACCCATCCTTCAAGGCCCAGCTGACACACCTCCCCTGTCCTAAAGCCCTGCATCACCCTCCCCTCTCAGCCTCAAACTTCCCAGCGCGCTGTCCACATTTTCATGGTGGCGCTTCCACCTCTCACCTGGCAATACAGACATGCGCAGGCATATCTCAACTCCACTACCAAACAGTACACTTCCTGAGACCAGACCATCCTTATCTTTGTGTCATGTACGGATACCTAAGGCAGTGCCTTACTCATAAGCAAAAGCTATAAAAGATATCTATGTATAAATGACTCTACGGAAGAACACCACTTGGAATAATGTCTTATCCCTCTGCTCAACAGTAAGCACAGCAAAGGCAGGAATTCAATCTTAAGTTCACTTTTGTAACCCTACAGTACCATGGCCACAAAAAGGAGTGCAAACGTGTGCTGACTCAACGACCTAAAAGAGGAGAAGCTAGTATCCTTTCATCCTCTGCCTTTCGGCCCCAAGACACGCAGTCTCCACCTCTCCAAACCCAACCGCCCCGTATTTAAATCACTGGTGCTCTCAGAGGTAAAGGCTCTGGCTGAGTTGCTCTCCTTTAAGATGGAGGCTGGGGATTAGGGGGGAATGACAGAATCACTCCTAAAACCTGCTAGGTGGAGATCAATAATGACTTTACAGTGCTCTTCTGGTTATGCCAAAGGATGGGACAGCCTGGATGGAGAGAAAAAAGGAAGGACAGACAGTTCTGCTAGGGACAGAGTGTGGGGTAAAGAGTGTCAGCAACAGGAAGGTCCAGACTTCTTGCCCATTGATTTGTGCACCGATTTTTCCACCCTTTACTGAAAGCTGGCTATATTCACTGGAAACCAGGAAGCTAGAACCAAACCAACAGGCATTCAGTGGAATCCTACTGGACACAGGTCCCTGGGCCAAGCCCAGGGTTACAACCAGGAATCGATCAACACTGGGTCTGAGAATAAAGAATAAAATGAGAGGAGAGGCTGATGAGCACACCTCCACTCAGTACCTGGTGCGCATCTCCCGACGGGACGATGTAGGCCTGGATCGGTTCTGTCACATACTCCGAGTTCCTCATGGCTTGTCTCAGCTGCCGGAGCAGCTCAGAAGTGATCTTTGGAGGCATTCTGCCGCCTGCAACAACAGGAGAGTCTGTTCCCGATCCAGCCTTCCCCACGCAACTCAAAGACTACTCCATGACAACTAAACGGAGCCCGTGGCTGCTCCCAAGTTTTAGTCTGTATGAATAAAACATCCATATTCAGGTTTCTGTGTAGACATAAGTGTTCAACTCCTTTGCGTAAAACCCAAGGAGCATGATACTATAAAGAATATATCATATATTTAGTTTTATAAGAAACTAACAAACTGTCTTTCAACCTGACTGTACCAATTTTCAGCCCCACCATTAATAAATAAAAATCCCTGTTGCTCCACACCCTTGCCAGTATTTGGTGTTGTCAGTGTTTTGGGTTTTTCCAACCCATTTTTGAAACAAATAGAAAATGTTTTACTTAACCCAAAATGTTCTGTTGTACATGCTCTAAGTAATGGGGTTACAGGGAGGCTATCGTACGTCAGGCTATCTTCAAGGACTAATCCCCTGACCCACTGCGACTTGTACCCTGCGAGGTATGAAGCCTTTTCTGGTTCTTTTTCTTTAACTTTTTCATCAGCTCCTTTCTCCTCCATCACCAGCACCTTCGGTTTCCATGCATCAGTCAGTATGATTACTTGCAACAGAATCCCCTAAGAGGTACCAGACTGATCTTGGGACTCACTGAAAACGTGCCCCATTCAAACAAAACCTGCAGCAAGGGCAGCTTCAGCCACAGGCTTTGGGGCTCCACCTTAGCAGTCCCCCAAGGAAAATAGTACCCAAAGAGAGAGTCTCTAGATATGGTCCTATTCCCAATCCAAACATGATCATGTTCCTTGCATTACAGCTGCTTCTGAATACTTTTCCGAGGAGTATCCTTCATCCGATGTCCTGAGCCTGTTGTTTCTCACCTACCTGAGAAACGGGGATTGGAAGTATCAGGATGACCTAGGTTCATGTGTCAGCACCTCCACTCAGCTCAAAAGGAGGCCCCTTGTGACCCTCATAAGCTGGCCAGCATCTGAACACTTTATTCTGACAACTTTCAGGAGCTTCAAAATAGATGTAACGTGTTTCCAAACCATATTTCTGAGTAACAACATTCTTCGAGTCAAGTAAAAATGTAGACTTCCTTTGGAGTAGTATTTCAACCTTGACTGCATATTAGAACTACCTGGGGAACTTCTGGTTTAATTAGTCTGGAGCACAGCCTGGGCATCTGGAATTTTAAAAGGCAAATGTATGATAGAAGCCAATAGCAATTTCTTTCAAGATCATTAATTTCTTTATAGAATCTGGCTTCTATGTGGACCCATTCTGAGTTAAGGACTTAAAGGCAATGACTGGAGTGTTTATAGCATTGACTGTAGTATGTGTCAAAATTATCAATACTAATTTCATCAAGAAAGTCAACAGAACCAATGGCAAGCACAAAATTCTCAATTACAAACTGCAAATCATCAAAGGCAATAAGGAGCCAACCAGAGACATCTTCTGCTTCCTGGTACCACAACCCACCTCCTCACCACCACATTCTGCCCTTCACCACCATGTCCCACCTCAAGATCATACTCCCCCACTTGACAGGCCTCCAAAAATCATCGGTATCATTAGCGTGACTCTTCTACAGTGGAATTTTCACACTTCCCTCCGCAATGCCACCTGCCCCATCACCACCCTTAACATTCCTCCTGCTCCTTCCTCCTCAGCCTCCATGCCTTTCACATTGCCTGGTGTCCTTGGTCAGATACAGCCACTTCTTTGTCAGCTGTAGCAGACAGTGAAAGAACTCCCAATATTGCAACCAAGAGTTAGGATGGAGCAGTGACAGGGACATGCAGCAGCTGAGACAATGTGCAGTGGCAGTGGAAGCATCTACGGCCAGAATAGATACAATGAACAAGGTGTTGAGACAGCTGTGGCCACAAGGACCATAGGCCTTGAAAACAACTGACTGGAAGAGCAGATAGAGCTGAGAAGGAAACAAAGCTGGTGCAATTATAAGACACAGCCACTGAGGTGGCAGCAGCTGAAAAGGCACTCAAGATGGAGAAGATGAAAGGCGTGGCTGGTGATCCTCATAGAATAATTTCTATAAGGATTAAATTGGTTACTACATGTAAGGCCCTTAGAATCAGTGCCTGGCACATAGCAAATGTTATGTGCTTGCAATTATTAGTTACATGCACAATTAACTATGACAACAATGTGATAAATGGTACAACAGGTACATATACTGCTTCTCCTTAAAGCAGGGACCATGTCATCTTTATCTCTGAATCCATTATCTAGCCCAGCACCCAAAACACATGTGCGCACACATGCTCACTCAAAGATGGCTGAATGAATATCACAACTTTGTATCTTTGATCTTTTCAGTTCAATATAATAAACAGTAACAAACCTTTTGTGAAAGATAGCTAGGATCTTAGAAGATGCCCTATTATAGCATCTGTCCATTCCACATCCCATTACTTTTCAGAAGTGTCAGAAGCAGCCAAGAGCCAATCAGGGCATGCAGGGAAGTGGAAAGCCGGGAGCAACACACCTAGTCCATGATGTAACATTAGCCCATACGCTGCCAGGGTTTTTAAAGCATGCTTGAAAATGAATGACTCGTTTTAGTCTCTTGCATATGTGGGTCTGCTTTTAGAAATAAGTTCCTAAACCTTCCACCTTTATCACAAACAGGACTTCTGACTCCTTGGAAGTACATGAAAAGCACACCCTATTTAGCTTGCTAGGTGGCTGGAATTTAATGTGACAACTTGTGTGAAAGCAACACGTGCACTGTGTGAAAAGCAAGGCCTGCAGCATGTGATACATTGTAGGAGCTGAAGAAATAGAATTTGAATCTGGACCTGAAGCACTGGCTGGGATTCCCACAGGCCTTGTTATAATAGAAGGGGCTGGTTTCTCCAACTTCAGCACCTTAACATGTGCACAGATGCGAAGGCGCTCCTCCAGCATTAATAGCTTTAGAGGCGGTGTTTTGTTTCTCTGTCCCACCACTGAGCAAGGGCCAATGGCTTTACATATATTAGTGGTTAATTCTCACAATAATCCTCCAAGAGAGATTTTACTATTCCCACTTTTCAGATAAAGGTACAGGAGTTAAACACTTGCCCAGGTCAACTGGAATCATTAGGAACTGAGACCCAGGTCTATCTGATGCCCAAGTCCATGTTCTATTAAACCAGGGGTCCCCAAACTTCGGCCCGCGGACCATATGCAGCCCCCTGAGGCCATTTATCCAGCCCCCGCCTCACTTCCGGAAGGAGCACCTCTTTCATTGGTGGTCAGTGAGAGGAGCACGGTTCCCATTGAAATACTGGTCAGTTTGTAGTCCGGCCCTCCAACGGTCTGAGGGACAGTGAACTGGCCCCCTGTGTAAAACGTTTGAGGACCCCTGTATTAAACCATACTATCTAGGTAACCCTAACAGAAGCTCTCTTTAATTATTTTAAGACCAAAGGCATCAGAACAAGTGGGTTCCAGTTTCCAGCTGGGATTGCAACCTCAGACTACTGAACTCCCTGAATCTCTATTTCTTAATATATAATAAAGTGGCTCAGTGGATATAGTGTCAACCTGGAACACTGAGGTCACCAGTTCGAAGCCCTAGGCTTGCCTGGTCAAGGCACATATGGGAGTTGATGCTTCCTGCTCCTCCCATACTTCTCTCTCTCCTCTCTCTCTCTCCTCTATCTCTCTCTCTCTCTCTCTCCCCTCACTAAAACGAATAAATAAAATCTTTAAAAAAAAGAATTTAAACAGGTATTTCCTGCCTGCTTTAAAAAAAAAAATTCTCCTCAACCTTTAAATTTGATGGTTCTATCACTTTTTCCCTGTCTTTACTTCCCCTTTTTTCCACTCCTTTCTCCCTCCTCTCCTCCCTCCTAATATAGCACAAAATGTGTTGCATACGTACATATATATCTTTAAAGAAATAGGATCAGTACAATTATAGCACTGATCTTTTAAACAGAGATTAGTCATGGTATCTTATGTGCTTCAAGGGACCCAAGGGATCGATTTCTCACACAGCTACAAGGAAACACTGTGGTTCTCCTGGGTAGTCCACAGGCAAGCACTGGCTTACATGGGCTAAAAATACAGAAATGCATCACTTTCAGAATTCAAGTTTCTGGCAACCCAACAACACAGTTAACATTCTGGGGAGAAACTACAGTCCCAGAAATTATTCCTGAAAAGATTTTCCTGAATGCACATTCAATTTATAAAGCACAGAAATACAGGGTGGGGGCAAAAGTAGGTTCACAATTGTTCATATGGACAACAATACAAGAATTAATGCATATTAATATAAGAATAAACTCTGTTTCACCTGCTCACAACTGTAAACCTACTTTTGCCCCTACCCTGTATATCACAAACATCTCATTTCATAATCAGAGATGAAAACTGAAAGCTAACCTTGAGGGTACTCAATGAAGGATTATAGTAGAGATTAGAAAAACTGGACTAGGACTTCTTCCAGTAACAACCTATCACCACCATAACTACCCCTGAAATGGGAAATGCAATAACTTTAGTTCTCTAACTTACTACACTAAAAAATGTAGTTAATACTTCCCAACAGTAGCCAAATTACCCAGGAAGCCAAGAAACAAAATGGGTTTTAATTTCCAGATATATATCTTCCTACCCCACTATCATCAATTGTTAACCCCTTACCTTCTCTTTTCTCCCACCTTGGGGTCGAGGCAGGGGCACCTAAAATCTTTTTGACATCTTCCATCTAGTAAAAGGCAAAATTATTACCTGTTTCCATACCTGAGTCTCCTGAGTGTATCACCTCGTTGGGTTCAATTATTCTTAAATTTTTCAACTGAAAATCCCGGTGACTCGCCCTTGAGGAGAAAAAGCACAGGATATTGCAGACTTTGACCGCAGTAAACGTGGCAAGCCTTAGTCAGAGAGGCCATCAACTTCACTGAGTAATTCTAATTCATGCGCCCAAAGAACTCTTACCGGGTTATCAGTGACGAAATAAATAAAAGCCTCAACTGAAACCTGCAGATAAGACGTGACCATGACAGGTAAACCTTCTAGGGCCTTGTAGTTCATGAATTCTCTTCAGCTATGTCTAATCTCCTGTTTAACTAGGATAAAAAGATTTAATTTGCAATGATTTTATCACATACACGTTCTTGGTTCTTTTTCAGATTTGTCTGTTCTTTCTTCATGGTGTTCTGTTCTTTCACTGTGGTTTCTATTTATTCTCTTAGCTTCTATTATTTGGGGCCCTTACTTTATAATTCATTTCAGACTTTCCACTAGAAAGCCTGGGGATAGTAACCTTCAAATTTGCTGATCTACTGGCTCTCTCCTAGTGGTTCATTCCTTGTGAGTTCTATAATCATTTAGGAAGAGTTTATCTTCAGTAGAGACTATGAAAATGAGCTATGTCCTGGATTGTACAAGCATTACTGTCACTGTTGTATGCTTTAGAGACTAATTTTTACTTGAACTTCTTAGCTAGGAGATCTGCACACAAGTCTCCTGTCCCCATATGAGGATAGTCTGATGCTCTGGACCCCTGGTATGAAGGCCTATAGCATTCAATAACCTCCCAGGGCTCAGCTTACCAGCAAAGTTCCCCCAAAATTCAGGCTTTAAGTTCCACTAAAATTCTGGTACCTGAGGATTTCTCTTTCAAGTCCATTCAGTCAACAAGTATTTACTGAGAATCTTCTATAATCCAGGCCTTATTCTAGACACAACAGTGAACAAAATACACGACATCTCTGGTCTCAAGAGGTTTACATGGGGGTTTCGTGGGGAGGGAGGTTACAAGGAGGAAAGGAGAGGAAAAGAAAGGCAACAGACACACAACAAGAATACAGTGTGTCCAATAGTGAGCATGTGTTCTATGAAAAAAAACTGGGGCAAGGAGAACAGAGAGTCAGAGAAGAAGGTTATTTGATATGGGGTTTCCAGGCAAGGATTCTATGCTAACAGATAGCATTTTATCAAGGACTAAAAAAAAAAAGTGAGGGCTTAAGCCCTGTAGATGTCTAAGAGAGTAACAATCCAAAAATGGAGCACAGCAAGAGCCAGGGCACTGAGGCAGGAGTATGCCTGGTGTACCAAAGGAAAAGCAAGAAGGCCCATGTACTGGGAGTAAGCAGCTAGGAGACAAGATCAGAGAAGCAACAAGGTGCCTATTATAGGCTACAGAAAGGGTTTTAGATTTTATTCAGCTATGAACTGAAAGGAAATTTGGTTATAACTTTACCACATTTTGATGTGTCAGTAGAGGGAGAGGGGTCCACATTAGCTCAGTCCACCATACAGCCAGAACCAGAAAACCAGTCATTTTCACCATTCACTCAAGGTCTGCTCTCAGATACCTGCTACTTTAATTTCATTGGACAGAATAAGATGTTCTTTATTGGGGGAACCATATATTCTTTCATTTAAAAGTAAAACATCTCAGTATTTCTTATAAAGACAAATGCAAATATCCTTAAAAAAACACTAGCAAACTGATCCAGTAATATATAAAAAGGATCTTACACCATCACCAAGTAGAATTTATTCCAGGAACACAAGATCGGTTCAACATACAAAAAAATGACATAACACACAATAGCAATAAAATAAAGGACAAAAACTGCATGATAACTTCAATAGAGACAGAAAAAGCATTAGACAAAATCCAACACCCCTTCATGATAAAAGTACTTAATAAACTAGAAGAGAAATTCTTCAACTTAATTAAGAATATTGCAAAACCCATGGCTAACATCATCCCTAATGTTAAAAGGCTGAATGCTTGGGAGGGGAGACGACTGGCTGAGTGAGGTAGGAGGAAAGATTGAGCAAAAAAGTACAAAAAGAGAAAAGAGAGAAAAGAAAAAGCTCGTGGACACTGACAATGAAGTGGTGACTCAGGGGAGGTGAAGGAGGGTATGAGGCTCTAAATGGTGATAGACCGAGACTTGACTGGGTGGACACACAATACTGTGTACAGAAGATGTGTTGTAGACTTGTGCACCTGATACCTGTATAACTGTGTTACCCAGTGTCACCCCCAATAATTCAATTTAATTAACTTTTATTAAAAAGGCTGAGTGCTTTCCCCTTAATATCAGAAACAAGACAGACATATCCACTCTTGCTATGTCTAGTCAACATTATACTAGAGATTCTATCCAGAGCAAGTAAACAAAAAATTGAAATAAAAGATGCTCAAATTAAAAGTAGTAAAACCGCCTGACCTGTGGTGGTGCAGTGGATAAAGCGTCAACCTGGAAACACTAAGGTTGCTGGTTCAAACCCTGGGCTTGCCTGGTCAAGGCACTTATGGGAGTTGATGCTTCCTGCTCCTCCCCCACCCCTCTCTCTCCTCTCTATAATGAATAAATAAAATCTTAAAAAAAAGTAGTAAAACCATTTGCAAATGCATCATCTTGAATACAGAAAATTCTAAAGAATCTGAGTTAATAAATTCATCAAGAATGCAGTATACAAAATCAATGTACAAAAATTAATATTAATATATCTTGAAATAAACAATCTAAAAGTGAAATTAAGAAAAGTTCAAGGCCCTGATGGGATATATCAGTTGGTTAGAGCATCGTCCCAATTAGCAAAATTTGCAGATTCAATCCCCAGGCAGGGCACATACACAAACAGATAATGTTTCTATCTCTTTCTCTCTCTCTCTCTCTCTCTCCCCCTTCCTCTCTCTTTAAAATTAATAAATAATTTTTAAGTTTAGTTACAGTAGAATCAAAACAATAAATACCTGAAAATAAATTTAACAAAAGATGTGCAAAGTTTAAACTCTGAAAACTACAAAACATTGTTGAAAGAAATTTTTAAAAAACTAAGTAAATGAAAAATCATTCTATGTTCATGGATTAGTAGACTTAACATTGTGAAAAAATAGCAATACTCCACAAAATAATCTACAGTCAATGCAACACCCATTAATTCCAGCTAGCTTCTATGCAAAAATTGACAAGGAGATCCTAAAATGCACATGGAAATGCAGGAATCCAGTATAACCAAAACAATCCTGAAAGAGAACAATATTGGAAGAGTCACTCTTCCTGAGTTCAAAGCTGATAAAACTATAGTAATCAAGATAGTGTGGTACTGACAGAAAGATAGACTTCTAGAACAATGAAGTAAAATTGCTAGTTCAGAAATAAACTCTCACATTCATTGCCAATTAATTTTTGACAAGTGTAACAAAACCATTCGTTGGAGAAGAATAGTCCTTTCAACCAATGATGATGTAACAATTGGAAAATATAAAGTTTAACCTCTGCCCTCATACCATATAACAAAAATTAACTCCAAATAGATCATAAACATGTTTTCTTCTGAGAAAACAAGAGATAAAACTGCCTGTCCTTGGATTAGGCAATGATTTCTCAGATATGACATCAGAAGCACAACAAAAGGAAACATTACTTGGACATCGTTAAACAAAAGACTTGGATGCGTCAAAGGATATCATCAAGAAAGTGAAAAGACAATCCATAATAAAATGAGAAAAAAATATTTGCAACTCATTTACCTGGTAAGAGTCTAGAATACAGTGTATATAAAAAAAAACTATTACAACAACAGAAAAATACCCAATTTTTTAAATGGTCAAAGATTATAAATAGAAAATTAAATGTCTAAGATATATAAATGGCCAGTAAACACATGAAAAAAATTTCAACATCATTATTCATTTCGGAAATGCAAATCAAAGCCACAATGAGTTACCACTTCACATCCACTAGGAAGAATATAACTAAAATAAAAAGGACAGTAACAAGTAAGGGCACCAAAAAAAAAAACCAACAAGGACAAGGATGTGGAAAAATTAGCACCCTCAGATACTGCTGGTGGGAATGTGGCTTTGAAAACACGAGTTCCTCAAACAGTTAAATACAGAGTTACCCTATAATCCAGCGGTTCCACTCTTAGGTGCGGAAATCAAAAATACAAATCCACATAAAAAGTTGTTCACAAATGTGCATAATATCCAAAAAGATCAAACTTGCTCAAGGCCTCACAGCTATCTGGCGACACAGCTAGTCTAGAACTCGAATCCAGGGCTCCCACCTGCACTCCGTGTTCTGCCCCTTGCCAGAACTAAACCCTCTCAGCATCCTACAGCAGTAGTCCCCAACCTTTTTGGGGCTACGGACCGGTTTAATGTCAGAAAATATTTTCACGGACCAGCCCTTATGGTGGGCCGGATAAATGTATCACATGACCAAGACAAGCATCAAGAGTGAATCTTAGACGAATGTAACAGAGGGAATCTGGTCATTTTTAAAAAATAAAACACCGTTCAGACTTAAATATAAATAAAACGGAAATAATGTAAGTTATTTATTCTTTCTCTGTGGACCAGTACCAAATGGCCCAAAGACCGGTACCCGGTCCGCAGCCTGGGGGTTTGGGACCACTGTCCTACAGTACCTGGAGGTGGGAAAGAGGCGCGCAGAGAACTTCCTGTTCAATCTTTGCATAAGATGTCTACGGCACATTTTTCTCCCTCTCTTATTAAAGAAATCCCAGCAAGGTTCTTGTTCCCCTAGCCCTTCCCCTAGCCCATGATGAGAATCTGTGGTTCAGGATGGGGCAAAACAAGGACCACCTAGATGCTCAATCACAGATGGTGAGGTGTGGCAAGAATAGAATGGAACAACAAGGGAAATAGGTGATGTTGTCTTTGCCTACCCAGAATCCATCTCTTCTTCTTTTGATGAGAGCACCTTGGTTTTCCTTTTGAGACTGTCTCTTCACCATTTTCAGTCCACAGAGTTGAGATGAGTCACCTTCCAAGGTCTGGGATCCAAGCCTAGTTAATCCATCCCTCCAGCCACAATGACTGGTTCAGGGATGGTCAAAAGGACCAACTCAGTCCCGGAGAATCAGAGCTGAGATTTCTGCTCCAAATGTTAAAGTAAGAAGGCTCTATTTCACTAGGGCTGTCAGTCTAGAACTGTCATTACCTGCTCTAAGGAAAGCCTGCCTATCAATAAAGCCAACACTGAAGAATCAGAGCCAACAGATGTGAAAGAGAGGGAATGTGATGCCAGTCTACTGGACTCAGCTGCACTAGAAGCCAGCTCAACCCCTTTTTACCTAAGTCAATTCGAGTTCAATTTCCATCACCTAAACCAGTAGTAGTCAACCTGGTCCCTACCGCCCACTAGTGGGCGTTCCAGCTTTCACAGTGGGCAGTAGCGGAGCAACCAAAGTATAAATAAAAAGATAGATTTAACTATAGTAAGTTGTTTTATAAAGATTTATTCTGCCAAACTTAGCAAAATTCCGACATAAAGTATTGGTAAGTAATTATTATATGCTTTAACTTGCTGTAATAACTCTGCTTTATAAATTTTATAAAGTAAAGTTACTTCCCTACTTTATAAATCACCATTACTGTGGAATCAGTGGGCAGTTAGAAAATTTTACTACTAACATAGATACAAAAGTGGGCGGTAGGTATAAAAAGGCTGACTACCCCTGACCTAAACTGAGTCATTTTTACACTGAGTGGTGCTCAAATTCTGCCACTAGGGAGGTGCCTGAGCGAATGGTCTCCCTTTTCTCTGCCTCTCCATGGCCTCTTGTGTAAGGTAAAGAGGTTCTATCAGCTGATGCTGAAAGACCCTTCTATGTTGTAATTCTACGAACCCAGCCAAGACCACCTTGGTCTCAAAGGTTACTTCTGCACCTAAAGCCTAATTCATCATTACTCGCTTGCCTGACTCCATTTCCGGCATTTAACACACAGGTAGCTCTTTCCACGTGTGGGTCTGACACACCTCACCAGGCTCTTCCACAGGGCAGGCGTGGTTCTTATCCCTAACATGCTGTCGCAAGGCCAAGGCCAAGTCCAAGTCAAGGTCGGCTGGAGATCTGTCCACTCACAAGCTCACAAACACAAACACCAGCCATGGTCTGTGTTCAGCAACTGAGTCTGGCCATGCTGCCAAGCGTGTTCATTTCCATTTCAACTGGTTGGAGAATGGTGACTCCATGTGGACCTCCAGGGAGTTCGGTGTCTGGGCCTCGTGAACTCTGACCGTCTCTCTGTCTCCCACTTTGTTAGCTGCTCTGACCAGTATACCCTGGCTGTGGGGGAAGAACAGGCTGAAATGTACTTAATGTGAGACTGGAGGACTATCCTTCTCACCTCCCTGTATACCGGGAGAAGACAGCTAGTGTTGGAAGTTTCCTGGAGATGATGTCAAAACACCGCCTTACACAGCCTTCTGAAACCGTGAGGGTAGGGAGGGGCCCGCAGTTACCTATCTTTGTCACAGTGTGTGACAGACCAGTAAGTAGAGCGACCGCTTGTGTCAGTGTTGTCCGGGTGTAATCTGGGATTAGATGCCCAGGGTACAGGGGCGAGGGCAGGGGCTCCCCGTAGGAACCTGGGGGAGTGAACTTCCAGAACCAGCGTGGCCTCCCTGCTGGGCCGGGGACGGCGACAGTCACCGCCCCCTGGGGCCGAACCCGGCAGCTCCGGCCGACTCACTCCTCCGGGGGCCGGACTCGGGCTCGGGAAGCCTGGGGGTGCCCGCGGCCCCGCCAGCAACAAACCGGAACTTGCCGGCTGCATGGCTCCCTCCCCCAGCGCTCGCTCGGGGGGCTCCAGCAAGCCCCGGCCTGCGCCCGACCGCAGCGGGCCGCCCGCCGCTCTCCGCCCGCTCGTGCCTGCCCTGCGGACTGCCACACGCGCGCCCGGGCCCGAGGAGCCGCGCGCTGCCCGGACACCGGTTCCCCGGCAGGCTCCTCACCTTACTCGCGGGGCCTTTCTGGAGGCTGCCATTCGGCGGTGACGTGCCCCAATCCACGTGAGGGGTGCACAGACCAGCTGATCACCCGCGGAAGGGATGCAGAGAAGAAGGCCGGCCGGAGCGCACGGGGCAGGCGCGCGCGCCGGGCTGGCCACGCCCCCGCCTGTGGCGTTCGTGGGCGCCGCGGCCCCGCCCACCCGCAGGCCCCGCCCGCCTCTCGGTGTCTGACGGCGCGGTTTCCACCCGTTTCTTCTTGACTGCTGTGAGTTCGGGGGTCGACGCCGAGTTAGCGCGTCGTTTCTGTTCATTTTTCTCACCATTCCCCAAGTGGCACAAGAGCTTTGTCGGTTGAAACGGCTGCGGCACGAAGAGCTGCCCTCCATGAGGGCGAAGAGGAGAGGCATGTGGCCGGTTCTGGAGATTATCTTCCTGAGGTTTTAGAGCTTTCCCCGAAGTCACCTGTCTAGACAGCTTTAAAATCCAACTGCCTACTCCACTTGGGTCGCTAACAGGCGCCCCAAACTTAACGTGTCCGAATGGCGCTCCTGGCCCAATGCACCAACATAAACACGTGCACTACCTGCCTTCACCATCTCAATCAGTGGCTACTCTGCATTTTCAGATACTCAGGCCAAAATCTTAGCGTCATCCCAGCCCCCTCTCTACACCTCAAATCCAGCCTGTCAGAAAATCCTGTTGGGCCTTTCTTCAACACAGATTCCTAATCCTGTCACTTCTCACCACCCCGAGCTTACCGCCTTAGGTCTGTGTCACTACTGCTCCACTCATGTGACTGATAACTCTGGCCTCCCTACTGCCACCAGACAGGCACCTTCAGTCTAGCCTAAACCAGCACCAGGTCGGTCCTTTGCAGTCTGAGATCACGTCCCCGCTCTGCCAAGCACTTGCTGGTGGTTCCTCATTTCACACAGGCTAAAAGCCCTGTGTGATCTGCCCCTAACTTCTGTTCTCACCTTGTTCACTCTGCTCCAGCTGAACCCACCTCCTTGCTATCCTTGAAAAGAGCGGGCACACTCATGCCACAGGGCTTTGGACTTGCTCTTCCCCCAAATACCCTGGTTCCCTTCCTCACCTTTCCCTCGCCTTGCTTTCAAGTCTTTGCTCAGATAACACTTTTTCAATGAGACCTACTCTGACCACCTATTTAAAATGGTAACCCCCGGCCCTTGCCGGTTGGCTCAGCGGTAGAGCGTCGGCCTGGCGTACGGGGGACCCGGGTTCGATTCCCGGCCAGGGCACATAGGAGAAGCGCCCATTTGCTTCTCCACCCCCGCCCCCCTTCCTCTCTGTCTCTCTCTTCCCCTCCCGCAGCCAAGGCTCCATTGGAGCAAAGATGGCCCGGGCGCTGGGGATGGCTCCTTGGCCTCTGCCCCAGGCGCTAGAGTGGCTCTGGTCATGGCAGAGAGACGCCCCGGAGGGGCAGAGCATCGCCCCCTGGTGGGCGTGCCGGGTGGATCCCGGTGGGGCGCATGCGGGAGTCTGTCTGACTGTCTCTCCCCGTTTCCAGCTTCAGAAAAATACAAAAAATAAAAAATAAAATAAAATAAAATGGTAACCTCCCCAACATTCCTAATCCCCCTTACTCTGCTCTAGTTTTTTCATAACACTTATTGTCTTTTTACCTGATTTTAAAAAATCACTTATATGTAATGTAGTTTGTCCCCCCTTATACACACACACACACACTATATATATATATATATATATATATATATATATATATATATATATATCCTTCAATGCAGGAATTGTGTCTGTTTTGTTTAATGATGAACAATATCTGATAGGTAGTAAGTTCTCATGCATGAACGAATGTCCCCAGAATGTGAGGTCCTCAAGGGTAGGGACAGTAGCTCTCTTGTTCCTTGCTATGACCCTGGTGCTTAGAACTGCACCTGGCACAGAGACAGCATTTAAGAAATATTTGCTAAATGAAAATGACCACGTGTTTTGCTTTGACCTTGGTAAAGACCTGTAATCAAATAGATTCTGCTGCCTTCAAGAGCTCGAAATGCTGATGGTTATTGAATAAGCATTTCGACAAGCAAAATTCAGCCTTATAGAAAAAAAAGTATAAAAAAATTAAATGATGCGGAGCCTTGGAAAGCAGCAGAGGTCTGTTCCATTTCCCCAAATTTATGGAGCCAAAAGGAGAGAGCTTGTAAATAAAATGACTGGTTCCAGTCCACATCTGAGAGATGGTGGGAAAGATCAAGTTGTACCAGGAAAAAGATGTCAGAGAGAGAGAGAAGTGGGACCTAGAGGGAACAGGTATTTCATAATCCTGTTGCCTAGAGGAGTCTGCTCAGAATTTATGGCATCTGGCTTTAGTGGAGACAGAGAGAAATACTTGTTGTTCCCTGAAACAGATTTGTAGTCTTGTTGCTATCACTAAAGGTTGAGAATACTGGGGTTATGTCAGGTTCTTCTCATAGCTCTGCAGTCCTCACATGTTTGAAAAGGTAGAACAGTCACACTGACTAACATTTGCTGAGCACTGTGTGCCTGGCCCACAACACCCCAATGAATGAACACCCTCATTTTACTGGTTGAGAAGACAGGTTTTCAGAGATTTCCATTTGCCCAAAGTCAGCACGCTAGTATGTGATGGGGCTGTCGTGTAGGTTCAGGCAGCAAGATAGATTCCTAGCCCCCAGCACTTAACCACTAAATTATATGGAAGGGACACTAGAAGTCACGTCATCTAACCTAGCCCACACAGTGGAAGAAAGGAGGCATCCAGATTCATCATTCATCATTCAAACTCAGACTGGATAGGTTTTAAATGTAACCAGAAATATTAAGTGTGTGGAAACAAGGATTGAATCGTGTCTTCCCAAAGTTCATATGTTGAAGCCCAAACCCCAGTACCTCAAAATGTGATCTTGTTTGGATATAGGGTCATTGCAGATATAATTAAGATGAGGTCATACTAGAGCTTGTCCCTCATGCAATATGACTGTTGTCTTTATAAGAAGGGGAAATTTGGACACAGAGAGAACGCCAAGTGAAAACGAAAGCAAAAATCAGGGTGATGCATTTACAAGCCAAGGAATGCCAAAGGTTGCCCACAAATCACTAGAAACTGGGAGAGAGGCATGGAACAGTTTCCTTCATGGCCCTCAGAAAGAACCTGTGGATGCCTTCATCTTGGACTTTTAGCCTCCACAACCATGAGACAATAAATTTCTGTTTAAGCCACCCAGTTTGGAGTACTTTGTTACAAAAGCCCTAGAAACAATACAGAATGAGTTCTAAATGTCCAAGTGTATGAATCGTGGGACTGTTACTTAAGCCACACAACATTCATTCATTCTCCTTCTGGTTACCATCCTCCTATTTCCCTCTGAGGCTCCATCCTTTCCTCCTTCCCTCCCTCCCTCCCTCATTCCCAGTCTGCGTTCTCTTATTGAAACACTTGGATTCCAGGAGTCCATCATGGCCCAGTGATGAGCCACAGAGAGAGGCTCAGAGATTGGAATGGGACCAGTGCAATGCAATTTTCATGGTGAGTGCTGGAACAGAGCCTTTTTCTCCTCTGACAGGCGAGAACCTGGATGCATATACTCTGAAACTGTTGCCTCTACATGCAACACACAACCTGTGGATAGCACCAAAGCAGCAGAAGGCAGAGCAGAGAAGCAGAGACCTCATAACATGATTTAAGCTCTGAATCCTGCCATGCTTGAAACTAGATCTCCCCCTGGACTTTTCAGATGTCCACCAAAAATTTTGTTTTGTATTTATGTCAGCTTGACATGGATTTTCTGTTGCTTGCAATAAAAAGACTCCTCACTGAATCATTTTAAGTGTGTTTCAGCTGTACATCTGCATTTTCTACATGAAGGTATAGGTATAATTTTTTAATATTGATCATTAGTTATAAACTAAGAAATGAAAAAGTAATTATACAATAAATGTCATATCCCACTTTATGATTATATATGTAATATTATAACTATGTATATACTGATATAGATATGTTTTTAGAATAAAAGGAAAATGGTCCACAAAATATCAACAGTGCTTTTCCTGAGTTGGCAGATTTGAGGCGATATTAATTTTGCTATGCTTTTTGAGGGGTTTCTTTGAGATGCCTTTCAATTTAAAAGAAACTCAAAGTAGTAATCATTTTTCTGACTCTTTCTCCTTTGAAGACAGAATAGCCTGACGAGGCGGTGGCGCAGTGGATAGAGCATCGCACTGGGATGCGGAGGACCCAGGTTCAAGACCCCGAGATCTCCAGCTTGAGCATGGGCTCATCTGGTTTGAGCAAAAGCTCACCAGCTTGGACCCAAGATTACTGGCTTGAACAAGGGGTTACTCGGTCTGTTATAGCCCCACAGTCAAGGCACATATGAGAAAGCAATCAATGAACAACTAAGGTGCCACAACAAAAAACTGATGACTGATGCTTCTCATCTCTCTCCGTTCCTGTCTGTCTGTCCCTATCTATCCCTCTCTCTGACTCTCTCTCTGTCTCTGAAAGGACAAAATAAAAGTCCTGTTACATCCTTCATATCTGAGTACCACTAGCGATAGTCCTCTGGTATTCAATCTCATAACTGCTTGATAGCCTGGCCATCGATTGAGGAAAGGGCAACCATCCTTTTTGATAAACCTCCAGATGAAAGGACTGAAAATAGACATTCTTATAGGATAGCAAAAAAAAAAATTACAACTCCAGAGGAGGGTTTTAACCTTTCCAAACATTTGAATTTGTCTTAATAAAATTGTTGGTTATAGGAACAGTGATGAGTGAGGCTCTCATAAATTGTTATAACATAGCCTTATTTTTTTATAAAGTTAACTGGAAGATAGGCTTGTGGTTACACCCTAGAAAGGAATGGGAGGAGAAGGGCCAAATTTCAGGATTGTAGAGTCTGCCAGAACAATGCACTGTAAATTAAGGGTGAGAGAATGCATTTGGCTCAGTTCGAAATTCACTCACCCTTTGTATTCAATGAAAACTGAACTCAGACCTTTTGATATCTGAGTTCCATTTACTCTTGGCAAAGTTCACCTTTCTGGTTCAGATTTTTAAAAATGGCCCAGAGGGTTTCTTGGACAACGAATGGTTCTTACACAAACAACATATTGATGAGCTAAGTGTAAATGAATCAGAAACACACAGACTAAGTGCTCAACCACACAGAAACCTCCCATGCTATAAGAAAAAAAAGTGGCTCAGGGAAGCTCTATGATTGTCTCTTCCTTTAAGTAGTATTTCTTTTTACTGTGTTTTATCCTTTTCTTGGGAAGTCTTTGAGAGACCTTTGTAAAATGTGGGAAAGGGTAGAGAGTATACCCAGCTATTCCTGGTGTTGACTTCTCACAACCCTTTCTTAGCTGTGCCTTAAAAGTTGGACGTGAGCTAGAGGCAGCATGGTCTAGAGCAGGGGTCCCCAAACTACCGCCCGCAGGCCGCATGCGGCTCCCTGAGGCCATTTATCCAGCCCCGCCGCACACCCGGAAGGGGCACCTCTTTCATTGGTGGTCAGTGAGAGGAGCATAGTTCCCATTGAAATACTGGTCAGTTTGTTGATTTAAATTAACTTGTTCTCTATTTTAAATATTGTATTCGTTCCCATTTTGTTTTTTTACTTTAAAATAAGATATGTGTAGTGTGCATAGTTTTTTTATAGTCCGGCCCTCCAACGGTCTGAGGGACAGTGAACTGGTCCCCTGTGTAAAAAGTTTGGGGACCCCTGGTCTAGAGGTTAAGGTCAAGAGACAATTCCTGGCCACTACATAGTTTGGGCATGTGACTTTGGAACCAGCCGATCACCCTATTCTCTGACTTCCTAAGAATGTAGGTTTGACCAATCTCTTCCAGGCCTGCTATGCATTTGATCAAGTCATAATCAGAGGACTTGACATTGACAGCCTGGCAGATACGTTTTATGTGACCTTCGCTGTATAATTCCTTTTTTTGTAGCAACTTTATATAATTCACATACCATACAATTCATCCATTTAAAGCAGCGATTTTCAACCAGTATGCCACAAAAGGCAGGCTGGTGTGCCGCAAGAGTTTTTAAAGCATGCAATATCTGACTTTTTAGTCAGGGACACTGACCTCTTTTCCCTTGTCAAATAAAAAAATGACGACACCCAACACAACCATAGCCATTTGGTGTGAATGAATCAAAACCATACCTATTTTTTTTTTTTTGTCAAATCAGCAACAACAAAAAAAATGTATTTTTTGGTGTGCCACAGAATTTTAGTAATTAGTTCATATGTGCCATGCAATGAAAAGGTGAAAACTGCTGATTTAAAGTAAGCAATTCATGAAAAAGGTGAAGGGGTTAAACAAAGAAAAAAAATCTCATAGACACAGACAACAGTATGGGGATTATAAGAGGGAAAGGGGGTGGAGAGGACAGTAGAGGGTGAGGGGAGACACATGGTGAAGGAAGGAGACCTGATTTGGGTGGTGAACACACAATACAATATACAGATGATGTATGATATTATAGAATTGTATACCTGAGACCTGTATAATTCTATTAACCAATGTCAGCCCAATAAATTCTATAAAAAATTTTTAAATAAAGGTAAAATAAAGTAGACAATTCAATGGTTTTTAGTATATTCACAGAGTTGAGCAACCATCACCACCGTCGATTTTAGAACATTTTCATCACCCCCCCAAAAAAACCCACACCCTTTAGCAGTCCCCGCCCATTTCCCTCCATCCTCTCCTCTCTATCCTGACACCTTGACAGATTTGCCTCTTCTAGATATGTCATATGAATGGAATCTTATATGGTCCTGTATAACTAGCCTTATTCACTTATCATGTTTTCAAGGTTTCTGATGTATGTTGTAGCAAGGCTTAGTACTTGATTTCTTTGTATTGCCAAAGAATATTCAGATAATATTGATCCATTCATGACTTGATAGACAGTTGGCTGTTCCCACTGTATATTGTGAATCATGCCGCTATGAACATTCATGTTTTTGTGTGACATGTTTTCATTTCTTTTAAGTATATATACCTATGCATGGAAATGTTGACGCATATGGTCACTCTGAGTTTAAACTTCTGAGAAACTGCTGAAGTGCTTTTACAAAGTGGCTACACCATTTCCTATTCCCACCAGCACGGTATGAGCATTCCAATTTCTCCATATTCTCATCAATACTTACCTCTCTTCTTTTTTTTTTCTAGTGTCTAAAGATACAGATTTCTGGCACCT
The DNA here is from genome assembly GCF_036850765.1 of Saccopteryx bilineata. Lineage (NCBI taxonomy): Eukaryota > Metazoa > Chordata > Mammalia > Chiroptera > Emballonuridae > Saccopteryx > Saccopteryx bilineata. The sequence goes on from NC_089496.1 coordinate 96,726,012, forward strand.
GTAGGCCCTTAACTGCCTGCCAATTCCACCTTTATCTTTCTTTTTGAGTCTAGCCAACTGAGTAGATATTAAATGGTTTCTCCTTTTTTTTTGTTTTGTTAATTTTAGCAAGAGACAGACAGACAGGAAGGGAGAGAGATGAGAAGCATCAGTTCATAGTTGTGGCACTTTAATTGTTCATTGACCACTTTCTCATGTGTGCCTTGACCCGGGGACTGCAGCCAAGCCAGTGAGTGACCCCTTGCTCAACCCAGCAACCTTGAGCTCAAGCCAATGACCTTGGGCTTCAAGCCAGCAACCTTTGGGCTCAAGCCAGCAACCATGGGATCATGTGGTTGATCCCAAATTCAAGCCAGAACTCCACGCTCAATCTGGTGAGCCTGCGCTCAAGCCGAATGAGCCCGCGCTCAAACCAGCAACCTCAGGGTTTCAAACCTAGGACCTCCGCATCTCAGGTCAACACTCTATCCACTGTACCACCACCAGTCAGGTTCCCTGTGGTTTTGATTTGCATTTCCCTGATAACTAATGATGCTGACCTTCATTTCCTGTCATTAATGGCTATGTATATAACTTCACTGGAGAAATATCTATTCACATCCTTTGCCCATTTAAAAAAATTTTATTATTGAGTTATAAGTAATCTTTAAATATTCTAGATGCAAGTTCCTCATCAGATATATGATTTGTAAATATATTCTCCCATTCTGTATTTCTTATTCTAATTAGCAACATTTAAAAAGGAAAGGTTTGCCACAATGAAATATCACCTCACACCAGTCAGAACGGCACTCATCAACAAAACAACACAGAATAAGTGCTGGCGAGGATGTGGAGAAAAGGGAACCCTCCTGCACTGCTGGTGGGAATGCAGACTGGTGCAGCCATTGTGGAAAACAGTATGGAGATTCCTCCAAAAATTAAAAATCGAACTGCCTTTTGACCCAGCTATCCCACTGTTAGGAATATACCCCAAGAACACTGTAACACTGTATGAAAAGAAGAAATGCACCCCCATGCTTATGGCAGCATTGTTCACAATAGCGAAGATCTGGAAACAGCCCAAGTGTCCATCAGTAGACGAGTGGATTAAAAAGCTTTGGTATATATATACTATGGAATACTACTCAGCCATAAGAAATGATGACACCAGATCATTTACAATAACATGGATGGACCTTGATAACATTATACTGAGTGAAATAAGTAAATCAGAAAAAAACTAAGAACTATATGATTCCATACATAGGTGGGACATAAAAATGAGACTCAGAGACATGGACAAGAGTGTGGGGGTTACAGGGTGGGAGGGAGGAGAGGGAGGGGGTTGGGGGAGGGGAGGGGCACAAAGAAAACCAGTTAGAAGGTGACAGAAGACAATTGGACTTTGGGTGATGGGAATGCAGCATAATCAAATGTCAAAATAACCTAGAGATGTTTTCTCTGAACATATGTACCCTGATTTATCAATGTCACCCCATTAAAATTAATTTTTAAAAAAAGGAAAGGTTTGCAATTTTAAAAATCTGTATCTTCAGCTTCTTTTGGAAAACCAGTAGGTTGGTTTGGCAACACTGGTCCTTCCTTCTATGCAGCAACAAGCAGCATGAACAGAGCAGGGTCTACTCTCCTGAAATGGGACAAGTAAAATAGGAACTTTTATTTTACCTGCCAGGCTCCTGTAGACATCCTAGTTTGTGACTCCTTCTCCTAGAGAGTTTGACAAAGCATGGCCTGGATTTCAACTCCACCGAAATTGCCCTTGCAATTGAGTTAAAGCAACGACTTCTTGCCAAAATCTTTTCACCTTTGGCACTTAAACACAGACTCCCCCAAACTTAGCACCATGAACTATCAGGTCCTCCGCTCTTCCTGTTCTGCGATGTGTATTTTGCAAGGCATGGGGTAACTCACTGGGGCTTGGTAAGGCCTCTAGAATTTTGGCAGCCTTGTTGATACTGATGTCATGAGTGTCTCTTGCCATAATGCATCCTTATTACTAACTCACACCAGCCAAACGCAAACAAATGGAGTTAAAAAAAAACCAAAAAAAAAAAAAAACAGAGTAACAGGCTGCCTGAACTTCAAAACACTGCATAAAAATATCAGAAAAATATGCTTAGGACCATAGCCAAGAATGAAAATTACAGTTTCTGATTATTAATAATCCTTTCCCCTAATCATAATTTGCCTGCTAACCCTCTCTCAGAATAAGATGAGGCTCTCTAAAAATACTTACTAGTAACTTAACCTAGCCATATAACATTCTTTCACCTGTTTCTCTTTAACTTTTCATTCATCCATCTTTTCAGATATTTATTCTCACTATTCTTTTTTTATTCAACTTTATTGAGATATAATTCACACATTAAAAACTCTCCCGTTTAAAGTGTACAACTAAATGGCTTATACTATAGTTTATTCACAGAGAGTTGCATAGTCATCGCTACTATCTAATTTCATCACCCTGAGAAGTAACCTCCTATCTTATAGCCTTACTCCTCATCTCCCCCATCCTTTCCAGCCCCAGGCAGTCACTAATCTGTTTTCTCTTTCTGTAGAGTTGCCCCTTCTGAGCATTTCATATAAATAAAATCATCTAATATGTCAACTTTGTGTCTGGCTTTTTTCATTTAGCACAACGTTTTTCAAAGTTAATCCCTGTTGTAGCATGTATCAGTGCTTCATTCCTTTTGACTGAAGAATAATATTCCATTGTATGGATATTAAAACCATACTAATAATGGCAAAAAGAAAAACAGATAAGTGTTGGCAAAGATACGGAGAAAAGGGAATCCTTTTGCATTGTTCGTGGGAATGTAAATTGGTATAGCCATTATGGAAAAATAATATGGAAGTTCTTCAAAAAATTAAAAATAGAACTACCATATGATCCAGCAATTCCACTTCTGAGTATATATCCAAAAGAAATAAAATCACCATCTCGAGGGACTATCTGCACTTATGTTTATTACAACCTAAATGTCCATCGATGGATGAATGGATAAAGAAAATGTGCTATATATACACAGTGGAATATCATCAGCCTTAAAAAAAAAAGAAAAAACCCTCTTATTTCAGACAACATGGATGAACCTGAGCCAGACACAGAAAGACAAGTATTACGTGATCTCACTTATATGTTGACTCAAAAAAAAAAGTCAAATTCATAATAACAGAGAAGAATGATGGTTATCAGAGAGCCTGGGGCTAAGAGAAAAGAGGAGATAATGATCAATGGGTACAAACTTCTAGCTGTAAGATAAGTAAGTTTTGGAGACCAATGTACAGTATGATGATAGCTAATAATAATGTATTATATATTTGAAATTTATGTTCTAAACACCAAAAAAACATAATGATGGGAGGTGATATGTTAATTTGATTATGGTAATTCACTATGTATACACATATCAAAACATCACATTGCACAGCTTAAATAGATACATTTTTACTTGTTTCAAGTAAATAAATAAACAGAATTTTAAGTAAATTAATGCTACTATGCACATTCATGTATAAATTTATTTTGTAGGGAGTGTTGACCTGCAGTGCTGAGGTCATGGTTTCAAGACCCTGGGCTTACCCAGTCAAGTACATATGAGAGGCAACTACTATAAGTTGATGCTTCCTGTTCCTTCTCCCACTTTCTCTGTCTCTCTCTCTCTCTCTCTCTCTCTCTCAAATCAATAAATAAAGTCTTTAAAATTTTAGTAGGTATATGTTTTCATTTCCCTTAGACATACACCTAGGAATGAAATTGCTGGGTCATATGGTAACTCTATGTTTAATATTTTGAAGAACTGCCAAACTGTTTTCTAAGATGCCTTTATTATTTTATATGCCCACCAACAGTAAGTAAGTGTTCCAATTTCTGTACATCTTTCTTCTTTATCAATATATTTGTCCTTTTTTCCCCATCAACTCTCCCCAGACTGCATGATATTCCTAACAACCTTTTCCACTGGAGAAAGGAGGTGACACTTCATTTTAGAGTGCACCCTTAGTTGGCCTCTCTTTTTATGGAAGCCATTGGAAAAGGGATACATCAGGGGTCCCCCTTACTCTAGTGAATCGGATTGGTTTTCACAGAGCACTGTAAGCCTGAGTCTCTAAGCACCAAGTCTGGACATTTTGGATTCAAGCAAAAGAAAGTAATTCAATCACTCAAATGAAAGCCACAGATATGGAATTTTGAAACTGGAAGGGCCCTAAGGCTACTTTCACCAACGCTTTCCCTTTATAAATGAGGATGCTCGACCCCAGAGATTCACATGAGCAAGGCCACACAGCTGGTCTATTGCAGAATCATACTGGCAGCCAGGTCTGCTGATACCTCTACCGCTGCTTTGTCGGTCCAACCCAGTGTCTCAGCTGTGCAAACCCAGCTTAGCCAACACAGGCAGTTATCATTTCAAGAGCAAAGTCTGCATCCACACACATACACACACCAAGCAAAGTGCAAAATCAGGGGATCCCTGGGATCATACCTGCCACAAAACCCACTCAAGTGAAAACCTCGATCGATCAAAGGTTGTGAACTGGTCCCTGAGTCTTATTCCTACATGGTATTTTAACATGTTTTTAAAGTTAACAACTCCTAAAAATGAAGTGACTTCACCCCCAAAAATCTATTAACATTGGACCTGTGGTTCCTAATTAAACTTTTGAACAAGCAGGCTGGGTTGGGCAGTGCTGCCCGGTGCCCACCCACTTGGCCTCACTCGTTGAGCTAACTGCCTAGTTCTTGAAAGTATTTGAATAGGGCTCTTAATTCAGGTAATAAAGAAGTATAAGAGGTGTCGGTGTGTTTGCTGTCCGCAGGAGTACTACCACTCTACGTGGCCGTGATAAAAAAGAGAAAGACACCACGCAGACAGACAAATACTGGTAGGCAACTGAGATCTCTGCAGGCTTTGGAGGGAGGTGATGGAAACAGGAACACCGGGATGCTGCAAGCAGTGAGGAGGAGGCCGTGGGGCCTCCTCTTGGCCCTGAGTTCACAAAATTAGCAGCAGATGCTGCAAGGCTTCTACAGATTTCAAAGAGTAAGAAAGACCGTGTGTTGCCTCAGAGCACAAGTCCCCACCAGAGAAAGTCTGGGAACAGCATGCAGTCTCCTGAGCCCTCCCCCTCCCCTCATGCGAGGAGCTGGGCTTGTGTCCAAAAAGTGCCATCCGGTCTGCTCTGCCCTGCGGCACACCGAGCTCTTCTAATCAACTGCTAATTGGTGACGGAGAAAAAGGCTACCTGACTTTAAAGCCTATTCTGAAGACTAAACAAAAGGACACACGAAAAGCATTTTCTACTGTGTCTGGAGCCCAGAAAGAACACAATAAATGTTAGCTCTGTCATTACTGGTGAACTCTCACAGGGCATTTTAAAAATCTGATATCTATACATCTTCATAAAATCAGGGCTGTCAAAACGGGAGGAGTCCCGGGAGAGCACCGAGTTCACTAAACTTATGAGAAAAGCAGTTTCCTCTGCCCTAAGATGAGGTGGTGGCCCCGACCAGTGTGTGGTCCCATCAGTGCAGGGTTGTGTCAATGCCCTTATTGTGTAAAGCAAGGCACACCTGTGGACACCAGGGTAGATTTGTCCACGGGGTAAGCCTCGCTGCTGGGCTGAAGAGTCACCTTTCCTGGCAGCTCCGCTTCCTAGTCAGAACTTAAGAAGCCCCTGGGTGAGGCTGGGAGACAACTGAGCTGGGAACGCACGTGGGAGGGCGTGATTTACATCCTTTCCCTCCCCACTGGAGCCGCCCGAGTGTAGGAGCCCCGCGATGGACGGCTCTCAGGTTAGAGTTCAGCACAGCTGTAAAAACAGCCTGTCCCTGTGTCTCTCCCCAGCTCTTTGGCACAAAAGAAGCCGCGGAATGGCTTAAGGAGGTAAGAGCGAAGGAAGCACTGGTCCCGAGGCAGGAGTGAAACAAAACTAAACAAAAGACTTCTATTGTGTGACCTCATCGCCAACCGCGTCCCTCTTCCTTTCTTTGAAGTTAGGTGGAATTGGAATCATGTGCGTGTTAAGTAATAGGTTGGTTTTTTTAAAAACGGAATAGGTTCAAAATCTCTAAAGAAGGATCACCTGTTTTTAGGGGCTGTCAACTGCAAACAGGCTTGAAAAGCAGCGGTGGGATTCAAATAATTTAACAATTGATTCTCTTCCCTAATGACTGTTTTAAATATAAAAAACGACATACCAAAAGAAGGTAGTTTATTATTTCATGCATTTAATACTTAAATAAGAACAATAAAACAGCTACACAAAACTAGATTGTTATAAAAGAGTTTTAAAATATTAATTAAAAATATTAAATAATACCTGTCAAAAAAAACAATAAAACTGTTATTTTAGATACTTCCATATTGCTGCTGCTGCTTTTTTTTTTTTTTTTTGTATCTTTTATGAAGCTGGAAACGGGGAGAGACAATCAGACAGACTCCCCCAACTGGGATCCACCCGGCATGCCCACCAGGGGGCAACGCTCTGCCCACCAGGGGGCGATGCTCTGCCCCTCCCGGTCGTCACTCTGTTGCGACCAGAGCCACTCTAGCACCTGGGGCAGAGGCCAAGGAGCCATCCCCAGCGCCCGGGCCATCTTTGCTCCAATGGAGCCTTGGCTGCGGGAGGGGAAGAGAGAGACAGAGAGGAAGGAGAGGGGGAGGGGTGGAGAAGCAGATGGGCGCTTCTCCTGTGTGCCCTGGCCAGGAATCGAACCCAGGACTCCTGCACGCCAGGTCAACGCTCTACCACTAAGCCAACTGGCCATGGCCTAAAATGGCACTTGTAATCAGGGTTCTCTCTAAGGTGGGCATCTGGGCAGCCGCCCAATGTGGATATCACAAATTTACATTCCTTACTCTTTTTTTTAACATTCATCTGCGCAACAGTGCATTCTAAGCACCTGTAGTCATGTTCATTCTGTCCATAGGTGAAAAAAATTGCAAGTGAGAACCCCAATCAAGAAGCAATATGGAGCCCTGGCCGGCTGGCTCAGTGGTAGAGCGTTGGCCTGGTGTGCAGAAGTCCCGGGTTCGATTCCCGGCCAGGGCACACAGGAGAAGTGCCCATCTGCTTCTCCACCCCTCCCCCTCTCCTTCCTCTCTGTCTCTCTCTTCCCCTCCCGCAGCGAGGCTCCATTGGAGCAAAGTTGGCCCCGGCACTGAGGATGGCTCCTTGGCCTCTGCCTCAGGCGCTAGAATGGCTCTGGTTGCAACAGAGCAATGCCCCAGATGGGCAGAGCATTGCCCCCTGGTGGGCGTGCCAGGTGGATCCGGGTCGGGCGCATGTGGGAGTCTGTCTGACTGCCTCCCTATTTCCAACTTCAGAAAAATACCAAAAAAAAAACAAGTGCCATTTTAACAACCGGTTCGCCGAACTCAACAAAAAATTAGGTATCGGTTCTGCCAAACTGGTGCAAACCAGCTTGAATCCCACTACTGTTTAAAAGTCTGAAAACCTTAAGCTGCTGTGCTGGGCAAGGCTCTGTTCAACCCTTGTCCCTCATTCCTTCTGTGCACCACAGGACCTTTGCACATTGTAAAAGCTCTAAGGGGTGGAAGGTTTCCTGGAACAGCAACTGTGCTCCCTGGTTGGGGGTAGAAGGGTCACAGAGCTTAAAGAAGGGGAAGCCAACTGTTCTCTCAGAGAAGCAGCAGGACAAACCAGAAGTAGAAGGGGTTCTGGCTCTGAGGAGATCAGGGTTGGCCTAGTGCTAAGCTGTGGTTTGACCTCAGGAATCACTGTCCACACTGAGCCACCGTCCCCTGATCTATAATATAGAATCTGGATGTACTTCATGCCCTGTTCTTGTTTTAGCATTTGATGACTCAACTATCAAGTGAAAAATGACAAAGATATTCCTCCTTTGCAAACATTATGCATGGAATCCTTGTAACTACCCTGTAAGGTCAGCACTAGCATCATCCCTATTTTGCAGATGGGTAAACTGAGGCTTAGAGTTAAAGTGCTTGCCTAAGGGCACTTGGCTGGTGAACCAGTACTTGAACTCAGGTAAGCCTGACTTCTGTGCTCTTCCCAATTCCCCACTCAGTCAAGGAGGTTTGGAAGTCAGCTTGCCAGAGATCTGGGTTGGTAAAAAAAGGGAGGTCACAAGCCCTAGCCAGTTGGCTCAGTGGTAGAGTGTTAGCCTGGCATGTGGAAGTCCTGGGTTTGATTCCCAGTCAGGGCACACAGGAGAAGTGCCCATCTGCTTCTCCACCCCTCCCCCTCTCCTTCCTCTCTGTCTCTCTCTTCCCCTCCCACAGCCAAGGCTCCATTGGAGCAAAGTTGGCCCGGATGCTGAGGACGACTCCATGGCCTCTGCCTCAGGTGCTAGAGTGGCTCTGGCTGCAAAGGAGCAACACCCCAGATGGACAGAGCATTGCACCTTGGTGGGCATGCAGGTGGATCCCGGTCGGACGCATGCAGGAGTCTGTTTCTCTGCCTCCCCGCTTCTAACTCCAGAAAAATACACACACACCTAAAAAAGGGAGGTCACAGATCCAGACTCCCATCCCATCCCTTCCCAGCAATTTTCAAATAGAGCAGGTAACTAGACTTGTGATGCTAGCAGCCGCCTCACTGAGACCAGGAGCCTGAGGTCCAGTCAGCACTCCCTCCTCCCCATGGGGTAATCAGTGTGAAGGATGGGATATGGGGTGGGAGCTGGGAAGCAGATGGGCTTCCCTCTTCCATTCCCTATGCCTGTTATCATCAGCAGGACAATGGTTTTCACAGCTCCTCAAAAAAAAAAACAATTTGCTCTAACCAACCCTCTGCTCCTGGGCGCTGTCCCAACATGCCAGGTTCATTCCAACCTCTGCACACAGTTTTCCAGTTCCTCCCACCTGGAAACCCTTCCACTCCTCTTCTATCTAATTCTGCTGTCCTTCTAGGCCCGGCCAGAGCCATACTTATCCTCTGAAGTCAGCCTCTGTGACTCTAGGCCAGCACTGCCCAATAGAACTTTCTGCAAGGTAAAACTAATTTTGCACTGTGGTCCAGTGCGGTGGCCACTAGTCACTGGTGGCTACAGAAACTGAGTTCTCAATTTTATTGACTTTTACTTACTTTATATTTGAATAGCCACCTGTGGTGTAGTAGCTACAGTATTGGATAGCTGTAAAGCCAGTAGCCACGGCCACCATCACAGCCGCCTGGCCCATGCAGGTTCGCATTTGATTCGGACAGACAGTAATGAAACAACAGAGCCAAGAACTGGTGGGCCATCAGCTTTAATCCTAGCTTGCACCCGGCGGGCAAGAAATACACACAGTGGGAAAACACTTCCCTTTCCATTCAGGGTTCCCAAAGCCACTGACTTATCTGAGTTTCCTAGAATCAAAGGTTCATACCTCACCAGCTTTATTCACCTCTGTTCCCCATCTCCTTCTCTCTGCACAAACTCTCTTCTCCTTCAACACTCTGCCATCTTGGCTGCTTCTCCTCTCCTCCACGTGGCCTTTCTCTGCTCTCCTTCACATGGGCTCCTCTGCCCCATTTTATAGTATAGAAATCAAAACCTTTAACCCAACATACAAACAAGTAAGTCTCTGATACAAAGTCACTTACCTGAGGCATAATGGGATTCCTCATGAGAGTGCACCACCCCACATCATGCAACAGTCAAGGGTGTGGGGAAAAGCTTAGTTTTAAAACTAAGCCTTAGGCCAGGGGCCAGGAACCTTTTTGGCTGAGAGAGCCATGAACGCCACATATTTTAAAATGTAATTCCGTGAGAGCTATACAATGACCCATGTACGTTAGGCATTATCCAATAAAAATTTGGTGTTGTCCCGGAGGACAGCTGTGATTGGCTCCAGCCACCTGCAACCATGAACATGAGCGGTAGGAAATACATGAGAATGTTTTATATTTTTAATGTTATTTTTTTTTTTTACTAAAGATTTGTCTGCGAGCCAGATGCAGCCATCAAAAGAGCCACATCTGGCTCAGGAGCCTTAGGTTCCCGACCCCTGCCTTAGGCTATAACAACCCTGTCTGCTTACAGCCTATCCCCCACACCCAATGCAAACTATAAGCGAGCAAACATATATCGTATTTACAAACTTATTTGACCAACAATAGCACAGCTCTAAGCTGTGCCGATTCCCTGTTTGCCTTCATTTTATTTCTCCAAGAACTAAATAAAAATTTGATTGGTTCTCTAAATATTTTATTTGCATAAGTCTTGTGTTGGGAGCTGGGCTGTTAGCATAAGGAGAGAGGTAGAGGTAGGCCTACTTTTGTAGCCCTGTTATTGCTACACAGTACAGGCACTGAACAGGTTGGACTCCTGCTGAAATCAGTTGTTGCTCATAACAAGCAGTGATAGAATGCAAAGCCTGGAGCCCTTGGAATCCAAAGTAGCTGATGCTCCAACAGGGAGGGAGGTGCTGGGTGGGGTGCGATTCCAGGGAAGAAGCTAATAGCTCCCTCCCCCGTTAAAGAAGCCAGCACTTGGCTCACCCAGGTGAGCGCAGCTTTAGCCCTGGCCAAGTTCTTGCACCCCTCCAAGGCCTCCGCATTTCCTGGAATCCTGTTGCACCTCTGAAGTGGCTCAGACTTCCGGTTACGCCCAGGTCTGGGACAGAGAGCAGAGGGGATTACAATGCAGCGGGCTGGAGAGAGCTGGAGTGCCCCTGGGTGCTAATTAGAGGCGTGCCCGGCAGCATTCCTGGGAAGCCATGATCTCTCCCTTCCTTTCTCCCAGCCTCAGAAACACCCTCACACTGAGGTTTTCTCTCTAAAGTTCGGACTGAACAGCAGAGGTTGGAAGATGAGCTGGGCTGGGGGCTCCTGCGCACAGCCCACCACCACAGCTGGTCCTTAGGCTCCCTGTCCAGGGTGTTTTCCCTGGGGACAGGCCGTGAGGACGGGGTGAGCAGGGGCACTGGCAGCAACAGATAGAAGGGAGACCAGCTGTGGGTCCATTGAGACGGGGAGATGAAAGACTGAGCCCAAGGACTGCTCCTCTGAGCCTCCCAAGGCCCGGGCAGGCCAACCCGGGACTGCGAAACAATGGAGGCTGAGCTGTGAGGCGGACATAGGCGGAAAAGGGAAAGGGTTTGGGGAGCCTGGACATTGGGGCAGGCAGTCTACACATCAGGCGCTCTGAGAGGTCCTTGTATGGGGTTTGAAGGGGCCCCCATATCTGCCCTTCGGGTCAGGTGGGAGGTGAAGAAGAGGAAAGGTACCTAATTCACTCAGGACACCCAAGCTACTGCTAGCAGGAAGGTACCAACATGCCTGAGCAGTTGCAGATGGGCACTTTAGTGATGTTTGTTCTTACCTGGTCTAGAAAGAAAGACTTGGGTCTATGTGCTGCGGTCCACCACCTGGGGTAGACCCAGCCCCCGCCTCCTACACACCCACCTGCCCTCCCTGTCCAGAGAGAGGAATATCAACAGATTCAATGACCTGATACAAAAAGTATTTAACCTCTTTCAGGCCCTGTCAGGGAAAAGGTAGCGCTCTCTCTCTCTCTCTCTCTCTCTCTCTCTTTGAGTTCTGCCTTCTCTCCCCTTGACCTTCAGAGACAGGCTCTGCAAGGTGAGGTCCCCCATCACTGCCTCCACCATGTTATTTTCCCTGTCTTCTCAGGGACTCTCCTCACCCCTCCACATCCCTCTGTCTTGGCCAACAAGGACCTCCCAGCAGCTAAATCCAACAGACACTGCCGAGGCCTGACTTGGCCTGAACAGACACGACCTTGCCTCTGAGATGACCCCTCCCTCCTCCGTGGACTGGTCCTCCCCTGGGCCTTCTTGATAGGGTGTTTCCCTCACTTTCTCCAGTCCCTACTATTTCCCCATTCCCAACACCTCAGGGCTCCTTCTCACTCGCCCTGCACGACCCCTGGGTGCTTGCCCTGAACTGACCTGCCTCCACTATCATGTCTTTTAACTATCATACCTATATCTCCAGCCCAAACCTGATTTTCTGAATGTTGGGTCCTTAATCCTAACTTTCTGTTCAACAGTATTGCCCAAATATTCTGCAGGTACTTGAAACTCAATATGTCCCAAATTCAAATTATCTTCTTTTCTTTCTGTTGGTCAAATAAGTTTGTAAACATGATATATATGTTTGCTCGCTTGTGACTTATAATGGGTGTGGGGGACAGGCTATAAGCAGGCCAGGTTGTTGTAGCCTGAGGTTTGGTTTTGGGACTAAGCTTTTCCCCACACCCTTGACTGATTGTATGATCTGGGTGGTGCACTCTCATGAGAAATCCAATTATGCCTTGGATAAGTGACTTTGTATTGAAGACTTCCTTGTTTGTATATTGGATTAAGGGATTTTGGTTTTCTACACTATAAAGTGGGACAGACCAGGAGCTCAGACACACAGTTCCTGCTATCACAATTGCAGGGGCTCCCCTGATCCCTTGCCCTTCATGGGAAGAGCTGGTTTTCTGCTTTTCCCTTGTCTTCTTTTGTGGTTTGCCTGTCTTGGTGAGACACCAATAAATAGGATGGCCCCCCATCCTCTGACTCCGCCATTTCTTTATCGCCTGCCCGAATCCAATGGGAACCTGCATGTGAATGGTCACGATGACGGCTCCTGGCCTTACAACTGGCGTAGTTTCCGGCAGGATTCAGAGATTGGTATGGAGCCACCACCCTTGATGGGTGGGATAGAGTACTGGTTGCTGCTCTGGCTCCCCATGGCTGTCCTTTTAGGGGCCATGAGCTACATGTTTTTTACTCAAGAGGAAACTGCCTGAGGTCAAAAGCTTCAGCATGAATTGCAAACAGAACGGCAGAAAAGGCTGGAACTGGAGCGAGCACTGGAGAAGGAATTACGGGTTCGAGAGTTGCAGTTTACCCTGGAAGCTGAACGTCTTCACTGGCAGTTGTTGGAGAAACAACTCCAGATTCAAGAGCTCGAGTCTCAGCTTCTGGCCAAAAGCCAGCAGCCACAGGAGCCTAAACGGTCACCAAAGGAGCAGCAGCATCCGTGCCGGTGGATTGGCTTTGAGTCAGCGGGAGCAGGCGCTTGCGACTCCTCTTCTGAGGATGAGAAGGCTCAGGCTGAAGCTGCCATACGCACACTGAGAGCCCGACCAGTTGTCGCCAAGAAGGTAAAAACCCAGCAACAAAGAGTCCCTCAGGGGCAGCCACAGCCTCCTGCCCAGGTAATGGAACACTCTGTGGTCCGGCCCTATACCCAGGCAGAGCTGATGGAGTTGGGGGCACAATTTAGGCAGAAACCTACTGAATCCCTGGTAGCCTGGTTACTACGATTATGGGATATAGGGGTGGATGGCATCATGCTCTCCGGAACAGAGATGGAGAAATTGGCCGCCATTACCACACACTCTTCCTTGAGGCAGCGTCTTCAGAACTGCCATGGCAACCCAGGAGACCATACCCTATTAGAATGGGTGATGGCTGCCATTCGTATGGTCTGGCAGAATGCTGGAGAACTGCCGGGGGCAATGAGTCGGTGGCAGTGCTACAGTGAGTTAGTAAAGGTCCTTCGAGAACTAGGTATGAAGAATGCTGTTTTCAACCCTGGGTCTCGTGGGCCAGACGAAGAAGTGTTTACAGCCAAAATGAAGGAATTTGTCCTTGCTAGCGCCCCGTCAGCCCTTTTTGGGTCACTTGTGGCTATCTTGGGCCCCTATGTGGGGCAGCCCATCAATGCAGTTACACAGATGGTAGCAGATTTGGGAGAGCTGGAGGCCGCTCGGGATCATAAAGCAGTGAGGGCTGCTGCCTATGTTTCCCCCCCAACTAACAAGGGAAACGGGCCTGTAAAGGTTACCCGAACGCAGATGTGGGTAGACTTGATTGCGGCTGGAGCAGATAAGGGGAAATTGGATGGCCAGTCTAATAAAATTCTTTTGGAGCTTTGGCGGCAGGTTAAACCAGAACAGAAGTTCCAGCCACTGAGACGAAAGGCCCCAGCAGCTACCAATAAAACATTTGGTGCGCGCACAGCTCGGTTACAAGATTATATGATAGAGACAGCCGAGGGAGAGGGGAACTCCCAAGACCCATTGTACCAGTTTGAATAGGAAAAAGGCCGAGGGACCCGTCTAACGGGGATGGGCGGGGACCGGAGGCCACATGTGGAACTGGCTATCCACTGGTCCCCTTCCAACGTACAACAGGTGTTGGCCTTGGTGGATACAGGTGCAGAATGTTCCCTTCTCTATGGAAACCCAGAGCGGTTTGCTGGGACCCCAGTGGCCATTGACGGTTATGGGGGCCAAACTGTCCAAGTGAAGCCAATAACTATTCCATTGGGGATAGGGAGACTGCCTCCTAAGCCATATAAGGTGTATGTATCTCCTATTCCTGAATATATTTTGGGGGTAGATGTCTTGCAAGGACTGTGGTTGGAAACTACAGCTGGGGAGTTCCGGCTGCGGATCAGGGTTGTGAAGGCAGTATTGCGGGGACATGCATCACATTCCCCTTTGCAATTATCCATCCCTCGGCGTGTGACTAACACCAAGCAGTACCGCCTGCCAGGTGGTTATGAAGAAGTCACAGGGACAATCCTTGAACTATAAAAGGTGGGGATCATCCGGCCAGCACACAGTCCTTACAACTCCCCAGTATGGCCTGTGCGCAAAGCAGATGGAACCTGGAGAATGACAGTAGATTACAGGGAACTTAATAAAGTTGTTCCCCCTTTGCACGCTGCTGTTCCCTCGATAGCTAACATGATGGATCGGCTAAGCCATGAGTTGGGGACATACCACTTTGTGGCAGACTTGGCCAATGCTTTTTTCTCTATTGATATAGCCGCAGAGAGTCAAGACCAATTTGCCTTCAGTTGGGAAGGGAGACAATGGACCTTTACAGTGTTACCCCAGGGCTATTTGCATAGCCCCACCTTGTGCCATGGGCTGGTGGCTGCTGACCTGGCTAAATGGAAACAGCCAGAGGTAGTCCGCATGTACCATTATATTGATGATATTATGCTAACTAGTGATTCTCTTTCAGAATTGGAGCAAGCAGTCCCTACCCTGCTATCCCATTTGAAAGCATGTGGCTGGGCAGTTAACGAGAACAAATTACAAGGACCTGGGTTATCTGTTAAATTCTTGGGAGTTGTCTGGTTGGGTAAGACAAAAGTTATCCCTGACGCAGTTATAGATAAGATTCAAGCATACCCCGTGCCCACTACGGTAAAACAGTTACAGGAATTCTTAGGTTTGTTGGGGTATTGGCGAGCATTTATACCGCATTTGGCTCAGTTACTACGCCCCTTGTACAACCTTATTCGAAAGGGGGTTCGCTGGGATTGGACTGAGCAGGCGCAAGGTTCATTTGCAGCTGCTAAGAGAGCTGTCAAGGTGGCACAGGCCTTGAATGTGTTTGATCCTGCCAGGCCCTGTGAGCTGGATATTCATGTAACCTCGGAGGGGTTTGGATGGGGCTTGTGGCAGCGGACAGAGCGCCTACGGCAACCTATTGGATTTTGGTCCCACTTGTGGAAAGGTGCTGAAGTTCGTTACTCATTAGTAGAGAAGCAGCTGGCAGCTGTGTATGTTGCCCTCCTGGCAACTGAGAGTATTACAACCACAACACCAGTTACAGTCAAAACAACATACCCTATAGCTGGATGGGTGAGAGATTGGGCAACTAAACCACGTAGTGGTATGGCCCAAATGTCTACCCTGGCCAAGTGGGGTGCCTATCTGCAACAACGCTGTGCTCTTAGCACCAGCCCATTGAGGGCAGAACTGCAGGAGGTCTTGGGTCCAGTCACCTATGCGACCTTAGAGTCAGGTGCAACTGGGGCTCAGGAGGCAGAACCTGAGGTCAGTCCTTACCAGGAGGGGCGGGTGCCCATCCCCGAAGATGCCTGGTATACTGATGGTTCCAGCAGGGGCCAACCTGCCAAATGGACGGCTATCGCCTTCCATCCGGCCACTGAGACTATTTGGATGGACACGGGTACAGGCCAAAGCAGCCAATGGGCAGAATTAAAAGCTGTTTGGCTAGTTGCCCATAATGAACCTTCACCTCTGGTGATCTGTACTGACAGTTGGGCTGTCTATCGTGGACTGACCCTTTGGATTGCTACTTGGCACATTAACCAGTGGATGGTAATGCACCGTCCATTATGGGGTCAGGCCATGTGGCAGGACTTATGGGAAATAGGACACCAGAAGCAGGTGACAGTATATCATGTCACAGGGCATGCCCCTCTAGCCCATCCTGGGAATGATGAGGCAGATACGTTGGCAAGGGTGCGATGGTTGGAGACTGCACCTGCAGGTGATGTGGCACAGTGGCTCCACCGGCGCCTGCTCCATGCAGGACAGAAAACTATGTGGGCTATGGTTAAGGCTTGGAACTTGCCTGTGTCCTATGCAGAGGTACTTGCAGCCTGTGAGCAATGTGCAGTATGTTCCAAGGAACACCCTCGGAGACCACTGGTGTCACCTGGACAGATCCAGAGGGGTCATGTCCCACTGACACGATGGCAGATAGACATCATTGGACCCTTACCAAAGTCAGAAGGGTACCAGTATGCAGTCACTTGTGTAGATACTGCCACCGGGCTGCTTGCTGCTTACCCCGCTCGTAACCCTGACCAGAGGGCAGTCATACAGGCTCTGGACCGCCTGAGTGCTGCATACGGGCGACCGCTGGTCCTTGAAAGTGACAATGGTACCCACTTCACTGGTTCAATGGTGAGGCAATGGGCTCAAAAGCTGGGGGTGGACTGGAAGTACTATGTTCCCTACCACCCCCAGGCTGCTGGCATCATTGAGCGTTATAATGGACTCTTAAAGCAGGGACTGCGACAGGAGGGGGGCACCGGCTCTCTTACTGGATGGACGCGCCGCTTATGGACAGTACTTCGGATTTTGAATGAGCGACCTCGACGGGGAAGCCCAGCTCCAGTAGAGGCCCTCCTGCATCGGACAGCTGCCCCTATTCAGTTGCAGATACGCACTAAGGACATTTTACTCAAGCCAGGTTTCGGACAGCAGGGCAACGTGCTCTTGCCTGCTCCAACAGCCCTTCTTAAAGGACAACGGCTTCAATGGACTTGGCCCTGGACTGTACAGGCCCCCCATCTGAGATGGGTGGCCTTGTTGGCACCATGGGGAAAGGGGCTAGAGGTGGACCTCCAGTTAACTCCTTGGGCAACCAGCACCTGGCCACCTAAGGTAGAAGTGTATTATCCCTTGAGTGCTCAAGGGGACAGCATTTTGAAGGGCACCTTTGTAATTTCTTTATGGCCAATAATGAGTTCCCCTATTTTACTACACATAGAACCAGCAGATGCTGGTGTATTGGCCAATAAGGTTTGGTACGCCCGCTCAGGGCGGCCTCTGGTGCCAGCTACAGTGCTGTCTGCAGATAAAACTCTGGCCTGTATTCTGCCAGAGGGAAGAGATTTGCCTCTCTTGGTGCCACTGACAGCTCTCTCATTTCGCCCATAGTTTTTGATCTGTTAATTCTATTGCTGTAGTTGGTACTATTTCTGTTTATGCAATGTATCCTACTCTTTGCACAGTGACCATCATGGAAGATGCCTGTGGTTTAGATTGTAAAGCGAGCAAAAGGGGTGGAATGTTGGTCAAATAAGTTTGTAAACATGATATATATGTTTGCTCGCTTGTGACTTATAATGGGTGTGGGGGACAGGCTATAAGCAGGCCAGGTTGTTGTAGCCTGAGGTTTGGTTTTGGGACTAAGCTTTTCCCCACACCCTTGACTGATTGTATGATCTGGGTGGTGCACTCTCATGAGAAATCCAATTATGCCTTGGATAAGTGACTTTGTATTGGAGACTTCCTTGTTTGTATATTGGATTAAGGGATTTTGGTTTTCTACACTATAAAGTGGGACAGACCAGGAGCTCAGACACACAGTTCCTGCTATCACAATTGCAGGGGCTCCCCTGATCCCTTGCCCTTCATGGGAAGAGCTGGTTTTCTGCTTTTCCCTTGTCTTCTTTTGTGGTTTGCCTGTCTTGGTGAGACACCAATAAATAGGATGGCCCCCCATCCTCTGACTCCGCCATTTCTTTATTGCCTGCCCGAATCCAATGGGAACCTGCATGTGAATGGTCACGATGACGGCTCCTGGCCTTACACTTTCCTTGATATTTGATTTTCTCATTGTATTTACAAATATTCAATATTATTCTACTCATTAATTTAAAAGTCAGCACTGGCCTTGGCGGATTGGCTCCATGGTAGAGCATTGGCCTGGCGTGTGGATGTCCCGGGTTCGATTCCGGTCAGGACACACAGGAAAAGCGCCCATCTGCTTCTCCACCCCTCCCTCCCCTCTCTTCCACTCCTGCAGCCATGGCCCAATTGCAGTGAGTTGGCCCTGGGTGCTGAGGATGGCTCCATGGCCTCTGCTGTCTTGGTTGCTGAGCAGCAGAACAACACCCCAGATGTGCAGAGCACCGCCCCCTAGTGGGCTTTCCAGGTAGATCCTGTTGGGGCACATGTGGGAGTCTGTCTCTGCCTCCCCTCCTCTCACTGAATAAAATTAAAAATTTTTTTAAAAAGCCAGCACTGAATGAGATGCATTTTTGCATTTATTCCCTTTCCTTCTATGACAATATGTGGACTTTCATTCAGACCAGACCGCTGCCTCTCTGGCTCCCTGTCCCCAGCCCACATGCCGCTGGGGAAGTGGTGCTGTATAGACATTATTTACCAGCATATCCCACCCTCTGGCCAACAAGTCCGGTTTAGAAATAGAGAGTACATGACCCAGTTTGAACTATTGAGATGTGAGGAGATATTCTCTGGAAAAAAACTGACTCACCCTATAAACTCCTTGGACAACTGTTTTTCTCCTGATGGATGTGAATAAGGAAGCGGGTAGCTCTCAGAACATTCTGGCAGCCATCCTGTTATCATAAGGCAGCCAGTGAAGCAGACAGCCTGGAAGTCTGAGAAGAAAGAAAAGAGAAGCGGAGTCTTCAGTAAACTTCTGGATCAAGCTTCCCCTGAAGGCCACCTTACCACTGGGCTTGTCAATAAATTCCTTTTATATTTTAAGACTGTTGGAAGTGGATTTCCTATTACTGGCAACCAAAACACCCTGAGAGCTACAACTAGTAATAAATCCTCAATAACTATTAGTTGAATTGAACTGACCCTTAAAAATGCATTAATTATGCTTTGGCTTCTAGGCAATGTAATGCCTAGATCCAGTTAAACTACACACAACTCATAAATAAAGCACTTTGATAGACATTTCTCTAAAGAGGGCATACAGGTGGCCAGTAGACATATGAAAAGATGCTCAGTGTCACTAGTCATCAGAGAAATGCTAATTATAACCACAAATACCTAGCAGAATGGCTATCAATAAATCCACAAGTGACAAATGTTGGCAAAGATGTGAAGGAAAGAGAACCTTCGTGCACTGTTGGAGGGAATGCAGATTGATGCAGCCTCTATGGAAAACAGCATGGAGTTTCCTCAAAAAAATTAAAAATGGAACTGCCTTATGACCCAGTGATTCCACTTCTGAGAATATATCCAAAGAAACCAGAAACACTAATGTAAAAAAACATAAGTGCCCCTATGTGCACTACAGCATTATTAACAATACCCAATATATATATGGAAGCAAGCCAAGTGCCCATCAGCTGATGAATGAATAAAAAAGTCATGGTGCATTTACACGATGGAATACTGCTCGGCCATGAAAAAGAAGGAAATCTTACCATTTGCAACAGCATGGATGGACCTAGAGGGTGTTATGCTCTGCTCAGAAAAATAAGTCATTCAGAGAAAGACAGATACCATATGATTTCACTTATACGTGGAATCTAAAGAAAACAATAAATGAACAAAATTGAAACCGATAGACACTGAAAGCAAACTGGTGGTTGCCAGATGGGAAGGGACTTGGCGGGCCGCATGAAAGAGGCAAACAGATGAAGAAGTACAAATGGCTAATTACGAACTAGTCACAGAGATGTAAAGGAAAGCATAGGGAACCCAGTCAGTAGTATTGTACTAGCAGTGTAGGGTGCCAGGTGGGTGTTGGAAATAGCAGGGGAAGGCTATGTAAAGGATATGAGTGTCTAACCACTATGCTGCCTACCTGAAACCAGTGCAAAATAAAATGGAAAGCAAAAAAGTTTTAAAAGGTAGTAAAAAAAAGAAAAGAAAAGACAAAGGAAGAAGCACTTCCAATGGCAGAGACTGCTTATTTTACAGGTTTCCAGACAGCAGGCCTTTTGAAGTGCTTTGAGTCATACAATGATGGTCGCTAGCTATGCTGTCTGCTCACGAGCCTGGTTTTCTCTAGTTTAATTCCCTTGTCTCTAAATCCAGGTAATAAAACTGTATGTACTTCCTTCTACTGCCATTGGGTCATGAAAACAGTTGAGAAATCAGAGGTATTACATTTTGTACGTTGTTTTTCTTTGTTTTTCTCACAGCAAGAAGTATGGACACCACTTGTATAAAACAGACCTTAGTCATTTCCTCCTCACCTTTGGAGGGCAGGTTCTTTCCTGGAAAACTTGTGAGAAGAGCACTTAGGTTGGCTCCTTCTTCTGAGGAAACCTCTATTGAGGTATCAAAATCGAAAACAAAAACTTCACTCCTTATTCCCAAAATAAACTTATCAAATGACAAGAAAATCTGGAAGACGATAGAGTGAACTAGGTCAGAGGTGTTCAGTGACACTGCTCTAACACACTGGTAAGCACCACCCATGTGTAATATGTGCTATCATTTCTTACTATTAATTGCCTAAGTATCGTATTTGCTGTAGGGAACATCTATTGATTTTGCTCACCCAACTTCCGTTCTCCTAGTTTCTGGTAACAGCCCCTTAGTTTTCCTTTGAGGAGCACCCTACACTCACTGTTAATCTATATGGTACTGATGAGACTGACCCCACTTTCATCCCTCATCCAGGGGTCCCCAAACTTTTTACACAGAGGGCCAGTTCACTGTCCCTCAGACCATTGGAGGGCCGCCACATACAGTGCTCCTCTCACTGACCACCAATGAAAGAGGTGCCCCTTCCAGAAGTGCGGCGGGGGGCCGGATAAATGGCCTCAGGGGGCCTCATGCGGCCCGCGGGGCCATAGTTTGGGGATGCCTGCGGGTGGGGGGGGTAGCAGGAGGAGAGAGAGAGGGAGAGAGAAGACATTTCTCTCCAATCAGCACATCCCATACCCAAACCCGGTGGCCAATGCAGGGACTGTGCATAGTACTTCCAAGTCAGTCCACTAAGTCTTAATCCTAGGATTTATGCTGAAACTATTGGAAGAAAAAAAAATCTTTTTTCACAGAGGGTGCTAAGCTTTGAGGATATAAACCTAAGGCTCCCAGAAGCCGTTTGTCACTCACGAAGAAACTGACAACATCAATACAAGGAAAAGCAGAACCTAGAGATGGATAAATAGTTTTAAGTCCTGATGAAACCATTAGAGACCCTGGATCCAGCCGTGACTTAAGCATCTGGTCCTGGATCCTTTTTTCTTATTCAAGTCAATAAATTTGATCTTTTGCTTAAGTCAGTTTGGTTTTGTTGCATATAAGGATCCTGAGTTTGCACTTTTGGAAAATGAATTGAGCAAAAATAAATTGAGCGAAGTCAGGGTTACTCTCATAATAACATTGATCTCATTTGCATTCTGATACGCCTTCTTGAGTGTGAGAGCGTAAAGTGAAGAAAGAGCCGACACCAGCAATGACATTCGACCTACGGAGGTATCTTGAAGCTACAGACCGAAACTCGGAGCCTACCAAAGCAGTGGGTTCTATGCATAACCACAATTCACCTGTGGGTCTTCACAATATAAAGGCTGAAACCTCTTTCTGTTTATTTCTTGGATTTATTTTTTAGATTCCTTCCAGAGTATGTAGATGACTTTTATCTTCACAACACATTTCTGTCTATAGCTTTTTGGGTTTCTTAAAGCTCTTCCCCGCTCCACATACACTGGCATTTATACAACCCTCAGCACCTACAGCCATCATGATATTGCTTTGCAGACGGAGAAACTCAACCTGAGAAAGGTAAAGAAAGCAACTTGCCCAGCCCGCAGCAGGAGAAACTCCAGTTTGCTCATCCTAACCAGCTCCCTTTCCTCCTCCCATGAGGGCAAATGAGATCATAAGTAGGAAAGTACTTTGGAAAGAAAGAAACTCTATTGATGCCAGATGTATTATTACAAAGCCAAACCTAAGTACAGAATGACCTTGTTATCACCCCTGGAGTGGGGATGCTTACAGATCAGGCCTGTTTAATCTCGTGGTACCCCGGAGAGAGCATCTGGGGCTTTCTCCAGTAGGGTTAAGCCTTGCATGTTCCTGACATCACTTTCCCCAGAGGGAACTCATCAGGAAGAAAAGAGTGACATCCCCTCCATTCCTTAAAAACATCGACCCCCCCAATGATGCCCAGCTCAAGCCAACCCAAACATCGGAGGGTAATAGCATAGATGTCAGGATTCCAAATTTATAGACGGTGTGGACGTGTATGATAGCTTGTTTGGAGAAACGGATTTGTCATGTGCAAGATATATGGCACCAGATAAAACATCCTGACAATATTGCAGGCTTGGGGGGTGGGGGTGCATGAGCATATTATTTTGAAAGCCCGCTGTTATGACATTTTAGAAATTCCAGAGTGAATGCTGAGCAGATCCAGAGGCTAACATGATGGGGGGACGTGCAGCTGTTTGGGACCACAGAGAAGCATCCATTTTGCATCACAGACTGCATTTTTCATCTTCTTCTCTCTCAAATCATGGAATTTGAAGCACTTTAAGCAAATTTGACTGGGGTATAGTTTAAAGTGGGTCATGTAGAAATAATAACAAAGACTTACTTTTTGAAATTTTGAAAATACAATACTTTAACAATTTGTTCAAAATTACCAAAAAAAATTTTTAAGTGAGAGGCAAGGATGCAGACAGACAGACTCCCTCATGTGCCCGGACTGGAATCCACCTGGCAAGCCCCCTACAGGGCGATGCTCTGCCTATCTGGGGCCACTGCTCCATTGCTCAGGCAACCGAGCTATTTTAGCATCGAAGGCAAGGCCATGGAACCATCCTCAGTGTCTGAGGCCAACCTGCTCAAACCGTTTGAGCCATGGCTGTGGGAAGGGAAGAGAGAGAGAGACAGAGACAGAGACAGAGAAGGAGGAGGGGGAGGGGGAGAGAAGCAGATGGTCTCTTCTCCTGTGTGCCCTGACCACAAATTGAACCCAGGACTTCTACACACTGGGCCAATGCTCTACCACTGAGCCCACCAGCCAGAGCCCCAAATTGCAGAAATTAATGCAGAGAAAGAGATTCAAACTTCTACAGAAATTGAAGATTGGGAAGCAGGTCGGAGGATGAGGGATTGTAAGCCCAGGATTCCAGAGAAGAAACCCACAGGTGGGAGAACTAGTAGGAGGGTACATACCTGCTGTAGAAAGCTGTTGTCCTCAGTTGGCATCTCCCTGACCTCCTTGGGCATCGTGTGGGAGGGGACACTGGAAGACAGGTAGGCAGCAGGGCTGTGCTCCTGGTGGTCAGTTCATTCAGATGAAAGACCCAACCAGTGACTGTCACTAGGAAGAGGAAGATGTTAGGGATCTTGTTCGGCTCCAAGGATAGCTTGGTTTTCAAGATCTAGGCAGCATGCAGAAGAACTCCAGCAGAGAGACTACAGAGCAAAGTGTTTAAGCAAACTCCCAGTTGTTCCGCTTAGGCAAAGGAAGCCATGGGCTGAGATCCGGGAGCAGGTGATTCTCTGGATGTTCCTCGTGCCACTGGGACCCTGGGTCCTGATTGGCACAACGAACTTGAAGCCCTACTTCTGCAGGTGGTGACTCCGACCAACTGTCTGCCCAGGTGACCGTGGACTCAGGAACCAGAGAGGGTAAAGCTGCTGGCAAGTGGGGCTTGGAGACTCAGACTGCTGTCATTCGTCCACCTTTTCCTTCCTGGGGATGCAGGGGTTCTAACTAAGCTGGCCTTACCAGAGGAAGAAAGTTTCTGAGACCTGGATAAAGGGGCAGCAAGAACCAGATACAAGACAAAGGGTCAGCTAAGAAGGTCAGTCAAGAAGGCAGAAGCCACTGAGGAGGCAAGGCCCACAATGACCTGCTGAAATAAATGTCCCCAGGGCACCTGCATCAGATCTGTGAGCTGGAAGGGAACAGTGAAGGCCACTGTTTGATTTGGACTTTGGTTTGGCTTTTGATATTTTGTACCTCAATCCACACTTTTTTTTAGAGTTTTTTTTAACTTTATTTTATACATTTTAGAGAGGAGAGAGAGAGAGAGAAAGAGAGAGAGAAGGAAGCATCAACTTCTAAATGTGCCTTGACCAGACAAGTGCAGGGTTTTGAATCAGCGACCTCAGCGTTCCAGGTCAACGCTTTATCCATTGCTCCACCACAGGTCAGGCCAATCCACACTTTACATACTGATCCAGTATACAAATAAATACACTGTAACTGAAACATAATTTCACCAAACAATGTATTCCTTCATAGGTGGCTTGTATGCTACTATTTTCTAATCTCCTTTATTGCATTTTTATCTTTTTAAAAAGTATGACTTACCCAATTGATTTCACAGCTCATTACATAGTTCACAGTTTAAAAACACTGCTTGAGTTTTTTTGTGTGTGTGTGTTTTTTACAGAGACAGAGAGGGAGTCAGAGAGAGGGATAGACAGGGACGGAGAGATGAGAAGCATCAATAATTAGTTTTTCATTGCGCCTTGCAACACCTTAGTTGTTCATGATTGCTTTCTCATATGTGCCTTAACCGCGGGCCTTTAGCAAACCAAGTAACCCCTTGCTCGAGCCAGCAACCTTGGGTCCAAACTGGTGAGCTTTTGCTCAAACCAGATGAGCCCGCGCTCAAGCTGGCGACCTCGGGTCTCGAACCTGGGTCCTTCCACATCCCAGTTTGACTCTCTATCCACTGTGCCACCACCTGGTCAGGCTGCTTGAATCTATTTAAATGCACCCTTTGACTACCCATTGCTTCTATCACTGGCCCTTGGCAATGCCAATGCCAAATTCTTTTAGTAGATGCCATGTTTTGAGATGTCTACCTTTTCCATACAACTTCCCTGAGAACTGTTTCCTTCTCCCCACAAAACGGATAAAACTCTGGATTCCTGTGCCTGGAACAATGTTTCCAATCCAGGCATATCTGATTGGACAGGAATGGACAACTGACTCAAAATGGATAACCATTTCTCCCAAGAGTTTGAAATGAGACCATTGAGATAGTGGTTAGTTGGGTGGTGGGTGTCCTTGAGCAGGACTGTAACACCTGACTGCACAGGTTGTGGACTTCAGCGATTGCAAATCACATAAACTCAAGTGTAAAGCTGCCTCCTAGGGTTGTACAGGTGTACAACCTGTACAATGGTACAGGACAACCCTGTCGGAACTGGAAACAAATTTAATTGTACAACTAAAATAGCATATTCCATCGTGTCCATGTAAAACACAGTGAGGAACATTTTTATGACATTACCAACTGGAACCAGAATTCATTTTAAAGAAAGAATTTTCTGTGTATGGGAAAGTACCTTGATAAGCTATGTCGGAAATCCTTCCATAACAAGCCGTGGTTGGTGTCAAAGACATCAGAGGAGGAGGTAAGGCATGATGCTTGCGACAAAGGGAAATAGTTTTTGGGTTTTCTTCTAAAATGGAGGCATTGAACAATGGTTTTTAAGGAGGAAGCTGGTAGACCACTGCCTGGAATGCCCATCTATAAACAGCAGTGAAACCTCACTAGGGTAATAAAAATGCCAGTGGAAACATGAAGGAAGTGGGAAATTTGAGGTTACCAAAACTTCTCTCTGGAGGAGAAGGATAAGTTGGTAACAGACACTCTGATAAGCCACATGGGTTGAGATGAGTCACCAGGGACACGATTATACAAAAAGAGATCATTCATTTTAAAACAACTTCCTAGAAGGTCGGGTCAAGCTAAACACAATTCTCTTCTTTTACTCAGTGAGTTGTGCATGTTTAGGGCCAGAGCTGAATTGCTCAGGATTACAGAGCAGAGGCTGAGTGAGGTCTTCCTCCTTTGCTCACTCCCTCTTACACCCCAGGCAGGACATTGATTCCCCTCCAAACACCGATTTAAAAAGACATCCCATTATTAGTCTTTCCAGTTTAGCCATGTTGTTCATCTGTTCATAGTATCCAAGAGCTTTTGTATGGTTCCTGGTTTAAGTAAACAGGAAGGAGAAAGATGGAGAGAGAGAGAAGAGTGATAACTAAGGGAGTAAGTTCAGACAAGGTAAGCAGAGGGCCAGTGAAACTCACCAGGGGAAGGTGACTTAAGAAGGGTGTGACACCTACTGTTTCATTTTAGAATCGCCCTACAGGTGTAAGCTCTTCTGCAGTTCTTCTTCCCCAATTGCTCAGTCTAACCTCTAATGCTTGTAAATAATCTGTGTGTGTAAACAGAACAGGGTGTGGATTTTATGTCTTATCTCCGTGGAACAGAGAGCATCTGAGCTGAAGAACTCAAGAGGGAAAGGAATCCCTAAGAACAGAAGCTCCATTGGGAATTCAATGATATCTTGGTAGACGCTTTGGATACCCTTAGGACCAGGGATTAAGAATTCATTCCACTGACCTGTGGTGGCACAGTGGATAAAGCATCAACCTGGAAACGCTGAGGTTGCCGGTTCAAAACCCTGGGCTTGCCTGGTCAAGGCACATATGGGAGTTGATGCTTTCTGCTCCTCCCCAATTCTCTCTCTCTCTCTCTCTCTCCCCCCCCCCTCTATAATGAATAAATAAAATCTTAAAAAAAAAAAAAAAAGAATTCATTCCAGTTTCACCTAGCACTCCAGGAAAAGGGAAGCTCCAGCTAACATCTGGGTCACATACAGAGGAGCAATGAATTCCGGTCTTCAGAGTGAGAAAGGGTTAAGCAGACTTAAGAGAGACTGCTGCTTCTTGTATTAAGTAGGCTAAGGTGTGGTAACAAGTACATAAAATTTTATAACTGCCCAAAAACAACAGAGTTTTTTATGTTGCTGTTGCTTACTCAACAGTCTGAAGACAGCTCTTTTCCATGTGATGATTCAGAAACCCAGGTTCCTTCCAGCTTGTGGCTACACTGTCCTCTGGGGTCTATGTCATCATCATTATATATATATCCAGCAGAAGGGGAATGGAGCAGGCGGGAACACACAACCTTCCTAGCCTCCAAATGGCCTACATCACTTTCACTCACATTCTGTTGGCTAGAACTCACTTCTATAGCCACATCTAGTTGCCTGTGTAGTGCAGGTAGTGTGGTCTAGCTGTGCACTGAAGACAAAGAGAAAATGGATTTTTGTAATAGCTGTCAATCTATCAGTGTCCAGCCATCCAGACACTAACTGTCCATTTTCACCCCTTTTTCCACATAGAGAGCCGACATTCATTCCCTTCTCAAGGAGGACACCTCAAAGCTCACTGAGGCCGTGGCCGCTTGGCTCAGTGGTAGAGCGTCAGCCCAGCGTGTGGATGTCCTGGGTTTGATTCCTGGTCAGGGCACACAGGAGAAGTGCCCATCTGCTTCTCCACCCCTCCCCCTCTCTTTTCTCTCTATCTCTTCCCCTCCTGCAGCCAGGGCTCCACTAGAGCAAAGTTGGCCCGGGCCCTGAGGATGGCTCCATGGCCTCCAGCTCAGGCGCTAGAGTGGCTCCCGTTGCAGTGGAACAACGGCCCAGATGGGAAGAGCATCGCCCTCTAATAGGCATGCCAGGTGGATCCCAGTCAGGCGCATGTGGAGGTCTGTCTCTCTCTTCTCACTTCAGAAAAATACAAAAAGAAAACAAACGAACAACAACAAAAAACTCTACTGAGTCACTACATCCACCTCAAGTTCAGGATTTTTTTGTGTGTGTGTGAGTGAGAGATAGACAGGAAAGGAAAGAGGTAATTAGAAGCATCAACTCAGAGTTGCATCACATTTTTTTTAATTGTTCATTGTTTCTCATACATGCCTTGACCAGGGATCTCAAGCTGAGCCAGTGACCCCTTGCTCAAGCCAGCAATCTTGGGCTCAAGCCAGTGACCATGGGATCATGTTGATGATCTCACGCTCAAGCCAGCGACCCCGTGCTCAAGCTGGTGAGCCTTTGCTCAAGCCGCATGAGCCCATGCTTAAGACGGTGACCTCGTATTTTCAAACCTAGGACCTCAGCACCCCTGGTCAATGCTCTATCCACTGCGCCACCATCAGTCAGACAAGGTCTTGGATTTTAGAAGATACAATGTCTTCTCAATCAGGTCTGTTTGTGGCTCCTCATGGTCTAGCAATTTATTAACTAAAAGACCAGTTACTGCCCTTCTAACACACACTCACTACACACTCACTCACCTATATGGTAGGACAGGAACTTGATAACTGAAATAAGACTCTTGCTCACAAAAGGGAAGAATGGGAAAAACAGAATTCTTGGTTAATAGCATGATGGAATCTGTAGGTGGGTAATTTGAAAACCCTCAGTCTCGTATAGTGGTTCTCAAACTTTTTGAAGTTGGGGCACATTTAAAATCCTACAAATAATTGTAGGCACACTATATAGAAATTTCTGAGAAATATGTTATAATAATTAAGTCAATTATTAAAGAAGAAAATATAAAATCCAAGCGTGCTTTTATGGTAATTAAACAAAATAAATATGACAAAATTAAATTTATTCTGACATTAAAAAACATTTTTTGTTACATTTTTTGTTATGCTTTTTAGAATTCATAATAAAGAGGGGCTAAAAAATAAAAAAACAACAAAAAAGTTATCTTTTTATATATATAGATACATTCTTAGTAAGATTTAGTAAATTCGGCAGGTCCCTGCGTAAATGTGTTAAGATTTTTCATCCTGTGTTTATGAGAAACATGAGCCTGATGTGTCCTAGCGGTTTCTTCAATGTTTCAGCATATATTTGAAAGGCAAACTCTCATTTCCTCATCAATACATTGAAGAATTCCTCTCTTTTTACTCTTCATTGTGTTGAATGCAGAAAACCCCCACCATACATATCATCTTAACTTGACACCAAACAAAGGACAGAAGAAACTTGCCTCCAGTCTTTCCAGGGAACATGGGGGGGTAGTGTAAACAATCCAGCACCACAGCTTAACAGCCTTTTGCAACCTAATCAGGCAAGTGAGGTGGGGGGTTGGGCAGACTGTAAGCTTACAGCCAATTCCCCATACCTCTGTCCCCCAAAAATCTAAACTCCAAAAATCCTGTTGGTTTTTCGGTCCCCAACAGGCATATATTTCTCTGGAATACCATAGGGCACACGTGGAAATCTTCTAGGGCACACCGCAGCACCCTGGCACACACTTTGAGAACCACTGGCCTGGTATGAGAGTAAATACCTTGCTTAGTCCTTTCATCTGCTTTCTGGGAGGAATTCATGGTCTACTTTTCTCTAGGGCTCTTTCCCCCACCCTCTGGATATCCTTCTTTGTCCGTTATCCCTTTTGCCCACTTCTGAACTGCCTCCTCAAAGACTCTGCAGCCTTCACTGTCCACTTTCTGTGCGTGCAAATTGAGCACCAAAGGGTGAGGTTTCACCAATCAGATTATTTCATCCAAGCTTGTGACTTCTTTAGCAATACAATTCTCTCAAAAAATTTAGTAAACTTTTATTTATTCCCAGTATATTTCAAGTGCCAGTGACCACACCCAGTATTCTTTCCCCAGACAGAGTTCTGAAGCTCAATTATTTGCTTCCCGGTCTCTGTAGCTTTCTCTCAATTCAATGGCAGGTACCTTCAGGCCATCTGAACAACAGACTTGAGTGGAAAAACTACACCCTTAATCTGATCTTTGCTGCAGGGGTTGAGCTGCTATATTTAACTGCGAATTCTTAATGGAATTTGGTCTTTTCCAAGTTTGGGGTTTTAATTACTGTCTCCCAGTCTTATTTCTTGCTGTAGGGGGGATCCAGAATCAATAGGTTTTTACAAATCTGGTTGCTCTCATCATTCCCTTTTATTTCTGTTCATAACTGGTCATTTATGGTGAGGAACATTTTTTTTTTATAATCACTTGTTGTAAGTAGCAGGGCACTCACTCCAACAAACACTAACATTCTGTCTCTTTCTAACGCCTTCCCTGGACCAGCAGGTTCATTCTGGTCTGATTTCCAGACGACTGCTGGCATTAGTACTAACATTTTGCCACTGCTTCACACAGGTCACCATTTCTGCAGCCTATTCTGTATCCTTGCCTCTCCCTGCACAACAACTGAGTGCCACATATTTTAGGTGTTTCTTACATTAGCACTCTCTTTCTAACACCAACTTCTGTATTGGTTAAAGTAGGCAAACTGGTGTTAAAAACAGACCCAAAATGTATAATGATTTGAGCAAAATAGAAACGTGTTTCCCACTCACTTAACAGTCTAAGGCAGTTGTTCCTGATTGTTGAATGACTCTCCTCCACACGGTGATTCAGGAATCAAACTCCCTTATCCTGTGGCTCTCTGCAACTCCCAGGACTTCCTCATCGTCTGCATTCACTCTCCAGAGAATGAAAGAGGGCATCCTTGCTTATTAAAAATTTGACCCAGAAATGGTCCATATAACTTAAGTTGCGTTCCATCACTGGAACTCAGTCATGTGGCCACCTCCAATTACAATGGAAACTAGGAGATTAGTCACTGACTGGGAAGCCATTTTCTAACAATTCTATAGTCACAGGGATCCTCAAACTATAGCCCACAGACCACATCAGGCCTACTGCCAGTTTTTTAAATAAAGTTTTATTGGAACACAGCCATGCTCATTCATTTACATAGTATCTAGGACTGCTTTTGCACTCATACAGCAGAGTTGCGTAGCTGCAACAGAAACTATATGGCCCACGATGCCTACAGTATTTCCTACCTGGCCATCTTGCCTCCACAAGGGGGAGCCTGGAACTGCTGGGGCCACCAAATGATGGCTGAAAATGAAGCCAATCAAACAGAAGGCAGAGCCTAGAGATGGAGAGAAACCAAGTCCTGATGACCTCATCTGAGCCATAAAGCCAGCCACTCCTGCAGCCATCCAAGCCTTGGGCTTTTTAGCTAGTCAATCCACTACATTTTCTTTTTTTCACTTAAACCAATGTATTGAGTTTCTATCTCAACAGAAAGGGCCCTGACTGACACCCTCTCCCTCCCTAGCAGTGACTGGCAATGGCAGAGCGAGCGATGCTTATCTTATACTTAAGAATGGTGACAAAATTTCACTCTGCCTTAACACATCAATGGGTCAGACTGGCACAGTGGACAAGTCCTACCGAGGTAAAACCAACATGTGACATTTCCCCACTTTAACCCTGATCATTGGGAGCCTCCTGTGAATATTTCATGTCGCTGTCTGAGTCGATCAAATTTCTCCAAGCAAGTGAAGTGAAAGGCACGGGTTCAGTGAGGCAGCTGCTTAATGATTCTCAGCCCTAGGAGACCTTGGATAAAACCTGGCCAAGAAACAAAGCAGAGAATTTTTTTTTTCTAGCCCGGCCTATCCTGGAAAGGCCCTGTGTCACCCACACAAAGAAACATAATAAGCTGTCTCTCTTCCCGGCCGAGGGCTCGGAGCTCTCTGCAGGTGCACTGGCAGAGCACGGAGGGGTTGGCAAAGGGCAGGTCGCTTTGTTCTCCCCGCTGCCTCCCCCTCAGAAGTTGCTCATTACGGAGTGAGACGGTGGTGTTATATAACAAGAACTCGGCCTGCTTCCTACAGGAGAACAAAATATCTAAATGTCTTCAACACACAGTAAAGCAAGAGACCATAGAGAGGGCCCCTTAGACCTCAACAGACAGGCGATGCCTTGAAGTCATAATACACCCTAGACTTCTTGTGAGCTTCCTCTTACGGAGGCAAACACTTGTGTGATAAGGGCCTTCCAGAGTAGGGTCAACAGCAGCAAAGTCTGTCTTTCTAATAATTCTTGACCTTGCCCAGGCAACTTCCTCCATGGATCCCCAAGATCTTCTCAAACATTTGCTATAAAATAACTTTACACACACATACAACCATATTTAGTTTTTCAAGTCTCCCTTGCACATCAGCAAAGAATAATTATACAGACTCCCTTTTAATTAACAGGCGTCTCGTTCCTATAACCGTGTATCTCCTGTGACGTGAATGAGGAAGATAGCACCCAGGAGGTGAAAATGAGTGCAGTTGCTGTTTAACCCTTCAGAAACTTATGAAACTGCTGCAGAAAGAATGTGATTTCGGAGCAGAAATATGTAGGGCAAAAATGCTACAAGCCACTGAAGCACAAAAAAACAGGAGCCCTGGAGGCCGTGAGCCTGTGGACACTCGTGCGTGTACCTTGCTGAGTCCAGTCATACCTACCCAGGTCCCTTGGGGTCAATCGGTGACGTCTCAGGGTTGGGAGCAGACCAGAGAAAGTCTTATTCAGGGAAATAAACAGCAGTCAGGCCAAAAAGAAAGTTTAAATTAGGGGTCCCCAAACTTTTTACACAGGGGCCCAGTTCACTGTCCCTCAGACCGTTGGAGGGCCGGACTATAAAAAAAACTATGAACAAATCCCTACGTACACTGCACATATCTTATTTTAAAGTAAAAAAAAATGGGAACAAATACAATATTTAAAATAAAGAACAAGTAAATTTAAATCAACAAACTGACCAGTATTTCAATGGGAACTATGGGCCTGCTTTTGGCTAATGAGATGGTCAATGTCCGGTTCCATATTTGTCACTGCTAGCCGTAACAGGTGATATGACGCGCTTCCGGAGCCGTGATGCTTGCATCCCACGTCACCAGAAGTATTACTGTACGTGAGCCATACTGCGCTTTGTGGCGCCACCACATACAGTACTCCCGGAGCACAGGATGAGGATGGATCCTGTGCTCCTCTTACTGACCACCAATGAAAGAGATGCCCCTATCGGAGGTGCAGCGGGGGCCCGATAAATGGCCTCAGGGGGCCGCATGTGGCCCGCGGGCCGTAGTTTGGGGACCCCTGGTTTAAATCATGGTCATCTAGGAGAAAAATACAAGATTGAAGCAGAAATGTAGAGATATGGGGTGAGGCAACTTCATGTGTAGAAAAATAAGCAAGAAGCTGGGAAGGTCAGGTAGGGAGGTCAAGTGCTACATGAGTCAGGGTGAAAGGTATAGATAGATGATAGATAGATAGATAGATAGATAGATGGATGATAGATAGATATAGATTGAGAGAGGGAAAGAGAGAAAGAGAGAAGAAAGACTTATTTTCAAAGATTGGCTCATGTCATTGTGGGGGCTGGCACCTCTAAAATCCATGGGAAAGCCAGCATGCTGGAAACTTTAAGTAAGAGCTGGTGTTGCAGGCTTGAGGACGCAATGTGTAGGGCAGGCCAATAGGATTTCAACTCAGGTAAGATTTTTACACTACGGTCTTGAGGCAGAATTTCTCCTTCTCCAAGAAACCTCAGATTTCTTTCTTAAGAACTGGTTGGCTAAAGACTACTCAGATCATGAGAGGGTACTCTCTTTTACATAAAATCAACTGACTGTAAGTGTTCACCATGTCTACAAAGTACCTTCAGAGCAAAATCTGAACTAGTGTGTGACCAAACACCTAGGCACCGTAGCCTAGCCAGTAGATACATAAAATTAACTACCACATGGCATTTAAGGGTGCCCAACAGAGCCAAACGTTTCCTGGGTTCCTTATATCATAGAGATTTAGGGCTAAAAGAGACTCTATAGATGAGGAATATAAGAACCAGATAATAGTAAAGAGTGACCCTTGGGTCAGTCAATACAGAAGCTAGAACTTAAGTTTCCTAACCCCAATCGAATGTGTTTTGTTGTTGTTGTTTTTTGGTTTGGGGGTGTTTGTTTTCTTTTGTCAAACTCTGGAGCTAAGCTACCAAAGCCCCAGTGTCAAATCCCACACAGTCTCTCTCTTTTTCTTTCTTTCTTTTTTTTTTATGTGGGTTTCTTTTTTTTTTTTTTTTTTTTGTATTTCTCTGAAGCTGGAAATGGAGAGACACAGTCAGACAGACTCCCGCATGCGCCCGACCGGGATCCACCCGGCACGCCCACCAGGGGGCGACGCTCTGCCGCGACCAGAGCCACTCTAGCGCCCGGGGCAGAGGCCAAGGAGCCATCCCAGCGCCCAGGCCATCTCTGCTCCAATGGAGCCTCGGCTGCGGGAGGGGAAGAGAGAGACAGAGGAAGGAGGGGGGGGGAGTGGAGAAGCAAATGGGCGCCTCTCCTATGTGCCCTGGCCGGGAATCGAACCCGGGTCCCCCGCACGCCAGGCCAACATTCTACCGCTGAGCCAACCGTCCAGGGCCTCTTTCTTTTTTTTTAATCAAACTTGGTTGAGTATAAAAACAGACATGTGCTTTTAAATTAATGCCAGCTAGATCACATTCTACTCATCATCCAAATATCTATTTCTTCAATAACTCCAGGAGGAAGTTAGGAATAACAGAAGGCTAAGGACAACAACAAGATGCAAGAGTTTCCAAGAGACTGAGAAGCATATGTGGGTTTGGAGCCTTGCCCTTGTGGGTTTTAATTCCGAGTCAACCATGTCTCAGCAGCAATTACTTTGGAAAGTCTCATTTGCCCCGATGCTCATCGATTTGCAAAAATGAGTTATATCAACCTGGGCCTGCATATCAAGATAGGATTGTTCACTTTTCACTTGTTAGGGCAAAATGGCGAGATCAGCTTGTCTAGGATTTTTTGTGAATGAAGTGTTTGTCTTGGAACCATCTGGTCCACGCAGA
Source organism: Saccopteryx bilineata (assembly GCF_036850765.1). Taxonomy (NCBI): domain Eukaryota; kingdom Metazoa; phylum Chordata; class Mammalia; order Chiroptera; family Emballonuridae; genus Saccopteryx; species Saccopteryx bilineata. Next base: position 96,760,738 of record NC_089496.1, read on the forward strand.
GCATGGACTGTTTGCATCAAACCCACCTGGCATCCCTCTGAGGTCAGGATCCGCCTATGGCTGCCGTGCCTCCAGGAAACGCTTAGAGCAACAAAACCCTTGGCAAAAATACCCCACAAGAGCATCACGAATGAAAAAACTCTTCCCACAACGGAACAATCACCAGAGAAGCCAGGCGTTTTCTGTGGGAACCAGGGTATACTTGAAGGAATCACCCAGAGACCGAGGCAGAGAGAGACAATCTGTTATCCTTCTCCCGGTTTGGCCCGCTTTTATTTCCCTAAAATTGCAGTGTGCAATGTGTGGGTGTTACCATGCTGTTCCCCACCCCACCCCCACCCCGCACTGCATTTGAGCAAGTATTTGTCAGTTCAAGCGGTATATATTGAACAATAAGACTAGCCAATTCAGAGCTTATTACGTGCCAAGGAATGTTCTGAGCATTTTACGTGAACCAACTCATGGAATCCTCACAACCACCCTATGAGGCAGATGCCATGATTTTTATTTTTTTTAAGTGGGAAGATGAAACATAGATTAAGTCAGAGAAAGCTTAAATTTCCTAAACAAGTGCCATAGTTCATCAACACTGAGAGGAATTTTTGTCACATTTTAACATCACTGAAATTAGAATGTGCCCTACAGTTGATGGCAGAGTAGCATTAATTGACAACTTTCTTTCTTTTTTAGGGTTTTATTTATTGACTTTTTAAAAGAGAGGAGGAGGTAGAGAAGTGGTAAGGGTCAACTGGTAGTTGCTCCGCTTTAGTTGTTCATTGATTGCTTGTTGTATGTGCCTTGACCCAGGAAGTCCAGGGTTTCGAACCAGTGACCTCAGCATTCCAGGTCAATGTTCTGTTCACTGTGCCACCACAGGTCAGGCTCTTTCTTAGTGATGCTTAAAAGAGTGACGTGCTTTACAGTCAATGGCATCTGAAATTTGATGAGAAGCTGAAGGGGAGAACCCAGGCAGAGGGGTGCTGGAGTCCCCATTCTCGGGCCGTGTAGTAAGAAATTCTTGCTGCCCAGTGAGAAGGGAAGAGAAAAAAGGCCTTTGACTTCAGCCAGGAGTTCAGAAATTGCTGTGAGTAGGATTTCCGAGGAGACCACACCATTTACCTAGTTCTTAAATTGGTAACTAAAAAGTAAAACTTTACTTAGTTGGTTTGGAAATAGAAAAAAATCCAACGCAGCCTAATCCAGCTGCTCAGACGTCTTAATTTATTTTTTAATCTTCAGTGCTTTTTGATAAACAAAAATCTCATACTGGTTCCCTCCCTCCCTCTGACACCCCCAGGAATTCTGATATGCTGACCGTACCATCACCCCACTTAGAGTGAATCTTTGACCTGAAAAACAGCTAAAGGTTTTCTTGTCCTGTGTGCATATGGGATTTGATCCACCTTTCACTTTCCCTATCTTCTCAAGCATAAAAATGTTCACATAGTACTAAGGTTAAATTTTTTAAAAGAATAAGGCTGAGTCAAAAGGTGAAGAGGGAGAATTAGATTTTCATGTGTTTGTGTGTGCATCTGTGTTTGGTTTGAATTTTTATTTGCTTTTGTTGTTTTGTTTTATATTTTGGGTTGGTTGGGGAGGAAATCCCTCTTTTAAAAAAAAAGAATATCTGTAATTTCAGCCAATTTATTATCCCTAGTATTTCTATCAACAACACATTGATTTTGTTGCCCAGGAAACTGGAGTTTCTGGAGAATTAATTACCTCATTCCAAACCAAGGGGGTCACTAAACACTCTGTTTTCAACTCTGTTTTCATAGGAAACAAAGGCCATTCCTTGTAGCTCACCTGAGTCTCTCTCGAGTCTGAAACCTGAGCCTCTGCTCATTCCTGGGATTTCGCACTTCCTGCTGCAAACCATATGTTAGGTTATAACAGGGAAAACCCTATAGTTAAGGTTGGGGTAGAGCGGGGCGGGAGGGGGGGAAGGGATGAGGTCACAAATCTCTGCAGGAGGCAATCGCTGCTCTAGCCCAAAGCTGCTAGAAAATACATGTTCCAATAAATTAGCTTGTTTTCATAGCTCTCCAACTTCAACATTCGGCTCTGTACAGTTGGAAGTGTCTTTCCCTTTACTGCGTGTCCAACGTGGGCCCTTTCTTAGACATCTGCAAAAGCTAGTGGCTAGCCCTCCCTGGCCTGTAATCTGCCTGGATTCTGTTCCCTGCACCTGGAAAGTTATTTTAATTTGATTCATTTTCACTCCTCTCCTTTCTTTGGTGGAGACACCATGTCAGGAGGGCCTGGGGGCCGTGAGGTCTCCAGAGTCACTAACTCAGACTGAGGCTTTTTAAGGGGCCTTGTGCTGAGAACCCACAGAGGGCTCCGGCAAAAGATGCCTGGCGGAGCTGGAGGAGAACACGAGGGGAGGGTTTGACTTCCCAGGGGCACAGGGAGGGGAATGAAGATTCTCTGACATTTCCCCCCATCACCACTCCCCCTCACACTCACACACACACGAAGAAAACCCCAAGACTCCTGTTACCAATCTGAACCAGAAGAAATCTGTCACCAGCGATGGGAACACAATCACTGTTCCATAAGCAGAGGACAGGAGGACTGTTCCCCTAAAAATGACCGGCACAGAAGTGACTCGTGTCGGGATGCTGGAAGAGAAAGAGAACAGGTTTGAAATCTGGCAGATCTAAATTTGAATCCTGGGCCCTGGCCGGTTGGCTCAGCAGTAGAGCGTCGGCCTGGCGTGCGGGGGACCCGGCTTCAATTCCCAGCCAGGGCACACAGGAGAAGCGCCCATTTGCTTCTCCACCCCCTCCCCTCCTTCCTCTCTGTCTCTCTCTTCCCCTCCCGCAGCCAAGGCTCCATTGGAGCAAAAGATGGCCCAGGCACCAGGGATGGCTCCTTGGCCTCTGCCCCAGGCGCTAGAGTGGCTCTGGTCCTGGCAGAGCGACGCCCCAGAGGGGCAGAGCTTCGCCCCTGGTGGGCGTGCCGAGTGGATCCCGGTCGGGCGCATGCGGGAGTCTGTCTGTCTCTCCCTGTTTCCAGCTTCAGAAAAATACAAAAAAAAAAAAAAAATTGAATCCTGGCTTTCCCACTTGCTAGCTGGGTGATCTGCTGTGAATAACCTGCGCTCTCTGAACCTCTGTTTCCTCCTCTGTAAAGTGAGGATTACGATATAAAATAGGATTTTTATGCAAATGAAATGATTTCATGTATTTGCAGTGCCCGACACATAAAGGCCCTGAGTAAAAGCTGTACCCTGTGCAATGACTGTATCATCCAGATATCTAGGACTTAGGGCTTCACATGGCCACACGAGAGGATAAGGGCCACGGCTTTGCTTCTGAGGGAGCAGCTCCCCAAGATAGCGTTTAGCTGCTTTTACTTTTTCCAACAAAGCTCAGCTGGATCCCATTCCTCAGCATATCTCAGCTGCTTTTCTCTGGGGCCTGGTGGGCCTCAGAAGTTAGAGCTGTGCTTTTTCCACTTCCAACAAGAGCCCAGGAATGTGGACCCTCTGGCCTCGCAGGAACTGTGCTGTTCGGACCAATCTGGTTTAATGCTACGGACAATTTACTGTCTCGTGCACTTTCAAAAACAACTTACAGAGATAGCTTCTCTTTCTTCCAGCTCTGTTCCTTGAATTGACTTCCGTAATAAGCTCAAGTTAGAAGCCACATGGCTGATTGCTTCTTCCATTAATCCTTTATGCGGCCTGTGAAGTCTCCGTTCTGCCTGGTCTGGGAGCCCCACCTGCGCCTACTCCGTGAAGCCCTCTCGGGTTGCCCAGCGCCCTCTGTCCCTCCCTTCCCAGCACTCCTGCGGCAATGTTAATCAGCCCCTGATGGCTTAGCGGGAAAGGCTCCCCTTGCGCCATAGCACTCTGGTCGTCCCTCCTGCTTGCTGTCATGTCCCTTGACTGGGGCTGCCAGATAAAATACAGGATGCCCAACTAAATTTGAATTTCAGAGAAGCAACAAATACCTTCTTGGGATAACTATGTCCCAAGTATTGCATCCTGTATTTTTTATGCGACATCTGGCGACAATAAGGCCGGACTCTCATGCCTCTGCTTCTACAACAGCCCTTCGCATAGAAGTGAGACTGTTCTGGCCCCCACACACAGTAACTATTAGCAACAACAACTATTAGCAATAACTATTAGCAACAACAACTACAGCAAACGTTTATCATGCACTGAGTTCCTATGTTTGCCACATAGCATAGACTGGGTCATGGATGCTAAATCCATAGGCTGGGTCAAGGAGAGGACACACGTACATAATAAAGCACGTTGTTGACAACGCAAGGTGGAATTTGGTTTTTTAAAAGGCAGCGTAGTTTAAAGATTGAGGGATGTTCCTCTAAGCCACATAGTCCAGCTCTGTCGTTTACTGTCCCTCTGACTGTGGGTGTTTACCTAAATCTCTTCTTATTTTCCTTATTATAAAATGATGTCTCCCCCCCACACACCAACCTGTTTAATTCAGATAATACACTAGAGGTAAATGAAATAATACATTAAGGACAAAGCATGGTGCCCAGCGCCGAGTTAGTTCTCAAGAACTGTTAAGGGTATCCTGATGACAGAGACGGTGTCACTCTCATTGGAAATTAGAGAGGGAAGAAGCTCTTTGGCTCGGGTGATCAGCAGAGACTTGAACGACCGGGAAATGTGACAAGTCGAGGTAGCAGGACAGTGGAAGGGTAGGAGGCAGTTTGGTGAGTCAAATGGTGAGTAGACTGATTTGCCAAAAATGAACAACCTAGCTGCTTCAGTCTGTGTGGTGTTAGTTAAAAACCTTCTTTACCATCAAAAATGTTCTGTTCATCTAAGTGAGTTTTTTTTTAATTTTTTTTAATTTTATTTTTATTTTATTTATTCATTTTAGAAAGGAGAGAGAGATAGAGAGAGAAGGGGGGAAGGAGCAGGAAGCATCAACTCCCGTATGTGCCTTGACCAGGCAAGCCCAGGGTTTCGAACCAGCGACCTCAGCATTTCCAGGTCGATGCTTTATCCACTGCGCCACCACAGGTCAGGCCATCTAAGGGAGTTTTAAGTCCTTGCAGCTAGAAATCTTACTGTCTTGACAAAAATGATTTGTAAGTCTAAGGATGCAAATTGAATCTAAGAGCATAATGAATTTTTTTTAAGAAAATTTCTAAGCTTTTCATAAGGGGATAATCTTCACCAAGGTACGGAGATATTTTATTGCCTGAATCTATCTCTCAGTTGACAATAAAGAGAGTTGTACACGGTTGACCATGAACCATGAGAATCCTCTCCAAAAATGTCTTTTTCCTCCTTCTTTCCTGCAGGAAGTCTCGGACGCAGAAGCATGGACCCAGCACTCGGGACCTTTTGCAGAATCTGGGCTTCCGGTGCGGTTTGTGCTCTGAGCCGGGGCTGTGGGAATGAAACCACAGAGGGTGCCAGATGGCAGGGTGTGGGAAGTCTCGGGCTGGAAAGGGATAGCCAACATAAACAAGCGACTGGAGGTCTGAAAAATGAATGGATAAACATCCAGACCAAAGTCAACAGTGCTGGAGGATCCAACCCGGTCTCCACAGTGGGGACGCTCCAACACTCCAGGTCAGTCTCCGGTCCCTGAAAGAACATTTGTGCATCTGATTCTTAAGCATCCCTGCCTTGGGGCATTGGGTGGAAGGAAGCTCACACAGCTTCTGTAGCGATGCAGGAATTGTGAGTAGTTTCGTCAGTATGACTTTCTGTAAGATTTCTGCTTAAACATCAGATGACTGGATACCGGTTGCTATTAAAGAGGTAATAATGTTCGTTTTAAAAATATGACCCTGGTACTGTGTTTATGTTTTTAAAATAATCCTTATTTTTCGAGCTACATATTAAGCATTTATTAGGTGAAATCATATGAAGTGGGGTTTTTTTGCTTCAAAATAATCCAGGAATAGAGGCTGGATTCTCCCTGCTTTCACATATGATCCAAAAAGCTTAGCTTTTTGTATCATTTTAAAAAATCCCAACCAGGCTCTAATAGAATATATATCTTAATTTTCGTTTGTTCATTTGTTTTGTTTTAGCACAAAGAGCATTTTTTTCAGGTCTACATAGAACAAAATGAATAGGCACACTGGCAAAATGAAGACATTTGGAGCCACAGTATAAAAATCTTAACATACCTAAATATCTCGTGACAGAATGTCTATACTTGTCTATAAATTCACAGTCAGTATAACTGTGAATATTACGTACATAATACTATTGATATTCTTACTTTTCTGGATAACTGGATTGTGTAGACCTACCTGATCTAGGGAAACAGTACATACATTCAAGGAGCAGAACTTACGGTGTGGCTCCGAAGGCATGTTTCAGTCTAGCGGTTATTACTTGGTTAGCTGATGGCCCGTCTGCAGCTCAGTGGGGTCCTGACACAGACTGGGCCAAAAAGAGAAAACTACTTGAAAGTAAGGAGTCTAACTCCCTGTCCAAAAAGTCCCTGCTGGAATTCTTCTCTGACTCAACACATTTCCTCGTAGCCTTCTGGTACGATGGATTTTTTGTTTATTTGGTTTGCCTTTTCAATCTCTGATAAATTTGAATTACACTCTATGATGTGTGCTATGAGAAAAAGAAAGAAGACAAACATGCAAACTGTTTAGAATCTTTGTTTAAACTGGAATAACCGATTCAGCTTTGAAAGTAATACACGATCATTTCCTGACCAGCAGAAGACCCCAAATCCTGTGTGACCGGAGTTAGTATGCATGCAACTAACATGCCTCGAGTTTCTTTGCCGTCCTTGGGAATGCCCCGCTGTTTTCTCTAAAATATGCTTGGCACAGGCCAGGACTAGGTAATCTTACTCTGTTCGCGAAGTTGCTGGAAAACCGGCACATGTCGTATCGTACCGTTTCAAATGCAGGGAAGAGTCAGATGATCCCGCACAGCCTGCACAGCACGGGGAGGCCATGTGCAGCCTGGCTGCTCTGCTCGCAGCGTCCAAATCAATTATGCTCTAATCAGGGCTGTTTCCGGAACTGGTAGGATGGAGGTTCAGAGTGAAAAGGAAAAATTGTTATTTCTCTCCAGATCCTGTTTGCATCAGCAGACTCCATCTGAGACACATCCTGTTTGACCTCTGGCGTAGCGGGGGAGGGAAACCGTTTTTGTTTGACTTTTGACTGTCACAGATAGGAGGGCCTCCACTTTTTTCTTTCTTTCTTTGTTTCCTTTTCTTTTTTTTCTTTTTTTAAGAAAAAGCTTGACTTAACATTCAACGTGAGTCATCTTCAGTTCATAAGGAGACACAGTTTGGACTCTTCATCTTCTCCAATAGAGATCCCTAGCTCACGGAAGCCCCAGGAGGCTTGTTTAAAATGTCCATTTCCAGCCCTACCTTCAACACAGTCTTCAGGAAGGCGCGAGTCTGCCTGTCTGACAAACGGTGCCGGTGATTCTCAAGCGCAGTCAAGTTCAAGAACTTGCATCAGGACGAGAACTGCTCAAATTCATGTTCCTAATCTTAGACCACTGATTCAAACCAGGCCACTGACTCCAACCATGCTGTGACGCTGGGAAAAATGTTTTGAATTTTGACATTTAGAAGGGACCACCAAAAGAGATGCCCCTGCTTGCGGGTCCAGTAAGACTTTAAGGATGTCAGTTCCGTACATTCCCAGGGAGTGGTTGGTGCACACTGGGGGGTGAGTATGCAGTAACAGAGGGTTGGCCTGAAGGTTACTGTCAGACCCTTACCAAGTTTTCACCAAGGCATGTCAGAAAGAGAAAAATGAGGGTAAAGTTACATTTATTCAGATTACTTTGTGATTATGATCACCAGATCTTTCTGGCTGAAACATCTATCTCAGTGTGTTTGAGCCACTATAACAGAATACCACAGATTGGCTAGCTTATAAATAATAGAAATTTACTGTTCATCATTCTGCAGCCTAGGAAGTCCAGGATCAAGGTGCTAATATGGTCAGCTTCTGGTGAGGGTCCCCTTCCCGGTTTATAGCCGGCACCTTCTCAGTGTGTCCTCACATGGTGAAGGGGCTAGGGACTTTGAAAAAGCCTCTTTCATAAACCCTAATCTCATGCATAAGGGTGCCACTCTCATGACTTAAGCACCTCCAAAGGCCTCACCTCCTAATACAATCACCTTTGGGAGTTGGGATTTCAACATATGAATTGGGGGTGGGGCACAATTTTTCAGACAATAGCAACATCTTATCTATTAGAGACTCATTTTCTATTCTTTTATTTTTTTTAAATAGTTGATACATGACACCATGCCCCTTACACAAAATTTAAAATGTACAAAAGTCTCCTAACACTGACCATGTGGGACATCTCCCTCCCACGCCAAAGTTTTGGGTCCCAAACCCAGAAGCAGTCACAGTGACTCGTTTCCTATTCTTCAAGAGATGCTCTATATATACACAAGCTGCTATGTTTATAGAAACTCTTTTTTTTTTTTTTTTTGTATTTTTCTGAAGCTGGAAACAGGGAGGCAGTCAGACAGACTCCTGCATGCGCCTGACCGGGATCCACCTGGCATGCCTACCAGGGGGCGATGCTCTGCCCATCCGGGGAGTCGCTCTGTTGCAACCAGAGCCATTCTAGCGCCTGAGGCAGAGGCCATGGAGCCATCCCCACCGCCCCGGCCATCTTTTGCTCCAATGGAGCCTTGGCTGCAGGAGGGGAAGAGAGAGACAGAGAAGAAGGAGAGGGGGAGGAGTGGAGAAGCAAATGGGCGCCTCTCCTATGTGCTCTGGCCGGGAATCGAACCTGGGACTTCTGCACGCCAGGCCGACGCTCTACCACTGAGCCAACTGGCCAGGGCCTAGAAACTCATTTTTAATCCATCAGGCAGCATCTTGCACCTTGCTTGTTTCACTTAACAACATATTAAAGAGATGCTTCCATATCAGTACACTTGGGAAATCTTTTTTTTTTAATTATTCAATGATAAGTTGCTATATTTATTTGAACATTTTTTTAAATGCCCTAAAATGTACACACACACACACACATACACACACATTCACAGCCTCCTATTAGAGCTCCAAAAATGAGGGTTTTTTTTGTTTTTGTTTTTTTTCTGAAGCTGGAAACAGGGAGAGACAGTCAGACAGACTCCCGCATGCGCCCGACCGGGATCCACCCGGCACGCCCACCAGGGGCCACGCTCTGCCCACCAGGGGGCGATGCTCTGCCCCTCCGGGGAGTCGCTCTGCAGAGACCAGAGCCACTCTAGCGCCTGGGGCAGAGGCCAAGGAGCCATCCCCAGCACCCGGGCCATCCTTGCTCCAATGGAGCCTTGGCTGCGGGAGGGAAAGAGAGAGACAGAGAGGAAGGAGGGGGGAGTAGAGAAGCAAATGGGCGCTTCTCCTATGTGCCCTGGCCGGGAATCGAACCCAGGTCCCCCGCACGCCAGGCCGACGCTCTACCGCTGAGCCAAACAGCCAGGGCCACAGCTCCAAAAATGTTTTAAAACATTTTTCTAGTCCATGAAATCTAAAAGCTGAAGCCACTGGCATAATACCAATAAATAATACTAATTTAACAATTACAGTATTATAATTAAGGTTTTATAATAAAATATTTATACAATAATGATTTGTTAAACAACTTATTAAATAATAATGACACACATTTCAGAATCAAATGCTTCTGGGCACACGTCCTACTTCTGTCATTTCCGGCTCTAAGAACTTAGATAAGTTACTAATTTCCCTGAGCCAGTTTCCTCATTTAGCAAAACGGAGGGTGGGGTGGGAAATAAAACCTCCCTCCTGAAGTTGTAAAGTTTAAATAAATAATGTGTAGAAAGCACCTTGAGCCTTGGACCCAAGAAATTATCAGTTCATGGGACACGGCTACAGAGAGCTGGCAACAGATGAGTGCTGCAGAGAGGTTATGTAAGGGCTGGAGGTGTGCATTGACTTTGGCAGTTGGAAGATCAATGAAGACTCAGACAGAGCTCAGCCGGGTATTAGAAGCAAACACCAGAGTTGGCAGAAGGGGAGAGAAGGAGGTCGATGGTGAGGTCATGCATCGTTGTTGAAGTTGGGCACTACATGGTGTCTCAGAGCATTTTCATTTCATTTTCTTTTTTTATTTTAATTGATTGCTTTTAGGGGAGGGGGAGGGGGAAGAGAGAGAGAGAGAAAGAAGCATTCATTTTTTGTTCCATTTAACTTGTGCATTCATTGGTTGCCTCGTGTATGTGCCCTGCCTGAAGATCGAGCCTGCAACCTTTGCATTTTGGGACAAGGCTCTAAAGGACTGAGCTAACAGGCCAGGGTCCCTCATTTCATTTTCAACAACTATCAACTCATGGCCGATTTTCCCGCACATTCCCTGCATCTCCCCCCCTATATCATTTGAACCAAATACTAGTATCTCTAAGTATTTCATATTGTTTCATTTCTAAGTATTTCAGCATGAGCATCTAAAATATAAAGATTTTTAAAAACAAAACCGCAATACCATATTCACCCCTTAAAAAGTAACAGTTCTTAACATCATCAAACATCCAACTGTTCAAACTGCCAGTGGTCTTAAGGATGTCTACTTTATTTTACCAGATTATTTGGATCAAGATCCAGATAAGATTGACACACTGCAAAAAGCCTTTTTAAAAAGTCAGTAAGCTCTCTCTCCATTTCTCCTTTTTCCTTCTTATAATTTATTTGTTGAAGAATTGTCTTTCTTTCTGTTTCCTTCAGCCTGAATTTTACGGATTGCACCCTTGTCAAATAGTGTAACATTCCTCTCACTCCTCCTTAACTGCTATATTTTCTAAAAATTGGAATTACATCTGAAGACCTGGTTAGAGGCAGTCTTGATGGGGGGAGGGGATGAGACTATCTCATAGGGTTTGCTTCTATCAGTTTTTCCTGTGTCCTGTTTTCTTTTTTTTTTGTATTTTTCTGAAGTTGGAAACAGGGAGGCAGTCAGACTCCCGCATGCGCCTGACCGGGATCCACCCAGCATGCCCACCAGGGGGCGATGCTGCCCATCTGGGGCGTTGCTCTGTTGCAACCAGAGCCATTCTAGCGCCTGAGGCAGAGGCCAACTTTGCTCCAATGGAGCCTTGGCTGTGGCAGGGGAAGAGAGAGACAGAGAGGAAGGAGAGGGGGAGGGGTGGAGAAGCAGATGGGCACTTCTCCTGTGTACCCTGACGGGAATTGAACTGGGACTTTCACACGCCAGGCCGATGCTCTACCACTGAGCCAACCGGCCAGGGCCTTCTTTTTTTTGTGATGTGAGCAGTCACTGATGTTCAATATCAAGTCCCCCAATGTTTTTGGTTTTCCCATTGTTTTGCCCACTGTCATCCAGTGAACTCTTTTTTCTGGGCAAGGTTGAGTCACAGATTAAGGTCTCCCAGTTTTGGACCGCTAAGAATTTTCAGAAATCCACCACAAGATTATACTTTTCAGAATGATGTTTTCCCAGTTTTATTGAGATAGAATTGGCATATATCATTGTATTAGTTTAGGGTGTACAACATAATTATTTGATGTATTATATTGCAAAATAATCATTACCATAATAAGTTAGTTAACATCTATTACCTTGCATACAGGGTGTGACAAAAGTAAGTTTACAGATGTTTGTATGGGAAATAATGTAATAAATAATAAATAATAATACAAGAATAATGTGTTCCACGTACTCTCAACTGTAAACCTGCTTTCCCCCACCCTGTAGTTACAAAGGTTTTGTGTGTGTGTGTGTGTGTGATGAGAACTTTGAAGATCTACTCTCTTAGCAACTTTAAAATATACAAGACAGTATTGTTAGCTATAATCACCATGTTGTACGTTGCATCCCCAGAACTTACTTGTCTTATAACGGAAACTTTGTACCTTTTTCCCACAGTCACCCCCACACTCCATCTCTGGCAGCCACTTCTCTGTTTCTGAGTTCAAGTATTTATATTCCAGGTTTTTTATAAGTGAGATCATACAATATTTGCCTTTCTCTGACTTATCTCACTTAGCATAATATCCTAAAGTTCTAAAAATGTTGTCACAGATGACATGATTTTCCTCTTCTTGTGACTGAATAATATTGCATATATGAATGTATAGCATATGTATATACATTTTCTTCATTCATTCATTTGCTGATGGACACTTAGGTTGTTTCCATATCTTCCATCCAAGTACTAACCAGGCCCGACCCTGCTTAGCTTCCGAGATCAGACGAGATCGGGCGCGTTCAAGGTGGTATGGCCGTAGACTGTTTCCATATCTTGACTACTATAAATAATGCTGCAGTGAACATGGGGTACAGCTATCTTTTCTAGATAGTGATTTTGTTTTCTTCAGATATATACCCAGAAGTGGAATTGCTGGATCATATGGTAGTTCTATTTTTAACTTTTTGAGTAAACTTATAGTGGCTACACCAATTTGCGTTTCTACTAATGGTTCACAAATTTTCCCTTAACTCCACATCCTTGCTTACACTTGTTATCTCTTGTCCTTTTTTATGAGTGGTGTGAGGTGGTATCTCATTGTGGTTTTGGTTTGCATTTCTCTGATAATTAGGGATGTTGAGCATCTTTCCACATACATCTTATTGGCCACTTGTATGTCTTCTTTGGAAAAATATCTATTTAGTTCTTGTGCCCATTTATTAATCAATTGTTTGGTTTTTGCTATTGAGTCATGTGAGTTCTTTATATGTATATTTTGAGTATTAACCCCTTGTTAGATACATGATGTCCAAATATTTTCTACCGTTTCGTAGCTTGCCTTTTCATTCTGTTAATGGCTTCCTGTGCTGTGCAGAAGCCTTTTAGTTTGAGGTAGTCCCACTTGTTTCTGTTTTCATTGCCTTTGCTTTTTGGTTTCAAATTCAAAAAATCATCGATGCCCTGGCCGGATAGCTCTGTTGGTTAGACTAGAGCAGGGGTCCCCAAACTTTTTACACAGGGGGCCAGCTCACTGTCCCTCAGACCATTGGAGGGCTGGACTATAAAAAAAACTATGAGCAAATACCTATACACACTGCACATATCTTATTTTAAAGTAAAAATACAAAACGGGAACAAATACAATATTTAAAATAAAGAACAAGTAAATTTAAATCAACAAACTGACCAGTATTTCAATGGGAACTATGCTCCTCTCACTGACCACCAATGAAAGAGGCGCCCCTTCTGGAAGTGCAGTGGGGGCTGGATAAATGGCCTCAGGGGGCCACATGCGGCCTGCGGGCTGTAGTTTGGGGACCCCTGGACTAGAGCCCTGGTTGGCAAACTGCGGCTCGCGAGCCATATGCGGCTCTTTGGCCCCTTGAGTGTGGCTCTTCCACAAAATACCACGTGTGGGCGCTACCTCGGTAAGGAATGTACCTACCTATATATTTATAGTTTAAGTTTAAAAAATGTGGCTCTCAAAAGAAATTTCAATCGTTGTACTGTTGATATTTGGTTCTGTTGACTAATGAGTTTGCCGGCCACTGGACTAGAGCATCAACCCAAAGCACAGAGGTTGCAGGTTTAATCCCCAAACAGGGCACATACAGCAACAGATTGATATTCTTCTCTCTCTCTCTCTTTCTCTCTCTCCCCTCCTCTCTGGCTAAAATCAATCAATAAATAAAAAATTTAAATCATTGACAAGATCAGTATCCAAGAGCTTACCCCTCTGTTTTCACCTAAGAGTTTTATGGTTTCCAGTCCTATGTTTACATCTTTAATCCATTTCAGACCTGGTCCTTTACCTATATTTTTCTGAACACAAAGAAGGGGAAATAGAGTAGAGTGATAGTTCTCAAAGCTCCATTTTTTTCTGATAAACTTTGCCCTGTTCTTGTGTTTCTTTCACTGAAACTGTCCCACTCCACAATCTTCTCCAGTAACTTTCTTGCTGGTTAATGTGCCTCTTCCACCTCTCCCCCTTCCCTTCTGATTCTGTATCAAGAGAGCCCACAGAACCATTCATCTGGCAATGACAGAATCCTTCTAAGGGCAGAACGAGTCACAAAATACAAAATCCTCTTTGGCTGTCAAGATAGGGAAAAGAATGGGAACTGTGCTGTGTAATCGTTTTTGTCCCTTCACAGGTGAATGAATGATGGATTAAACCAGGCCAAACTCCAGATGGGATGCAGAGACCCATGGAATGAGCTAAGAGGCGTCACCTGAGCAAAACCATGAGTTGCTGGAGGAAGAATGCGTGCCTATGACAAACTGCGTGCTGCAGTTAATGTTAATCAGTTGACCACAGGCACCTTGCTGGACTAGCAGGAATGTATTTGAGGCCAGAGATCATGCTAGGGCCTCCCTGGTAACTGTGTTAAAGGGAGGCAGTTACACTCTCTCTTTTTCTCTCTCTCCCTCTCTCTCTCTTTGCATATAGAGCTGGCATTCTTGACTCTGAACCTCATGCCATGCTCTGGTACGCTACCTCTTTTCATTTCTAAGCAAGCCATCCATGGTCAAAGCCTGACGGAAAAGCGCTGGGAAACTCCTGGGCACCAGGCCCACTATCCCAAGGTAAGCACATGATGGTCCAGGCAGGAGCCAAGGGGAAAGGGCTAGTTGCTTAGCTCTGAAAATATTCCAAGCTCCTTAGAAAAGATGTCGCTCCGGCCTCTCTTCCCTACAGCCTCTGCCAGGAAAATTTGAGCCCAGTTTAACAAACAGAAAGGTAGAAGACTTGACCTTGTGTTAAAATTGGTTATTTTCAAAAACGATACTCTGGTTTACTTAAAGGTGCAGTGCAAATAATTGGGTTCATATGTTTCACCAACTCACATGAAAAGCGAGTATCCATGTGAGTGGTAACTCTCTTTCACACAGAAAAATTCAAACTAAAAGAAGCAACCCAGCGGAGCTGGGGTTGCTCAGAGCTCAGGCTTTGGGATTAGACATACTTTGTCACACCCTGACTCCATCAATATTTAGCTGTGTATCTTTGAGCAGGTTGCTTAATCACTCTGATCCAGATTTTCCTTATCTATGAAATGAGGATAACTAACCATACCTACTATATAACATTGTCATGGGCACATGTGTGGGCACTTCACATTGAGCCAACCAGAGTATGGGTTCAAAAAAATATATCTGTTCTTGCTGCTAGGGGTTCTTAGAGAGTCAGACTTAATGACTGTGCACGATTTTTTAAATAAACTTTAAATTTTTGGAATAATGTTACATTTACAGAAAAGTTGCAAAAATAGTCCAGAGAATTCCATTTACCTTTTACCCAGACTTTTTTAAAGTTAACATCTGACAGTACTATGGTTGAGAAGCCAATATTGGTTTACTACTATTAACGGTTACTATTAAACTCAACATTTAATCCAGATTTCACAGTCTCTTGTTCTAGGATATAATCTAAGATATCACATTGCATTTGCAAGAATGTTTTTAATTGACACAACAATTAACATTATCAATCAATCAACTAGTGACTCCATAGTCAAAACCTAAATATGCCTTTCTAAATCACTTGAGAAGTATTGAAAATCAGTTCTTCTTTTAAGTAGTTTTTTTTTTACAAATTGATTGATCTATATGCTAATTATAAATTGACATAGTTAATCCTTTTGCATGGTTAAGGAAAAAGTCAAATGCAAGTTAGCATCTATCTGAATCATCACAATATTCATATTTGAAATGGGTAAGATTTTACTGTGTACATAATCATGGCTGGCAGCGATACATGTCTGGCACTTAGTAGGTCTTCAAAAAGTGTTGATTGGCCTGACCAGGTGGTGGCGCAGTGGATAGGGTGTTGGACTGGGGGATGTAGAGGACCCACGTTCGAGACCCCCGAGATTGCCGGCTTGAGCGCGGGCTTATCTGGTTTGAGCAAAATTCCACCAGCTTGAGCCCAAGGTTGCTGGCTCCACCAAGGGGTTACTCAGTCTGCTGAAGGCCCACGGTCAAGGCACATATGAGAAAGCAATCAATGAACAACTAAGGTGTTGCAACGCGCAATGAAAAACTAATGATTGATGCTTCTCATCTCTCCGTTCCTGTCTGTCTGTCCCTGTCTATCCTTCTCTCTGACTCACTCTCTGTCTCTGTAAAAAATAAAAAATTAAAAGAAAAGTGTGGATTGCCTGACCAGGCGGTGGCGCAGTGGATAGAGCGTCGGACTGGGATGTGGAAGACCCAGGTTCGAGACCCCGAGGTCACCAACTTGAACACGAGCTCATCTGGCTTGAGCAAAAAGCTCACCAGCTTGAGCCCAAGGTCACTGGCTCGAGCAAGGGGTTACTCAGTCTGCTGAAGGCCCGCGGTCAAGGCACATATGAGAAAGCAATCAATGAACAACTAAGCTGTCGCAATGAAAAACTGATGATTGATGCTTCTCATCTCTCTCTGTTCCTGTCTGTCTGTCCCTATATATCCCTCTCTCTGACTCTCTCTCTGTATCTGTAAAAAAAAAAAAAAAAAAAAAAGTGTGGATTGTACCTGACCTGTGGTGGTGCAGTGGATAGAATGTTGACCTGGCATGCTGAGGTTGCCGATTCAAAACCCTGGGCTTGCCTGGTTAAGGCTCATACCCATTCCTCCCCCACCACCTTTCTCTCTCTCTCTCTCTCTCTCTCTAAAATCAATAAATAAAATATTTTTTAAAGTATGGGTTGCTACCCTAAAGTAAAAGAGAATTCGAACCTCCTGACAACTTGATCTGCTTTACAGGCACAGTTAGGTGTATTTTGCCTTGAGCTGAGTCTTATTTTGAATGATCTCTCAGAGCCTGATTGCCCACAGAACCTGTTTGTACAAGAATCTGAGCAAATAAGACTTACTGTTTGGCAAACCAGGAATTCCTCTACCATCGTTCACTCAGCAACGATTGTCCCGAGGGGGGATCAATTCTGATGTTGAAAATAAATCATATTTACTTTTATCTCTGAAGAAAAAATATTCATGTGTGTGAATTCAGTTTCTTGGAGGTCAGTTGCGGTAGTTGCTATTTTTAATAAACAGTATTAACCAGGAATGATGACAATCACCAGGGTAGCTCTAGCAATGAAAAAGACAGAGATAAGGATGTCCAGCCAGCCGTGTGCTTCATGGTGTGACCAGGTGGTCTGCTGTAGCCATCCTGGGGCCTCAGGGGGGCTTTATGACAAGATCGGAGTGCAAGGGCATGGCCACCTTCACCAGTGTTAAATGCTGCGGCATTCATTGCATCTAAGTCATTCATTTCATTATTATTTTTTTTTTTTAGATTTTCTTTTTTTCTTTTTTCTTTTTTTTTTGTATTTTTCTGAAACTGGAAACGGGGAGAGACAGTCAGACAGACTCCCGCATGCGCCCGACCGGGATCCACCTGGCACGCCCACCAGGGGCGACGCTCTGCCCACCAGGGAGCGATGCTCTGCCCCTCCAGGGCATCGCTCTGTCGCGACCAGAGCCACTCTAGCACCTGGGGCAGAGGCCAAGGAGCCATTCCCAGCGCCCGGGCCATCTCTGCTCCAATGGAGCCTCAGCTGCGGGAGGGAAAGAGAGAGACAGAGAGGAAGGAGGGGGTGGGGGTGGAGAAGCAAATGGGTGCTTCTCCTATGTGCCCTGGCCGGGAATCGAACCTGGGTCCCCCACACGCCAGGCCAACGCTCTATCGCTGAGCCAACCGGCCAGGGTCTCATTACTCTTTTATTCAACATAAAATACCTTATCGAGTGGCCACTCCAGACCGTCTATTAGATTTCTGCTACTAAAAGTGTAGCCTGAGGGGCATTTGTTTACTTGGGGGCTGATTAGAAATGCAGAATTTCAGGGCCCACTCCAGTCTGAATCAGAATCTGCATTTTAACACGATCTGTAGGTGATTCTCATGTAAGAAATCCAAGAGCCAGGAACCCATCAGGAGACAAATGATCTATCTATTGGAGGGACTGTTGGTAAAGCTTTGGTCAATCACAGGACACCAGTAAAGAAGGGCAAAGGACCCCAAAACTAGTACTAGCAGAAAGCTCTTATTACCCAGCAGGAGTTGAAGCTGTAGGGAGAACTGCTCAATAGAACCCAGTGGTCTTTAGTCAAGAGAAGCAAACATTACCAAGCCGTGCCGTGGGAAGGAGCCAGCTAGGGAATAAATACCCCAACTTTTCTCTCATTCTCCTGCCAGTTCCTTTTAACATAGTACAAAGCCAGAGGGCAAGAGAGCCCAGTTGGTGCAGTCTGTAAAAATCACATGCCCTGGGCAAAGAGCACAATGGGAAAGAGTCTCTGATGGGGCCAACAGAGAATACCCATCATGCCATGAAATGTGGCCTCTTTTCTCAATGAGTTTGGTCTCTAGATCTTATGAACCTGTGGTTTGGAGGTGATCATAGCCCCTATTGTTCCAACTTAAACAAAAAGTATTTTTTCAAAGTGGCCTGGAATTTGATATTCTAGGATTCTCCTAGACCCTTCTTTCACAAGCTAACCATAAGTCATAGTAACTATTATATGGAAAGGCATTCAACTAGATACTAAGAAGGAGATAACAGTATTAGATATGGTCCCTGCCTTCAAGAAGCTTGTGATTTTAGGTGAAACTTTGCAAAGAGACTCAATCAATCAACCAGAATATACAGGAGTATATCAAGTTGAAACCAGACTGCTGGGTTTGAACCTCAGTCCTGACACTTCCTAGCTGTGGGGTTGTGGGCATGCTGCCTAACTTCTCCATGTCTCTGTTTTTTCCTCTGTGAAGTTGAAATGATAAGAGTTACCCGCCTCGATGGGTGCGGTGTTGGTGGTGAGGATTAAATGAGTTAGTACGAGAAAAGTATTGTATGTTCAGTGGTACCCACCGCATCGTCAACCTTCAAGTTATTAAAAACTAAGGATTAACCACATTCCCAGTGGCAGAGGGCTTCAAAGAACAAACTATTAGGTCTATGACATCAAGCTGCCCTTCTAAATTTTTGTATTTAAGTAAGTCAGTTAAATGAGAAAACACTAAGTACATAATTGTATGGTTGGCACAGGAATAAGGAAGAATTGAAACAAATAGTTGAGAAACCCTGATCCCCAGTTACTTCTAGCCCTTAGATTCCACTCAATGCCTTGTCTGAGTGTCCTTAGAGACTGAGAGACTTTCTAAGGGTACAGATGCCTACCAAACTTTCTAGTTTAGAGGTAAATGAAATGTAACTATAAAAATAGGAGCGCTTCTAAGAAACTGAAGTTGGTTGTATACTCACAGCTATTCTGTGCTATATAGCTGTGCTGATGGAAGTCAAGTATATTTGTCTGAGGGCAGAAGTCAGCTCTTAAGATTTTGTTTACCTACCTCTTAGTCAGGAGTTCTAAAACCGCAGGCTCCTTTTGTTAGATCCCACACTTTTCTTCACTTTTGGATGAACTTTTGACCTAAATTGTATTTCCAATCTTGAGTCATTTCATGGAAGGTCGTTAGTGACTGGTTAAGCACACACGTGCGTGCGCGCACATACACACAGTCATATATTACATCTCCAAGCCAACTGAATTACAGAAGAAACCAATTTGAAAACTTATTGAATTAAAGCCCTAGAAGAGAGAAATGGGTTTTATTGTTAGTGGTTGGCATAACAACTTAATATGCTAGAGAGTAATATGTGCTCTGTTCACATCGTTGGAGACTCTGACAAGTTCAAGGCCAGGCCTTTGCCTCTAAATCTTGTTGCCAAGGTAATGTAGCATAAGGCCAGAGTCCACTGAAATGAATACCTCTGACAGCTCATGCCAGCAGGAGCTATCTGATTAAAAGGGATCTTGAAAAAAAAAAAGAGAAAGAAACAGTTTTTTTTTTAAACAAGAGCAGGAGGTGAATGCGAAGGCGGGATATTGAAATATCCAACAGAAAATCTGGAGAAAAAAAAAGCAACCGATGGGTGCCAAGAAATATCTCAACAAAGGGGTCTGTTTTATTAGCAAGGGGTTGGTGATGTGTGAAGGGCTGCAGGCAGCCATGTTTGCAAGCAAAATGATACTGCCCCAGTTTGGTTCCCTGGCTCAAGTTCAGCAGAAGGATTTCACTTGATTGGTGGCCGCTCCCTTTCCCACCACAGATATTAATTTGACAGATCTTTTTCTGTGATAATTCATTAGAGAAAATAGTTTCTGAGGGACTTTATAGGTCACACTTATGTCCCGGTTAAAAAAAAAAAAAAAAAGGGAATCCACAAAATAACTCAACCCAGAGCAAAGGCCACTCGCATGCCACTGCCTTCAGCCATGCCGTTGCCTTCAGCCAATGGAATGACTTTTGGGATAATCTTCTGATTCATGTCCCTGTGTTCTGTTAGTTGAGGATTTACAGGAGAATATTCCCAGGTCTATGATCCTAGGGAATTCCTATTTTCTTAGTTGTTTTTTTTTGTATTTTTTTCTGAAGCTGGAAACAGGGAGAGACAGTCAGACAGACTCCCGCATGCGCCCGACCGGGATCCACCCGGCACGCCCACCAGGGGCGACGCTCTGCCCACCAGGGGGCGACGCTCTGCCCACCAGGGGCGTTGCTCTGTTGCAACCAGAGCCACTCTAGCGCCTGGGGCAGAGGCCAAGGAGCCATCCCCAGCGCCCGGGCCATCTTTGCTCCAATGGAGCCTTGGCTGCGGGAGGGGAAGAGAGAGACAGAGAGGAAGGAAGGGAGATGTGGAGAAGCAAATGGGCGCTTCTCCTATGTGCCCTGGCTGGGAATCGAACCCGGGTCTCCTGCACTCCAGGCCGACGCTCTACCACTGAGCCAACCGGCCAGGGCCTATTTTCTTAGTTTTATGTGCTAAATCTGGGATTTGTTCATGATCAAACTGTTGTCCTTAGAGTGTCTTATGCTCTAAGAATGGAGAAAAAGAACAAATCTTCAAGGTCATGACCATATTTTCCATCTCGATTTGATCCAGGTGGCACATGAATCATCCCTCCTTCCCACTTTCAAAGATTGAATGGGAATAATCAATAACTGGGAACATGTGGGTCACAGGGTAAAAGGTAGATTCTGAAAAGAGTTTAGAATCCAGACCAGCAACTCTAATTTAAAGTTCCTATGAATTCAGATCAGAGTATTATTTCATAAGCAAATAAGGAATGAAAATTTACCATGCTTATCCTATGCTATACGAGTAGCTTCTATTAATACAATACAAGAATTAATGGAGAGGATTTGGGCCTTAAGAATTATTGACCCAAATCAAACTCCTGCCTCTGCAATTGATTAGCTAAGTGACGTTGGCAAAATATTGAACATGTTTGGTCTCTGTTTCTTTTCTTTTTCTTTTTAGAATTTATTTATTGATTTTAGAGAGAGAGAGGGAGGGAAAGAAAGAGAGAAAGAGACAGAAACATCTAACTGTTCCTGTATGTGCCCTGACCGGGGATCAAACCCACAACCTTTGTGTATTGGGATGCCACTTTAACTAACCAAGCTCTCTGGCCAAAGCTAGTCTCTGTTTCTTAAGCTATAAAACAAGGTGGATGATCCACGCCTTTTCTTATAACAGTAGTTCTTTACCTGAAACACCCAAATCGCAGAGAGAACTTTTTAGAAATTCAGAATCCATGGACCCCGCCTCAATCTCTACTAAATCAAAACTTGTACTTTTCAAGAGCTCCACACATGATTCTGATCTGCATCACTGTTTAAAAGCAACAAAGATTATGCATAGCTTGTGAAGATAAACAAGCTACTATATGTGAATTGTCTTAAGCCCCTTGATCAAAGAAGGCTACTGTTAAACTTGCTTATTGAAATTAGGAATGTTGGAAACTTGGCACACATAAAATATTTACATTACCCTCTACTATCTGAAGTATTTGGCGATGTCCAAGCTTTAAATGAAAAGCTCTTTGAAGTAACTCTCTTTGTTCTCGGTTTGCAATATTCTCCTCAGACTTTATTGATCTGGACAGAGTGATGATTGATGTTTATCTAATCTCACTGGCACTGTTCTGAGTGCCTATAGGTGTTAGCTTATTTGATCTCATCCCCTCATATACACATGCTATGGAGAGATTAAGTAACCTGTCTAAAGCCTCATGGGTAATAACAGGTAGAGGTGGGCTTTGAACCCAGGAACCCCACTCCAGAGCTCTACTCTTGATCTTTGTGCTATTCACCACTTGGCAGGTCAAACATTTCTAATGAATAAATTGCTTGACTTTCTAAGTGAAAACAAAAGCCTATACATAGGAGTTTTTCTAGCTGAGATCATCATTTCATCAAGTGTGGTCCTTCGACTTCCTACATCTGAATGATACGAGAACTTATTAAAAATACAATTTCAGGCCCTGGCCGGTTGGCTCAGCGGTAGAGCGTCGGCCTGGTGTGTGGGGGACCTGGGTTCGATTCCCGGCCAGGGCACATAGGAGAAGCGCCCATTTGCTTCTCCACCCCCACCCCCTCCTTCCTCTCTGTCTCTCTCTTCCCCTCCCGCAGCCGAGGCTCCATTGGAGCAGAGATGGCCCGGGCACTGGGGATGGCTCCTTGGCCTCTGCCCCAGGTGCTAGAGTGGCTCTGGTCGCGGCAGAGCGACGCCCCGGAGGGGCAGAGCATCGCCCCCTGGTGGGCAGAGCCTCGCCCCTGGTGGACGTGCCAGGTGGATCCCGGTCAGGCGCATGCAGGAGTCTGTCTGACTGTCTCTCCCCGTTTCCAGCTTCAGAAAAATTTTAAAAATAAAAAAATAATACAATTTCAAGGGACTACTTCCAGACCTACTGTGCTAGAAGCTCAGGTATGCATGGGGTCTAGGAGCTAGCATTTAAAAACCACACTCTTTAGGGAATTTTCCCCCCAGATTCAATGAGGTATATGATTCATAAAAATTACATATATTTAGGTTGCACAATGTGATTTTTATGATGTGATGATGCAATATATATGATACATTGTGAAATGATTACTGCATTCAAATTAATTAACACACCCAACACCTCAACTTTTGTGGTGAGAGGTGTGGTGAGAATACTTAAGATTTACTCTCTTAACAATTTCAGGTGACTCTCAAGCCCAGCAAAGTGTGAGAACCTCTGGCCTGGATCAATATTTGTGGGTCACCATTGTTGGAGATGAGAATGGGTAGAACATTTTGGGAGACACTGACCCTAAGCTATTTTCCAGAATCAGACGTTGGGTGCTGTCTGGCTCTAATGTTCAGTCTTGTGGCTAATGAATAATTTGCTCAAGGCACAGCTCTTACTCAGGAACAACTGATTATTGTCTGTCAGGGAAGGAAGCCAGCAAACTGACAGTATGAATTTGCCTTCAGGGCCCAGACCCATTTTCCTTCAAGGGGTTCCCACTTGTTGGTAGCAGGGCTAGCACTGGCCTAGAACTTTGATGTTTTCTTTTTTAAATATCCAAATGCCAGGGAGGCTCCGTGTCACTGCACACACAGGAACAATGGCAGAGTCACAGAGCGTACTGTTTGGAATGTGGTCTGGCCCCATTAGGGCTTTGAATTGGACTGGAACTTGCAGACTTGCACAAGAGTTCATCGTGGTGTCTTTTTCAGATGGGCAAAAGAAAAAAGGAGGCCAAGAGGCTAACCCAGAAGGATTGGGCATTTGTACTTTGGAAGAAGTCCATGGTGATTCTTTAAGGAATTGAAAAAATTCCATGTGAGGCTCCTTGAGGTATAATTGATGTGCAGTAATTTTTTTTTTTTTTGTATTTTTCTGAAGCTGGAAACGGGGAGAGACAGTCAGACAGACTCCCGCATGCACCCGACCGGGATCCACCTGGCACGCCCACCAGGGGCGATGCTCTGCCCACCAGGGGGCGATGCTCTGCCCCTCCAGGGTGTCGCTCTGTCGCGACCAGAGCCACTCTAGCGCCTGGGGCAGAGGCCAAGGAGCCATCCCCAGCGCCCGGGCCATCTTTGCTCCAATGGAGCCTCAGCTGCGGGAGGGGAAGAGAGAGACAGAGAGGAAAGAGGGGGGCCGGTGGAGAAGCAAATGGGTGCTTCTCCTATGTGTCCTGGCCGGGAATCGAACCCGGGTCCCCCACATGCCAGGCCGACATTCTACCGCTGAGCCAACCGGCCAGGGCTGTGATGTGCAGTAATTTTTTTTACTGAGTGTACAGTTCAATGAGTTTTGGAGGGCAGCTATCCTCAACATCATACCACCAATGCCAGTTCTGTGAGTTTCACTAGTATCAGGCAGCCAACATCAAATAACATATAGATCATCTCTGACTCCCTAAAGAGCTCCCTGTACCCCTTTGCAGCAAAGTCCACTCCTTTTCTCCTAGTCCTGGGCTACCAACTGATATGACACACGTTTGTATTCTAGAATGTCACATGAATGGAACTTATAATATACAGCCTTTTGTTGTTGCATATATCAATAGTTCTTTCCTGTTTATTACCAAGTAGTATTCTGTTGTGTGGGTTACAGCAATTTATTTATTAATTCACCAGCTGATGGGGATTTGGGATATTTTTACTTTTCTGGAAGAGATTAAGACTGGAAAATGAGATAGTTTATGCCTACAGACTCTGATAAAAATAATCATCACACTGGAAATCCTAACACCTAAAGAAGAAGGGGCTTCCCAACTACTATGAGTTGACGTTTCCTGCTCCTCCTCCTCTTCCTCTGTCTCCCTCTCTTTCTCTCTCTCTCTCCTCTCTCTAAAAATTAATAAATAAAATCTTTAGAAATTTTTTTTTTTGTATTTTTCTGAAGCTGGAAACGGGGAGAGACAGTCAGACAGACTCCCGCATGCGCCCGACCGGGATCCACCCGGCACGCCCACCAGGGGAGACGCTCTGCCCACCAGGGGGCGATGCTCTGCCCCTCCAGCGCGTCGCTCTGTTGCGACCAGAGCCACTCCAGCGCCTGGGGCAGAGGCCAAGGAGCCATCCCCAGCGCCCGGGCCATCCCCGCTCCAATGGGGCCCCGGCTGTGGGAGGGGAAGAGAGAGACAGAGAGGAAGGAGGGGGGGGGGTGGAGAAGCAAATGGGCGCTTCTCCTATGTGCCCTGGCCGGGAATCGAACCCGGGTCTCCCGCACGCCAGGCCGACGCTCTACCGCTGAGCCAACCAGCCAGGGCTAGAAAATTTTTTTAAATAAAAAAAAGAAGGACATTCTTTTGTGGACCTAGAAACAAATGGGAAGGAGGAAATGCCACTAAATGGTGTTGGGAGTGATTAGAAGAATATTTTATGTCCTTTGAAAAGCTCTGAAATGATACTACCATGCTCAGACACATGAGGGCGCTCTAACCAGCCAGCATGAGCACTTTTTCATTCTAACAAAGGTTGTTTGTTTTTTAATTTATTGGAATGTTTTGTTGAAAACCCTGGTGAATTCTCAATCCCACTCTTGGTCTCGTTGGCCACTCTTGGATGAGAGAAAAGAATTTGGCATCAAGTGGATCCGTCTTTGACTAGTCCTCAGGGGTTTATTGTACCCAACCACAGTTTCATGGTGAGGCTCCAGTCAGCTGCCCCACTTCAACTAACATGGAAAGGCTTTCCAAAGGGCTCTAGATTAGATTATCTCATAAATCACAAAGCGAACTGAGATTGTCCCCAAACTTCCTTTTTTCATTTTATTGTTATTTTCAGGCCTTCCCAGAATGTAGCGCAGAAGTATGAAAAAATAATGCTGGGCTACATTTTATACAGACTTGTTCGGCACTCCTTCCACATGGATCTACAGTTTAGCTGGTTGAGGGTCGTTCATTTTTGTCCAAGGAACCACTGTGATCCACATAGAGGAACACTACCTTTACAACAAAGCAACACGGAGAGAGGATGGGTTTACTGGTTTTGGCTTCTAAACAGCTGTTCAAAACAAAAAAAATATTCTGGATACATTTAAAAGTTTTTGAAAATCAATGACTCATTTGTTAAAGAGGAACCAAGTATAAAATAAAAGGCACTTCATAAAAAACTTCATTAGAATGCTCTGATGAGAGTCGGAGTGAATTTAATGCTGGGGAGGGGAGTGCATGATTTTCTTGCAAGGTCTAGGAAGTCTTAGACGCTTCCTCTCTTGGGGAAAGGGTTGGTTTTATTCTATCATTTGCAAGGACTTTTTACAATGAGCAGCATAAAATGATCTCTTGAAGAAAGCAGTCTTTTACTCAGTCAGCCTATCCAACATAAAATATGATAATTGTTTCAAGCAGAAAATTATCTGGCTGTTACATCCAAATTATATAATAGCATGGCCTTAAAATGAGGGAGAAAATAGTGAAGAGATGATTCCAAGAACAGGACGTGGCGCTAGCCTGGATTCGTGGAGGCTCGGCCCCAATCAGGAGGACCACCCTGGAGTGTTCTCTTCCCCCATTTGGGTAAAATCCTGAGCCATTCAACCAGACCCGGGCCTTTCTCACAGTCCCATGATAGACCTTCTCAATCATCCCCTTCAAAAGGCATTCTCTCATTCTATTCTTATCTTATCCCCTTGTTTCCAAAGCTCACTGGCTGTGTGAGTGTGGTGGTTAAAAAGATAGACAAATGAGTTATAGCTGGCTACGTGATCTTTAAAAAATTACCTCTCCAAGTCTCAATTTCTCCAATATAAAATGGAGATTGTAATAGTATCTATTTCATATCCCCATAATAATACCTATCTGAAGTTGTTGAAAAGACTAACAAGATAATGCATATAAAGCCTGACCTGTGGTGGCGTAGTGGATAAAGCATCAACCTGGAAGCACTGAGGTTGCCGGTTCAAAACCCTGGCTTGCCTGGTCAAGGCACATATGGGAGTTGATGCTTCCTGCTCCTCCCCTTTCTCTCTCTCTCTCTCTCTCTCTCTTTCTCTCTCTCTCCCCCCTAAAATGAATAAATAAATAAATAAAAATTTTTAAAAAAGATAATGCATATAAAGCAATAAGGTAATGCATATAAGATAATGCATATAAAGAGTCTGATATATACATAGTAAGCACTTAATAGAGATTGACATTATCATGATTAATATTGTTATTATTCCTAGTTTGGCCCCTCTCAACTATGATCCGACCTCCCCATCTTGGTAATCCATCTTCAGACTCCCATGGGAAAACTCTTCTCAGCCAAGCCCTTAACCTCTCTTGTCCCTGTATCTCCCCTAAGGATTGTCCTCCCCTCCCGCCGGGGCTCACAGACAAGATGCAGCCAATGTTAACAAGCTTGTCCCATCACATAGCAGAGTTGTCTAAGAATGCCAGGAATGTCAAATGGCCATCACCTTAGCTAACTATCAATTTGGGATGGATTTACCTTAAAGGTGACACACTCTTCATTCTATTACAAATCCCTACACTCTTCATCCAGTCAGAGGAGAAATGCGAGCATATTCTGCCCATCAACAGTTGTCTTCTTATAAATGAGATGCAGAAAGAGTCCAATGTGAGTGGAAATGTATTCTGTTTCAGGAGGGGAAATGTTATTTTATATCATTCCAGTTACATCCCCAGCAAGCAACAGAGTTAAAGCCAAGGCTGACAATTATAACTCCAAGTTTTGCTAGAAATGTACAATAAAAGAGAAGAAAATCCAAAGAGACAGTGATCCCAGTTTTAGAAAATTGCCTCTGGTTATAAAGCTCTGCAAAGGATGAATGAGGAGAATCAAAGCGCCTCAAAATAGATTTGTTAACATTTCTTTTTTAAGAATGGAGGGGGAAGGTTCTTACAGACAGTTCAGAATAGCTTATAGTCAAGCTGTATTTTAAACAAGTTTTTTTTTTATTAGTCGGTGTAGTGATATAGATTTTGGATCTGTCTAGCTGGGCTGATATTCTGCCTCTGTGCCTTAACTTCCCTAAGCCTTGGTTTCCCCATGTGAAAAATGGGGGTACTATCACTGTCTA
Organism: Saccopteryx bilineata; assembly: GCF_036850765.1. Lineage (NCBI taxonomy): Eukaryota > Metazoa > Chordata > Mammalia > Chiroptera > Emballonuridae > Saccopteryx > Saccopteryx bilineata. The sequence continues at coordinate 96,788,472 of NC_089496.1, forward strand.
CCTCATAGCATTGTAATTAATTAAATACAATTGTCTATATATACTACCAAGCACAGTACCTGAAATGAGAAAGGGGATGGGAGATGAAGAAGAAGATAATAGAATGAGATTAAACAGAGAGGGACCTTGTCCAGACTAATAATGAAAGATGATCTGAACCCACAGGTGTGATTAACTCAGCCCCATGCACCTGCGGTCACCTGAGGTCCAAGAAAAGCAGTAAGGTGAAGGAGCTTTAACACATGGACTCTGATGTTATGTTTGTCTGTTCAGCACCTGTTGATTTATTTCCTCATTTGCCACTGTGTCTGGTTAGGTGCGAGGCAAGCTCCAGAGCAAAGGAGTAACAAACAAAGGGACTACAGCAATGATACATGCACAGAAGTAAATCCACAAATTAAACGGACATTAGAGGCTCTTCAGGTCAACCGTCTGAAGCTGGAGAGGTTAAGTGGCCTGCTCAAAGTCATGCAGCTGAGGAGAGCCAAGCCAGGACTGCAATCTGCAAGTGTCTTGAGTTCTCCCCAGGACATCAGACTGCAAGAGGAAGGAAGATAATAATAACAATGCTATTTTATTTCATATCTAACATCCAATGAAAAAGGAAAGAGAAGCCTCTATAGAGGCATCTTTTGAAGTGCAACTCACAATAGGCTTTACCCTTTAAATGGGTCACTCTGTATCACCATGGTGATTCTTGCAAGTTTTCCTGGAATCATCCACTGTTTGCTAATGAGGGCACTCCCTAGAACATAGAACTCCACCAAACAGATAAATATTTCCCAATAGAAAATACTTAGGTCCTTAAGCAGTTTAGTCAGCAATTACTTTTCCTTCTCCGCTTCTCACTCAAGGGAACAGTCTTAAAGCATGCTTCTACATTTGCATTAGGTGTTTGAGAGTTCTTTGTAAAAACCCCTTGATTCAGCCTTGGCTGGGTAGCTCAGCTGGTTAGAGCATTTCTCCCAATACACAAAGGTTGTGGGTTTGATCCCTGGTCAGAACACATATAGAAACATCGATGTTTCTTTCTCTTTCTCATATCAATAAATAAGTTTTTTTAAATAAATAAAAACCTCTTAAAATTATTAGTCATAGTCTCTTGCCCCTGTCTAGAAAATAGCACCAGGGAGGAGTTTCTTGCCTGCCTTGTCCATGATGAACCTCAGTATAAAGCACGCCACTGCACTAAGTGGGTGCTCCATAAATATCTATTAAATGAGTGAATAAATCAACTGATGGCAAGTCTGCCTTCCTGGGTTTTGTGTGATTTACATATGGAGGTACAGCCACCTTCTCACCTCCTGTCTTTCTAACTGAACAGTATGTATATCACAATTAAAAAGCCTTATAATAGTTTGGCTACTCCTCAGAATGTTTTTGTTAAAATTACATATGATGCAGCAACTCTACCTCTGAGTACATAGCCAAAAGAACTGAAAGCAGGATCTTGAAAAGATCATCTTTGCACCCATGTTCATATTAGCGTTACTCATGGTGGCCAGAAACTGGCAGTAACCCAAGTATCCACCAATGGGTGAATGAATGGACAAAATGGAATATCATTCAGTCTTTAAAAGGAAGGAAACTCGGCCTGACCTGTGGTGGCGCAGTGGATAAAGTGTCGACCTGGAAATGCTGAGGTCACCAGTTCGAAACCCTGGGCTTGCCTGGTCAAGGCACATATGGGAGTTGATGCTTCCAGCTCCTCCCCCCTCCTCTCTCTCTCCCTCTTTGTCTCTCTCTCTCCCTCTCTCTCTCCTCTCTAAAAATGAATAAATAAATAAATAATTTTTAAAAAAAAGGAAGGAAACTGACACATGCTATAATATGGGTGAACCTCAAAGACATTATACTAAGTAAAATAAACTAGGCATGAAAAGACAAGTACTGTATGATTCCACTTATATGAATTACCTAGAGTAATCAAATTCACAGAGATGGGAAGAATGGTAGTTGCCCGGGGCTGGGGAGGGAGAAAGGGGGAGTTATTGTTTAATGTGTATATTTTGGGTTTTGCAAGATAAAAATATTTGGGGATTGGCTGCAAACAGTAAGAATGTATAGTTGACCCTTGAACTGATTTGAATTCACAGATCCTCTTATATATAGCAGCTTTTTGTCAATAAATAAATATACAGTCAGCCCTTTGTGTTCCTAAGTTTCACACCTGCAGACTCAACCAACCAAGGATGAATTTTCCAACCACAGTTGGGAATCCACAGATGCATAAGGCCAATTGTATGCCTTGTTCTACACCATCTAATATTGATATAAAGGACTTGAGCTTCTGAGGGTTTGAGGATCTATGAGGATCCTGGAACTAATCCCCCATGGAATAGTTGAGATGGTAAATGTTATGTCATAAGTATTTTATCACAGTTATAATAATTCTTTTAGAGAGAGAGAAAGATTGGAAGTGTCTAAATCCTGTACAATTTGTTATAAGCATATGTATAGTTATTTTAAATAGTTTCATTAGTCTCATTTTTCTTCTTGGTCATAACTGAATATTCATTGGTAAAATCTCAGGGCATTAAGACAGCCAAAAACATCAGCTTAAAGCAGTGTCAATCTAGCAAATGAAAGACCAACCAAGACCAAGTATTTATATGTCAAGTATTTATAGGGGAGTATTTACATGGAAGTATTGATATGGGAGCTGAATTTTTCAAGCTCCCACTCAGCTATACCTATCTGTTCTTCCAGGTTTGTCCAGAGTTCCAGAGTTCCTCTGTGTAAAATATGGATTTGACCAAAATTTAAAACTAGGGTATTGATTCCACAGGAAACAAATTGGTTAATCTCTAAAATGCACAAATCAAAATTCCTGAAGCTCAAGTCCTTGTACATGACAGTGTTCCCCAAAATTTTCCTACCTACTTTTATGGGTTGAATTATGTCTCCCCACCCCACCAATATTATATATATCTATGTATATATTGAAGTCCTAACCCCCAGTACCTCAGAATGTGACTTTATTTGGGAATAGGGTCCTACAGATGTAATTTAAGATGAGGTCATACTGGAGTAGGATAGGTCCCAATCCAATATGACCAGTGTTCTTACAAAAAGGGGTAATTGGGGCACAGACACACACACTCAGGGAGAATGCCACTTAAACATGAAGACAGAAATCCGCAAGCTAAGTAGCATGAGTAAACGCCAGCAAACCACCAGTAGCAAGGGGAGAGGCATAGGACGGGTTCTCCCTCATGGCCATGAAAAGGAACTAAGCCTGCAGAAACCTTGATCTTGAACTACTAGCCCCAGAAGTGTGGGACAATAAATTTCTTCTGTTGAAGCCAATAAATAAAAGCTTTGGCATGAGCTTCCCTAACACCTCTTAGCTCCTTCTGCTTTTATTCAACCCTCCTCTCTCCATGTTCCCCTATCGCTTGGGGCTTTCACTTAGTGCATCACGGTATAGTAAAAAAAATGCTCAGGCTTTATTATTTATTGAATTTTATTAACTCGTTTCCTTTTATTACAAAAGTAATACATAGTTACGTTTAAAATTTTATTCTCACATAATTCAGAGGGAAGTAAAGTGAAAAGGAAGAGACCTTTCTCTTTGTGCTGCCTGCACGGAACTTCTCAGAAGTAATGTCTGTTAAGTTGGGTACATAAACCTCCAGAATTTTTGGTGCCTAGACATGCATGCAATTATGATTTATGCATTTGTTATTAAAAAGATAAAATGTAATTTAAGAACATGCTGTTTCGGCCCTGGCCGGTTGGCTCAGCGGTAGAGCGTCGGCCTGGTGTGCAAGGGGTCCCAGGTTCGATTCCCAGCCAGGGCACACAGGAGAAGCGTCCATCTGCTTCTCCACCCCTCCCCCTTCCTCTCTGTCTCTCTCTTCCCCTCCCGCACCCAAGGCTCCATTGGAGCAAAGATGGCCCGGGCGCTGGGGATGGCTCCTTGGCCTCTGCCCCAGGTGCTAGAGTGGCTCTGGTCGCAACAGAGCGACACCCCGGAGGGGCAGAGCATCGCCCCCTGGTGGGCGTGCCGGGTGGATCCCGGTCGGGCGCATGCGGGAGTCTGTCTGACTGTCTCTCCCCGTTTCCAGCTTCGGAAAAAAAAAAAAGAACATGCTGTTTCACAATCTGTTTTTCTTTCACTAATAATATATCCTGAGCAATTCTCCATATCAATAGAGATAGGCGTGACTCTTCCTAGTATGAATGTTCCTTACGTTATTTAACCAATTGACCAATTTGTTATTTAACCTGACATTATTTATCCAATAAAGGATATTTAGATTATTTCCACTTTAGTGCTGTTGTAATCAGGACTGAAATGAACATTCTTGTGTTTGTAACTTGAGCACTTATTTGAATATATGCACAGAATTAATAATTCTGCACCCAATTTACAATGTAGGGGTGGTTTCCCACACCACCAACCAATTCTCTGACAACAGCTGGGTGTCCTACAATCAACTCAATTCTGACACTCTCTATCTAACTGGAGATAACATGAGATCCCACAGGTTAAAGGCTCAGTCCTACAAGACTGCCATCACTTCAGATGTCATCGCAGTTCCAAGTTATCACCTGTGCTTCTGATAGACCAGCTATCGGTGGGAGGTTCTGACTACCTGTCTGGGTTGGAATTAATTTGCTAGAGAAGCCTACGGAACTCAGAGAAACATTTACTTTCTAGATTACCAATTTCTTATAAAAGGATATAACTCAGGAATAGCCTATGGAAGAGATGCAAAGAGACGTATAGGGAAAGGACACAGATTTTATGCTTTCTGAGGGCACCACTCTCCCTAAATCTCCATGTGTTCACCAATGCAGAAGCTCTTCAAAACCCATTTTTTAGGGTTTTTATGAAGGTTTTATTAGATAGGCATGATTTATTAAATCATTAGCCATTGGTGGTTAAATTTAATCTTCAGAGGTCAGGAGGTGTGACCAAAAGTTCCAATCCTCCAATCCCATGGTTGGCTCTGCTGGCAATCAGCCCCCATCTTAATAAAAGACACCTAATAAAAGGCACCCTTCTCTTTTTCTATCTATCTATCTATCTATCTATCTATCTATCTGTCATTACTTTGGAAATTCCAAGAGTTTTAGGAGCGGCATGCCAGACACTGACAAAGACCAAAAATATGTTTCTTATTATAAATCACAGTATCACAAGGGTATATTCCAAGAAAATTACTGAGTCAAACGGTGTATGTGTTTTATATTTCCATAGACATTTCCATGAACCTCAGTATCTGACAAAACTGGGATTAAATCTGTGCCATCACTTGCTAGTGGTGTTACTTCAAACAAGTTACTTATTCATTCTTAATTTCCTCAGCTATAAAATGGATATAATTTAAGGTCTATCTCAGAGTTGTTCATGGATGAAACAATAGGTTTAGTTCATACTGGTTAGGAGTTCATACTCATCATCCCTTTCTCTCCTTTGTTGTCTCTCTTCTTAACTCCTCCTTGGGTTTTAACAAAGGTCCCATTTCAAGTCAACAAATATTTATAAAACATCTAATATATGCAAGGTTTGACAAATGCTGAGGGGACTCTAATTTTTTTTTAAGGACACAGTCCTTTTTGGAGCTTATGTTATTATATAGGAGAAAAACCTCTCTCAGGTCCTAGGACCTTGATGGTGAACCTTTTTATAAAAAACTGCCCACTTTTGCAGTGCTGGTCAACCTGGTCCCTCTCACCCACTAGTGGGCATTCCAGCTTTCATGGTGGGCGTCGCAGAGCAACCAAACCGCTCTGCAATTGGCCCACCATGAAAGCTGGACCGCCCACTAGTGAGCGGAAGGGACCAGGTTGACCAGCACTGCAAAAGTGGGCGGTTTTTATAAAAAGGTTCACCATCAAGGTCCTAGGACCTGAGAGAGGTTTTTCTCCTAGGACATGGTAATCCCTGACTTAATATCATTGGAATGAATGAGTAAAGGAAGGAAGGAATGTTGCATAATGAGGAACACCCCCACTCCCGAAGAGAGCTCAGTGGAGGTCCTAGCATCATAGAGTCAGGAGTGATGGAGATGAGGCTTCTCAAGACTTTTCCTCTGAATTCCACTTCATGGCAAAGGAGGCACTGGGCTGAAGGCCAAAGCATTGGGCTAGAAAATTACTTGAAGTCTTGTGGTTTATCTTCAACTTCACATAAAATGTGTGTTGTCCTTCATGACGTTCTATGCACTTTCATGTAAATGGCCTCCTTCTCCTCAATCCTAGGGTAAAATGAACATTCCAGAAAGATGTGCCATATTTATCGGGTGACTCAAATACCTCTTCACATGCTGCCAAGGTGCGCATACCTGAGTTGGAGACGCATGAGATTAAGACAGATGGTGAATGAGCTCTCCCTTCATGCTTTTCACCAGCGGCCTCCCCTCCGACTGCCCTCCACAACCACCCCCCATCCTTAGCAGTCGCACCCTCCCAACTTCCTGCTGAGACTCTTCCATACATACCCCTGTTTGCCTTCAATCTGATTTTGCTTCCTAAATGTGTTGTTGAGTACTCACACATATATTTAAGAAATATTCCTCACAAATATTTAAGAAAAATAACTCGACCACAAAACTCCCCCAATAACCATGTCAGGTCATTCAAACCTCATGGGACACCCTTCCTTAGTCCATATTGTGTCTGCTTTTGGTCTGTTTCATTTCTGTCATCTATGACAATAGACTCTTAGAGGGATGTGGCTTGTTTCATTTAAATCTTGACAAGCACCCAAACTAACGCCGCGATCAGTTAATGTTGCTCTGGTTCGAGTGTACAGTGAAGTGCTCTCTTCTGTGTTTGAAGGACACTGTAAATGGAACATGTGTTTTGAATTGCTTCTCCAGAGCTCAGGGTGACTCTCTGATCTGTCCGCCTCTTCTCCACTCCCACTGCCTGGGCTCTGGGTCAGGCCCGCATCAGTTCTCATTTAGATTCTTGCTCTAGCCCCCTGCATGGGACTTCTTATCTTTCCATCCCCCCTTCCTTGAAGCTATTAGAGTGATTTTTCTAGCACAGAGGTCAACCCACATCATTCCTCTACTTAAAACTTAGGTGGTAGCCTGACTAGGCGGTAGCGCAGTGGATAAAGAGCATCAGATTGGGATGCGGAGGACCCAGGTTCAAGACCCCGAGGTCGCCAGCTTGAGCGCAGGCTCATCTGCTTTGAGCAAAGCTCACCAGCTTGGACCCAAGGTCGCTGGCTCAAAGCAAGGGGTTACTCGGTCTGCTGAAGGCCCACAGTCAAGGCACATATGAGAAAGCAACCAATGAACAACTAAGGTGTCGCAATAAAAAACTGATGATTGATGCTTCTCATCTCTCTCTGTTCCTGTCTGTCTGTCCCTATCTATTCCTCTCTCTGACTCTCTCTCTGTCTCAGTAAACACACACATACACACACACACACACACAAACTTAGATGGCAATGACATTATGTTTCAATTACCAACATGAGTGAGAGATCCAGACACAAGAGAGTATATATGATAAATAAAGCACAAAACCCAGCTAAACCAATCTATGATGTTAGAAGTCACTATAGTGGCCAAAAAGCAGGTACATGGAAAAGGTGCTCAGCATCACTAACCATCAGGGAAATACAAATCAAACCACAGTGAGGTATCAACTCACACCTGCTAGGATGGCTCTTTTTAAAAATAGTGTTGGCAAGGATGTGGGGAAAAAGGAACCCTAATACACTGTTGGTGGTGGGAATGTAAATTGGTACAGCCACTACGAAAAACAGTATGGCAGTTCCTCAAAAAATTAAAAATAGAACTACCATATGTTCCAGAAATTCCACTTCTGGTATTTATCCAAAGGAGTCGGAACCATAATCTTAAAGGGTACCTGCACTCCTCTGTTCACCGTAACATTCTTCTCAACAGCCATCATGTAGAAACAACTTAAGTGCCTGTCGACAGATGAATGGATAAGGAAAATGTAGGAGATATATATATATACATATATATACACATATATATATATATGAATATTTTCAAGCCAAAAAAAAAAAAGAGGATATCCCATCATTTGTAACAACATGGATGGATCTGGCGAATATTATACTAAATGAAATAAGCCAGACACAGAAAGGCAAACACTGCATGACCTCACTTATATGTGGAAGCTAAAAGAGTTGAACTCCTAGAAGCACAGAGCAGAATGGCAGTTGCCAGGGGAAGATGAAATGGGGAGGTGGTAGTCAAAGAGTTCAAAGTTTCAGTTCTGCAAGATCGGTAAATTCTGGCTCTCTACTACACAGCCTAGTTCTCATAGCTAACGATACTGTACTGCATATTTAATTTGCCAACAGGGTATATTTGATGTTATATTTTCTTCAAAAAGAGAATTATAATAAAGAAAATAGGGGGAAACTTTGGGAGGTGATGGATATGTTTATGTCCTAGATTGTGATGATGTGTTCTTATCCCCAAACTCATAGTGTTGTATATGTTAAGTATGTACAGCTTTTTATATGTCAATTATACCTCAATAAGGTGGGTAAAAGAAAAAAAGAAGTCAGGATAGCCGCTCCTGGCAGGGATGGGGAGAAGTAATGATTGGTGGGGATCATGAAATGGGCTTCTGGGATGCTGTTAATGTCCTTTTTCTTGGTCTGGGCGCTAGTAAAACAGTTGTGTTCAGTTTGTAAAAATCCGTCAAACTGTACACTTATGTTTTGGGCGCTCTTTATGTACATTCTTTCAACAAAAGATAAAAACAAACAGCATTGTTTGCCTCCCCAGCATGATAAGCCGTCTCTCACATCTCTCCCCCTTTGCCCCTCCCAACCCCATCCATCTTCCCAGGATCCAACCACACCAGATGACTCAGTGTTCTGCAAACACAGCGCGTTTCTGATTTTTTCCTGATGCTGCTCACTTTGACAGGAAGCCCTTCAGTGAGAAGTCAACTTCTCCTTTGTGGCTCTGTTCACATGTCACCTCCTCCTGAGATTTCTTCCTGACCACCCCCAGGAAAATGAATGGTTCCCTTCTCTGTGCTTTTACAGTACTTGATCATTCTTTCCCTACAGCTCCAGTGATCATACTTTCAATATGGAAAACAAAAACAAAAACCACCAGAGGATTCTTGGTCTGAAAAGGATGAGTTATACTTAAAGGGTCAACAGGATAGAATGCAGTATCAGAAATGACCTGGAACATCCAGGCTGTGTATAAAACATTGTAAAAATAGAAACATCTCTGAATTTGTTTCCTCATCTAGAAAAGAGGTTCTTAATCTTTTCTGTGCTGTGAATCCCTTCGGCAGACGGGTGAAGCCTACGGACCCCTCTATGTCAGTGATATTTTATTGAAGAACAACAACTGTAAGTGCACAAAGTATAGATGGATGATAGCTCGATGGATTTGTGCAAAGGGAATATGTTCACGTTGCTAACATCTGGATCGACAAATAACCCCAAGCCGCAACGCCCCTTCCAGTCCCCACCCTGCGAAAGAGTAAACACTATCCTGACGTCTAACTCCAGAGATTTGTTAACCTGTTCTTAAACTTCATATAAATTGAATCATACAGTATGGTTGTCTTATGCTTCTGGTTTCTTTTGCTCAGTCTTACGTTTGTGAGATTCACCCGTGTTGCTAAAATATAGTAATTGTTTATTCATTCTTGTTGCTGGTAGTATTTCATTGTATGAATACACCACTACTTACTCATTCTTCTATGATGAACATGTGGTTTATTTTCAGTTTTTCATTGTAATTAATAGTGCTGTTATAGACATCCTCAGACAGGGTAAATATACGTGTTATGTGCTCATTTCAGAACACTGTTTAAATGCGTAAGCATATCTAGTTTTTAAAATATAAAACAAAATTTAAGATATACAGTGTGTCCGTAAAGTCATGGTGCACTTTTGACCGGTCACAGGAAAGCAACAAAAGACGATAGAAATGTGAAATCTGCATCAAATAAAAGGAAAACTCTCCCAGTTTCATACCTACTCAGTGCAGTTTGATGTGGGCTCACGCACAGATCTTTTAGGGCTCCTTAGGTAGCTATCCCACATAGCCTCTACAGACTCGTCACTGACTGATGGCCTACCAGACGGGGTTTCTCCACCAAACTACCGGTTTCCTTCAACTGCTTATCCCACCGAGTAATGTTATTCCTATGTGGTGGCTCTTCGTTATAAACGCGCCGATATTCACATTGCACTTTTGTCACGGATTCAAATTTAGCGAGCCGCAGAACACACTGAACTTTCCTCTGTACCGTCCACATCTTGACTGGCATGGCCGTGGGCTGCTCCACTGTATACAAGGTGTTATGTCATCATCTGCGCATGCACACATGCTGCCACATCATCCTACAGAAACTGGGAGGGTTTTCCTTTTATTTGGTGCAGATTTCACATTTCTATCATCTTTCGTTGCTTTCCTATGACCGTCAAAAGTGCACCATGACTTTACGGACACACTGTAGTTATGTACGCGCTTCTTTATTAACATAAATCTCAGATCTAGCAGTGGATCTAACTATTATTATAATTTCAAAATAATAATGTGCATAAATTAAATTTCAAAGTTTCTGTAAAACTACAATATGCTTTGAAAATGTCTGTGATTTCTGTGGTGACAAAGTAACATATATTGTAAATATCTCTGAGATTTATTATATACGTTCATAAAAGAAAGAATGTTAAATTTCAGTTAGAAGTTAGTGGGAAATAAGTATGTGATTTTTCTTTTCCCCACCCAAGTTTGGGAAGTCCCTAAATTCATCTCTGTCTAGACTTAACCCCTTTAAAAGCAAGAATTATATCCTAACCATATTAAATATTCAGAATCTGACACAAACCTTGATACACAATATAGGTACTCAAAAAATGTTTTTGAATACTAACTCATGACTGGTAATAGCAAACTTTTTTTAAATTCATTTTAGAGAGGAGAGAGAGACAGAGAGGAAGAGAGAGAGGAGAGAGAGAGAGAGAGAGAAGGTGGGGAGGAGCTGGAAGCATCAACTCCCATATGTGCCTTGACCAGGCAAGTCCAGGGTTTCGAACCGGCGTCCTCAGCATTTCCAGGTCGACGCTTTATCCACTGCACCACCACAGGTCAGGGGGTAATAGCAAACTTTGGTTGAGCATGTACTATGTGTCAGGTATTGTGCTAGTCTGTTTAAATGTTCTTCTAAAAATCCTCACAACAACCTTTTGATTGCTGGTCCCATTTCACAGATGAAGAATGGAGGCTTGGATAAGCTATGTAACTTGCCAAAGACTTTACAACCAATAAGTGGCAGCCTAGGAATTCAAAACCAAGTGTTTCCTACCCCAGCTGACGACTAACTTCTGTGTTTCACTATTGACATTTGAATGGAGAGATAAATGAATAACTGCATGAACAAATGGATGAACTTAACCAGTCATACCCACTATCCTCCCAATCCTTATAGCTAGCTGAACAATCTCAAGAAGCAATCAGCTAGCATTGGTAACACTGTCTGGTTGTTGAAGAATATTATTCTGCAGGAGGCAATTTGACCCCCAGAAAAAAAAGTCAAACCCAGTGCTCATCAACATCGTTCTTTCATCAACTGGACTGTCATCTAGCAAATGATTGGTGACAGATGTTTACAGTGCTCAGCTTTAGAAGGCAAGCCCCTGGGCCACAGAGCTTTATTTATAGTAACCAGCACTTAACCCCAAGTACACACCTCAGGTTGCTTGTGGAAAGTGATTTGATGACCAAATCTCACTTCCTTTCAAGGAAAACACACATCACAGTCACACTCCACTCAAAACAGTTTGTCCTGTAGGAAGGGAGGAGAGGGAGAGGAGGAGAGGGAGAGAGAGAGGAGGAGAGGGAGAGGGAGAGGAGGAGAGGGAGAGGGAGAGGAGGAGAGGGAGAGGGAGAGGAGGAGAGGGAGAGGGAGAGGAGGAGAGGGAGAGGGAGAGGAGGAGAGGGAGAGGAGGAGAGGGAGAGGAGGAGAGGGAGAGGAGGAGAGGGAGAGGAGGAGAGGGAGAGGAGGAGAGGGAGAGGAGGAGAGGGAGAGGAGGAGAGGGAGAGGAGGAGAGGGAGAGGAGGAGAGGGAGAGGAGGAGAGGGAGAGGAGGAGAGGGAGAGGGAGAGGGAGAGGGAGAGGGAGAGGGAGGAAGGAACCCTGTGAAGGATTCCAGATTCTTTCCTTGCCTTGAGGGCTTGGACAGGTGTGTGTCTTTCTAGGGAATCAAACAAGATGGTCTTTCCATTCTGAGATTTTTTTTAGCCAAGGGAAACGGATTAACTTGATCCATTTCTCTTGAGAAGGTAATCTCCACGTGTGGACTCCTGAAATTTAAGAAATGGCTAAGTGTTTAAATGTTCTTCAGTTTAGCTATTCTTATTTCATTGTTTTTAAATGTTATACAAATAACATTTACACATGTAAGCCCACTTAGATATATAAGCATTTAAAGTAAAAAACTCAAAGTGTCCTTCACCCTCCCAATCCTTCTCCTTAAAAGGAAGTCTTGTTAAACATTAAGTTTCATGCATTGATTCCCAAACACTTTTTCTAAATGCATACACCATATATTTATATCTGTATGCACACACAAATATATATGTATACACACACAAATACACTTAAATATATACAGATGTGTATTATCCTTCGCATATTGTTTTACAACCTACTTTTTTCCTCAGATCATGGATGACATGTCATGTTAGTGTATCAGAGTCAATGTTATGTTTCATTTAGGCTGCAGAGTATTCTGTCTTGTGGGTCCATTATAAATGTGTTTACTGTTCTCCTATTGAAAGATTTAAATTGTTGTTTCTTTTGTTTGCTATTAGAAGCCACATAGTAATGAAAATCTTTGTAATTATTCTGTTTAACTGCTCATACAAAGATTTCTGTAAGGCAGACTTCTTTTAAGTATATTTTCTTGATCAGAAAGTCACATGTTTTAACTTTTTATAGTGATGGCCAATTTCAAGAGAAGATCCAATGATGTTTCCATTCCTAAGGAAACTTTCTGTGAGGTTTCAACTGTGAGATCCACGGTTCTGGGTAACCTCAGTCCTAAAATCACAGAATTCTTTTCACTCCACTAAAATCAACGTGTTCTCTGTATTGTTATCATCTCTGCTCTCAATGCACATTTTAGCTCCTACTAAAACGATATTTTATTATTTATTTATTTATTGAAAGAGAGGAAGAGAGAGAGAAGCATCAACTTGTTCCACTTAGTTGTGTACCCATTGATTGCTTCTCATACGTGCCCTGACCAGGGCTCAGATCAGTGACCTTGGGTTGGAGCCAGTAACCTTGGGATTGAGCCAGCGACCCCGCGATTGAACTGGCAACCTTGGTGCTCCAGAACAACATTCTATCCACTGCACCACTGGCCAGGACAAACTATCCTTTATTTTAGAAGTAAGTTATTTCTTAGCAGCCAAGCTCAGAAGCCCCTCCTGCCTCAAAGTAAAGATTAAACTCTACCTCTCCCAGGGACTTTTTCATAACTGGCCAGTATACACTCAACCTTCCACTTCATTCAGTCCATGTTCAACCTTCTTTTGACTTTTTGTACAAGCAAAAGAACATGAGGATTTATTGGGATGGGAAATATATAGGAAGTGATTATTTATCTAGGACTGGAACAAGGGGAAAAGTTAAGAAAATTTCAGAATAAACCATTGTAACAAGAACCTGAAGTGCTGCCATAAACTTTTCAGGCCTCAATAAATATTGTCTTTGTTATATTCTACAAAAAAGAATTCTCTTAGTTATTTTATTAAGCATTCTCTATGTGGATGTATTTTATTTAAAACTATCTCTAATTTTCCCAGCAAACTTTCAGGGTAGGTCACAATTTCTTTGTTAGACAGATAAAGAAACTGAGCTTCATAGAAAGAATGTGATTTGGTCAAGATGTCACAGGTAGTTAAGTGCTTGAGATGGGGTCTAAATTCAGGCTCACCAGATTCTCTTTCCACTGTAGCATACTATCTCTTTTGCCATCAAGAGTCCAACTCAGAACTTCATAGGAAATAAGGAAGACCAATGAATGGAGACCCCAAAATGCAGAATTTAGCATAAGGAGGATAAGGAGATAAGAAGTGACCTTTCATGGGAGGTTGGGTAATTGCTTATCTGTCAGGAATATTGTAGGTGAAATTCCTGTGGTGTACCAGAGACTGAATCAAATGACCTTCAAGACCCCTTCCAAGTCTACAAATGTATCATTTGACTCCTGTACCCATTTTACAGGTATTAAAACACGGGTTCAGAATCATTAAGTAACTTGCTCAAGTTCCCAGCTAACTAGTACAGAACCCAAGTGTCATGATGACTCTTCTACTGACCTTTTCACTGAAACCTAAGGTTGTAGACTTACTCGCATTTTGTTCACATTTGGAATCCCTTTGCTCATTTGTTGGTGACTTTGGCTAACCTAGGTTCTACCTTGGTAACCTACAATAAATATATAATTAGGGACAGAGACCATCAGCCTTTGTTTTCCCCTCCTATCTATTCTAAGAGCAAAGGCACAAGGGACAGGACCATTTGGTGTCACCCTACATTCTTGTTTTTAATGCCTTGGATTCCTAATCCAGTAATAAAAGTATAAATGGTGTGTATAAGGAAAGCAATGACATGAGGGAAGGGGAGCTGGCTCCCCCAGAAAACACAAAGGCCAAACCCAACCAGAGGTACATCCTGTAAAAACACTGGCAAACTTTACAAAGCAGTCAGGGTTGGATCAATTCTACATCCCATTTCATGGAAAAGAAAAAGAAAGAGACTAGGAAGAGTCTTCAAGAAACTACCACCTTCTGGGCTGAAGCATGTTTGTGTCGCTGCCAAACTGCAGAGAAACTGGCTCAGAAAATCCACACTGGATTGAAGAGCCCCTGAATATTTGGGAATAGGATAGCTGATGTTTGTGCCATTCTCTCTCCATACCCAGGTTACTCCCAGATGCAACCCCCAGACTGATCTCTCAGCTACCTCCCTGGCAAAGAAGTAAGAATCACCAATCAGAAAAAGAACCTACTTTTCTGAAAGAGACTACCACTCACTCCCCCACCTCAAATCCACTGGAACGAAGTATGAACTTTGGGGAATCTGAAAACCAACACCTTGGTCATGTATTTGTAGAACTGACTTAGATTAGATCCCTAAATTCTTACTTTCCTTAACATAAAAGCTGAGTAAGTAAATTTCTGTCGAGGCTGCTGGAAAGGTGCCTCTATTAGTTAACCAGTAACATCCAAGCAATTTGGCTTCCATAAATCCTGTTTATTTTGATTACCTGGCTCAGATAATTTTCAAAATGTAATGTTTTTGTTTTGGTTTTTAGGTTGAGAGGAAGGAAGATTAGTGAGGCAGACTCTCACATGTGCCCTAACTGGGATCCACTCAGCAACTTCATCTGTAGCTGATGATGGAGTATCAAACTATTTTTAGCACCTGAGGCTGATGCATTCAGATCAACTGAACTATCCTTAGTGCCCAGGGCCACTCTCAAACCAACTGAGTCATTTTGCGGGAGGGGAAGAGGAATAGATGGCGAAGAGAGAAAGAAGCAGATTGTTGTGCCCTGACTGGGAATCAAATCTAGGACATCAGTGTGCTGGGCAAACAGCTCTATCCACTGAGCCAAGTTTTAAATATTCAAAGTGAGGGTTTGAAGGGTCTCAAGTGCTGGTGTGAGGAAAGACCAGATGCTGTTTCACTACTAATTGGTCATGCAATGTTGGAAAGTAGGAGGAGAAGAGGTTGAAAGCCAGAGACATTGGCTCCAGACATTTTGTTATCTGGACTCAAAACCCAACCTCTACCATTTACTAGCTCTTTGGGCATATTACTTAATTTTTCAGTGGCTCAGTTTTCTTGTTTCTAAACAAAGATAGTATGACAATTTTTCATGGGGTGGTTGTAAAGATTAAATTAGATAGTTACATTATAAAGCACTTTGAACGGTACCTGGCACACAGTAAGTGTTCGGCAAGTGTTACTAATACTATTTGATGTTTCAATGATCAGAATGATCCCCACCCTTACTTGAAGTGAAAACTATTGGCCATGCAAACTTTATATAGAGTGATATCCTGATTTTGTTGTTATGTTTAGTTTTCACAAATAGCAACCACTATTAAAAATAAAAGATAAGAAGATTAATTAGACTTGTTTTAATGCTTGATCTTCATTCATACTGCATATAATCTGCAAGCGATTAGATTTTCCTTTTATTAGTCCTGTCAAACCATCACATGCTGCTTATCTCTCCCTGGGTGTGGTTCACACTCAGCATACTTAGTTCAGAATCCTATCTGTTGTGATAATTTCAGTAATCACGAGGAATGAAGTTGTGAGAAACTTCTATTTTTCCAAGAACATTGCTTATAAGACATGAATTAAGTCAACTTCTTAGAGTCTTAAAGAATTGTAGGTCTTTTTTAAAGTCGGGGGAATGGGGAGGAAGAGGTCAACAAAGTGACTAGGATTTAAACCAAATGATTAAAAGGACAGGATGTTCTTATTTTCCCCTAGGGGCCACAGAAGGAAATGAGAACTAAATTTAATATTGTGAGTTCTCATGTTCATAAATTGATGTCTTAGTTTGATGTGTCCTAGTAATTATGCCCTGCTTTAGAAAGGCTTACCCTGCAAGTTTAGACTGAAGATAGAAATTCAGGAGCTGGGAGGGCTGAGCAGAAACTGTGGGATGAAAGTATTGAGCATTGCAAGGTATTTATCACACGTGTCAACTCAAGAGAAACTTGCGAAATGGAATCCGTGCCTTGTCCCAGCCATCCCTTTACTTCTGACCTCAGGGTAGAAATAATGTCAGGCCATGAAGCCCTTGTTCTCTCCTCTGCAACAAAGCGTGCTGAGCAGGCTCTCCTATGCCATTTACACTGTAGCAAAAACTTAGGTCAATGTGGTCCGCCCCCAGGAAGGATTTGTTTTAAAAACTTTTCCTCTAATTATAGATTGCAAGGATTTAAATGGCTGTGTTAGAGATTCTTCTGCAAACAACTAAGACCATTCTAACTTAAGCAAAACAGGAATTTATTGGAAGACTAAGGGGTCATGGCTGGAGAATTGCAGAGCTGCTGAATAATTGGGTATTGGAGCACGGGAGCCGAGACAGTCTGTGAGATCCTTGTAGCAGTATGCAATCATGTTCTTCTCAAGGACCTCCCTCAAGGTAACTCTGGTTGTCCTAAGTCTTTGTATTACTCTCGTCAAGAATTGAATGCCAGAGAGAGAACATCTGATTGGTCCAGCTTGGTGCCAATCCCTTGCTCAGGGCATGGGCAGAGCATCAAGATTGCAGCAACAGGGTGAAAAAAAATTCCACAAAGAAACACTCAAGCATTCTTACTGGAAAAGGGAACAAGTGCCATGTAAACACAAATATTTATTTACTATAATCTCCGAGGAAAGGAATTTCACACACCTGTAAATAGGTGTGGGACATACATTTTGGAAACATGGTAAAGAAAGAGTATTGTCACAGCACTTAGGTAGCCATCTTTCTTCACATGAAGGTCCCTTCTGAGAGATCCCTCCCTGGTCTCCAATGATAGCACATATGTCAAATGAGATAGTAGGAACCCCAAGATTCTTTCACTGGTTTTCTCTCAAAATCTTTCAAATCAACACCTTATGATTTGAGTGTATTTGAGAATACTATTAAATTCATAAAGCCATACTTTGTAGCCATTTGGTATGGTGCTGAAATGTGGTTTCTAAGGTAAATATTTGAATGAACACTAATATATCTAAACCACGCTGCCCATCTACAGTGCTGGCTAAATATGCAGTTTCCTGAGCACAACTCCCAGACCACTAAAGCAGAGTCCTGGTGGCAAGGGGTTAGGGTGAGGGCTGATCCTAAACTTTTAATAAGCTGCCCAGGTGGTTTTGATGTACACTTAAGTTTGAGAACCACTGAACCAGACTCAACAAATCCTAATATTTATTGAGCATATACTCTGTGCCTGTTAGTGTTCTCGACTCTAAGGATACAACAATCAACTCTATAAAGCAATTTCTTGCTCTTTTGAAGATCCTTATGGGGTGGAAATGAATGCTGAACAAGCACAAAAAAATTAGCAAGATAATCACAGAGTGCAATAAGTACTCTGAAGAGAAATAGAGGGTGACCTCAAGCTGAACCTGACCGAACAGCGGTGTTCCCTTTTACCTGTCACACTATTTCTTCTCGGGTCTTCTTTATCTCAGATAATTGTGTCCCCATTCACCCAGATACTCAGGCCAAAGGCCTGCAGATCATTCTGGATTGACTCTTCTTTTTTTTTTCCTTTTTGTTATTCCCTACATGCATTCTATAAGCAAATCGTATCACCTCTACTTCCAAAATATACCCCAAGTCCGATCACTTCTGCTCATCTCCACAGCCAACCCTACAACAAGACGCCATTTCCTCTGGTATGGGTGACTTGAATGGCTTCCCTGTCTCTAAACACATCTCTTTAGTGTCCATTCTTCACAGCAGTGAGAGTGAAATCTAAAAAATGTAAACAAGACCCTATCCCTTCTTTGCTTAAAACCTCCCAGAAGCCAAACTCCCACCCTGATCTACCAGACCCTGTTCTGCACTCTAGCCGGATCTGGGGCCCCTCTGTCCCTTGCTCACAGTGTTCAACCACAAAGCTTGTTCCTGTCTCATGACCTCTGAACTTGCTTTTCTCTCCAGCTGACATTTTGGGATCATTCTCAGCTCAAATGTCACCTCCTCAAAGAGGCCTTCTTTATCCATCTTAACTAAAGCAGCGTCCCACCCCCACCCTAGTCATTTTCAATGGTCTGTTTTATTTTCTTCAGAGCCATTGGTATCTGAAATTACCTTATTTATTGATTTGTTTATATGTCAACATCTGTGTTTTCCCAACACAATAAAACTCCACGAGTGCAAGAAATTTTTTGTGTATTTTATTCACTGGGCTATCCCTGCACCCAAAACAGTGACTGGCACATAGTAGCAGTTCAATAAATACTGTTTTCTCAATGAATGAAAATAAGTGAGTGAAATAATGGAAAGGGACAGGAGATGGGGCTACCTAAACAGAATTTTCAGAGTCTGGGTCTGGGGACTCCATCCATTCTAACTTTGTCCTACACAAACACTGCATTCCAGGCAAACAGGTTTAGTTGCTGCTCTACCAACACACCTCACACTCTCCAGTCTGTGTGCAAAGAAGAGGCCTCGGTCCTGCCTTCACCATGGGCATGGCTGCAAGCAAAGCGCTGGGGGATCTGTCTTGGAAAACACATACGTGTTTTGTTCCTGCCACCTCCATCCTCAAAGGCCTTTCTCCTCCACCTTCCCACCATCGCAATTCTGCTCCTCCTGCTGAGAGACTTCCTCCCTGTTTTCTTCAGCAGGAATTGTCCTCTCTTCTCCATCACCTTTTAAATTATCTATATCAGTATATACACTATTTAGCTTGAGGCTGGTATACTTGTTTTGTTTTTATTGTGTGTGTGTGACAGAGACAGAGAGAGGGACAGATAGGGACAGAAAGACAGGAAGGGAGAGAGATGAGAAGCATCAAGTCTTCGTTGAGGCACCTTAGTTGTTCATTGATTGCTTTCTCATATGTGCCTTGACTGGGGGGCTACAATAGAGCGAGGGTACCCCTTGCTCAAGCCGGCGACCTTGGGCTCAAGCTGGTGAGCCTTGCTCAAACCAGATGAGCCCGCGCTCAAGCTGGCAACCTTGGGGATTTGAACCTGGGTCCTCTGCGTCCCAGTCTGACGCTCTATCCTCTGTGCCACCACCTGATCAGGCAAGGCTGATATACTTGTTAAATGAATGCCTTGGGAAAATTATTTAACCTATCTGAGCCTTAGTTTCTTCATCTGAAAACTAGTATTAATGATTCTGATTTAACAGGATCAATACATTATACTGATTAAATAAAACACATATAAAATACCAAGCACAGTGCTTGATACATAATCACTCATTAAATGCTAGGTCTAAGAATGATTATTTCTTCTTATTTTTAATAAAACTATAAGAATTATGTCTTACTAGTTATTAAAATAGAAGATAATATTGGTAATAAGGCAGATATTTATTGAACAGTTACTATTTTCTAGGAGTTTCCCATTTATTATAGCATATGTGATGATTTTGCAATCTAATTGCTTCATACATTTGTGTTTTTATTTCCCAACTAGATGGTTAGGGCATAGGCTATGTCATAAGGCTTTTTTGGTTTGTTTTTGTTTGAATAATCTTCCCAAGACCAGACTAGTTCACAATGTCCAAGTGTTCAAGAACTATTTGTTGCAAATGATACAATGATCTATAGCTCTGAAATTTAATGATTTGTATTATGTCAGATTATAATCTAAATTGAAAAGCTGGATCAGTTTGGTTTTTAATTTAGAACTTGGTTTAGATGTATCCGTTGCTTAAATGATGTGCTAGTGAAAGCTCTGTCTTCCATTCATTCAATAAACACTTTTTGAACACCTACTATATGTCACATTCTGTTTTAGGCAACTAACAAAGGCTTCAAAATTAGGGAAATGATGGCATTCATTTGTCTGCATTTCTGGCATGTTTATAAACTCCGTTTTTGCCATTGCTTATTTCTTCCAAAGGATTGGCTCATATGCTAGAACCTAAGCACTTAGAGAATATACAAAACACGGCAAAATGAACAGTTAGGCTCTGGAGTCAGAAAGCCTGGGCTGAATCCCAGATCTACTCATTCTTTGCTCTGAGATCCTGGAAAGTTACTTATCCTAAGCCTCAGTTTCTTCATCTCTAAAATGAAAATAATAGCACCTACCTTTAAGGATTATTATAGGTATAAAATAAAATAAGCCATATAAAGCATTCAGTACTGGCATACTATAAGAACTCAAAATATTAGCTCTCATTAAATTCTGTGTTCTAATTCTTCTATCAAGCATACTAAGGACACTAGACAAGACAAATGCACTTGGAAACTGATTTTTGGAAAGGAGAAAAGGAATGAACTTGTGCCCAAGTTCCATCATGTGTCAGGCCTTAGAGTAGAAGCTCCCAATGTGTCATTTAATCCTTACAACAACACAGTCAAACAGGTATTATTTTACAGATGAGAATAGTAGGACTCAGAGAGGTGAGTACCTTGCCCAAACTTACCCTAGAGAAATGGCGAAGCCAAGAGTTAGTCTTCTTCTCTGAATCCCTTTCACATAATGAGAAAGGACCCACCTACATTTCACTCAGCATATCTCTGAGGTTCTATGCCCGTTGCATTGTGTCTATAGGATATCAGTGCCCAAATTTTGCTGTACAAGAGAATCACGTGCGGTGCTTTAAAAAACCCTCAATCCAGGAGCCCACCCTGAAAGACTGTAATTCAATGATAAGGCCCCAAGATCAGCATTTTAGGAAACGACTGTATTAGAAAAAGATAGAGAATGGAGTTCATTGTTTTAGACATTGCAAGTTACTAGTATTTCTGTTGCAGATAGTTACTGATCATACTCAAGAAATAGTGCCATAAGGATTAAAACACCCAGTTTTAAAATCATGTAATGCAGACAGATGTAGTAAAGATTAGTTGAAATCTTGGCCTGACCTGTGGTGGCGCAGTGGATAAAGCGTCAACCTGGAATGCTGAGGTCGCCGGTTTGAAACCCTGGGCTTGCCTGGTCAAGGCACATATGGGAGTTGATGTTTCCTGCTCCTCCCTCCCCCTTCTCTCTCTCTCTCATTCTCTCTCCTCTCTAAAAATTAATAAAAGTAAAAAAAAAAATAAAAAAAGATTAGTTGAAATCTTAAGACATGTAATGAAAAGATACATGGGTAAACTGACATATTTTAGGAGTCACATAGCAATCGCAAGCTTTGTATTCACGTTACAGTTTCTCTCTCTACACAGCAACTGATAACTTAAATTGATTTTGTATGAGGTTTTATGTCCTACTTGTGAGTGGGCCTGTCATTTGGACTATCTTATAGCAGTTGTTATTCACTAGTTGTTTGTTTATTAGAAGTTATTTACTTAGCTGTGATGAGTTTAAAAGGCTCACCAAATGGAAAATGAATAAATAAGGATAAATTCCTTTAAAAATAAAAAAAGGAGGAGAACCTGAGAGTGATAGTTCATTACTGTTGCAGAAATGATCAGGCCTGATTACCCAAACAATTGTATAAGGACCTGTCAGTTATGTAGCTGAGGTAATTACTTTAAAATATAATAGATAAGTCACATAGTGCTAATGAAATATGTTGATGAATCCTTGAGTATTGCCCTGATTATGTCTCCTTGGGGAATGGAGGACTCATTAGCATGAGTTCCCTGTCAGTCCTTCCTGCTCTGTTCCTTGAGTACTTTCCAGATGGGCTTGGCATAAAAGGGGGATCAAAATGTATGCAGCATGGCCAAGTTTCAAATGAATGGCTCATCTAACCCCACTGATTAAATACATGACATTACGCAGTATGAAAAGGCTGTTGGGCTTTATTGACTTTACTTTTCTGAGAGCTTTAAAAATGGAAATTTGGGGCACGGGATGGGGGAAGGCTCTGTCTGTAAGTTCTTAGCTTTTCATATTCAACTGCAGATGCCTATTTCCCAGAGCAGGGAAATGCTTCAGAACCAAGAGGTTGTTAAATTGGGAGAAGCAGTGTGTGTGTGCCCACGCACACAGGGACAGAGATAAACCTGTTTGCTTTCTGAAATAATAAGTAGTAAAACAGGTTGTTTAGGGTAAAGTCCCTTGAACTAGATATTTGATTTTAACTACATCTGCTTATAATAATACATTATATTTACAGAGTGCTTTGAAAATTACAAAGCATTTTCACATTTATTATCTCATCTGAACTCCACAACAACCCTATGAAATAGGTACAGCAGGTATTATATCCACCACCACCACTTAAAAGATGGCTAAACCGAATCATAAGCAGGTCAAGAAACTTGGTGGAGGTCACATAATCAGTTGGTGTCACAGCTAGAACTAGAGCACCGGAATTTTGAAACTTAAGCCTGTGTTTTCTTGGCAGAAAGTGTCTCGGCCACTGTTTGATCTACCCAGAGTTCATGTGGAGATTTGTGGCTACAATTTAATTGGGGAATACAAATCAGGCATGCCTAAAACGCTCTACAGAAAGGAGATTGTTTCTCTTAGATCATGCCCATGTTAGAAAGAGGAAGTAGAGAATGGAGTCAGTTGTTTTAGACAATGCAAATTACAAGCAAACAAAAACACTTTGTAATCAGTTTCTAGATATTTGGGGAGCTATTCATTCATTAATTTGTGTATTCATTTTTAAAAGTATCTATTAAGTGTCTTTATATAAGAGACTGTACTTAGCACTTTTGGAAAGATACAAAGAAATGCATTTACTTTGGAGGGATTTGGCATGAATTTCACAGATAATTGCCATTATAGTCATTGGCTATTACCACCTGGTAGATGAAATAAAATGCCTTCCTTACAGAACAAGTTAAACAAAACCAAATGAAGAAACTGGGAGACTAACTTCCTTTAATTCTCTTCCCATGGAAGCCATTTAAAAAAAAAACCCAAGGTCATAAATTGTCCTGCCAGGTACACAAAATACAAATTTTACTGTGTCATCTAATATAACACAGACATGAACTGTAACATCCCCTGGAAACTAGGGTTAGGGTTAGGGTTAGGCTTAGGTTAGTGCCAGGTTCCTTATTAGAATTTAAGAGAAAATGGTAGTATCAAGCCCAAAGAGTAATTTCCAGAAAGCAACTGTGAAGGGCCAGGGTTAATTCTCTATAATACTTTCCCCTGCCTGGCTTCAAAACAAATTTCTCCTCTTGGAAGCGTGGTTAAGGAACAGAGGCACCAGTGGGCATAAGGAAACTGACAAGAGTTGAAGGCCCTGTCATTCTGGTGGAACATAAGCAAGAGTTTGCTAATGAGTGTTGTAAGTTTCCTTGGAGGTCACTTAAAAATATAATAATAAAGGTCCTGGCCGGTTTGCTCAGTGGTAGAGCGTGGGCCTGGAGTGCAGGAGTCCCGGGTTCGATTCCCGGCCAGGGCACACAGGAGAAGCGCCCATCTGCTTCTCCACCCCTCCCCCTCTCCTTTCTCTCTGTCTTTCTCTTCCCCTCCCGCAGCCAAGGCTCCATTGGAGCAAAGTTGGCCCAGGCTCTGAGGATGGCTCTATGGCCTCTGCCTCAGGCACTCGAGTGATTCTGGTTGCAATGGAGCAACACCCCAGATGGGCAGAGAGCATCGCCCCCTGGTGGGCATGCCAGGTGGATCCCGGTCGGGTGCATGCGGGAGTCTGTCTGACTGCCTCCCCGTTTCCAACTTCAGAAAAATACTTTATATATATATATAATAAAAACTAAAAAAATATTTCCATGGACAAATTTCTTTACTTGCTAGCATAAATCAGAAGGCAAAATTTGTGCTGATATTTATAAACACCTTAAATACTTGTTTGATATATTTCTTTAGTTTGTGCAACATATACACAAATAGTGTCATTGAGTTAAACTATTTTTTTGTTGTTATTGTTGTGACAGGTCCTGCTCAGCCCCCAACATGGATATGTGAATCAGCGTGTATGTCCATACGTGTTATTTGCCTGTGTGTGTGTGTGTGTGTGTGTGTGTGTGAAGAGGGAAGACTCAGACCGAATCCCACCTATGTCCCTACTCTGTCCCCATTTTGCTTCTCTTCCCAATTTCTCCACTTGGGTTATTACAGGGTTAGAGTTAGTGAGCTCTAAACTTCATTTCAACTCTACTATCTGATGATGCTCCAGTTTTTAAATATTTTTGTTGCTATTAAACACACATTATGTATTCCAGTCAATCAATATCCTTAGCCATATAGAGCCATATAGTAGGATCCCATTTCAGGAAAATTTTATCATAAGTCACATAAAATCAAGTTTATTTGCCATACAAAAATGATTATTTGATGAGCGAAATAATTCCTGACTAGTGATAAATAACAAACCTAGTTATACATTTAAAATATTTATTTTTAATCCAAGTTTTCAGGAAAAGAAATTTAGAGTGAAGCATACGTGCATTAAATAACAACAACAAAAGCATATAAATGCCATAAAACTGTAGAATTTTGGAATGCTAAAGAACAGTTTCAATCCGTTGTCCAATCATTTTACAAAATGGAACTATGGAACAAAAAAGTTTTACTTGCTCAAGATCACACAAGCAAGCCTGACCTGTGGTGGCGCAGTGGATAAAGCGTCAACCTGGAAACACTGAGGTTGCTGGTTCAAAACCCTGGCTTGCCTGGTCAAGGCACATATGGGAGTTGATGCTTCCTGCTCCTCCCCCTTCTCTCTCTCTTTCTCTCTCCCCCCCCAAAATGAATAAATAAATAAATAAAAATTATTTAAAAAAAAAAAGATTACACAAGCAGTTAAAAGGCTCTGCAAGGAAAACCAATCCAGAATGTAGTTTTCCTCATGCATATGGACACCACACCTCTTCACTTACCTACGAAGAAAAAAAAAACAGATGTTCATTGCTTAAATCAAGGAATATTATTAAAAATAAAACAGAGTTCTAATGTAATCTCTCAACTTCCTTCTATGTGGACACATTTTAATAGTTTAAATGCTAATGAGTGTTGTAAGTTTCCTTGGAGGTCACTTAAAAATATAATAATAAAGGCCCTGGCCAGTTGGCTCAGTGGTAGTGCGTCGGCCTGGAGTGCAGGAGTCCCGGGTTCGATTCCCGGCCAGGGCACACAGGAGAAGCGCCCATCTGCTTCTCCACCCCTTCTCCTCTCCTTCCTCTCTGTCTCTCTCTTCCCCTCCCGCAGCCAAGGCTCCATTGGAGCAAAGTCAACCTGGTAGTCAACCTGGTCCCTAGCGCCCACTAGTGGGCGTTCCAGCTTTCATGGTGGGTAGTAGTGGAGCAACCAAAGTATAAATAAAAATATAGATTTAACTATAGTAAGTTGTTTTATAAAGATTTATTCTGCCAAACCTAGCGAAAATCCGACATAAAATACTTGGTAAGTAATTATTTATTATATGCTTTAAGTTGCTGTAACTCTGCTTTATAAATTTTATAAAGTAAAGTTACTCCCCTACTTTATAAATCACCCATACTGTGGAACCAGTGGGTGGTTAGAAAATTTTACTACAAAAGTAGGCGATAGGTATAAAAAGGTTGACTACCCCCTGGTTTAAATAGAAGATTCACGTACATTTAAAGTTAATCTGCTTATGAGTTTAACTTTACTGACCTCTTAATTGCCACTAACATAGCATAATACCCTGCTATTATTTTCTAAAATTATTTTAGATGTTGTATTTCTCGGTTTTCTATAATGTTGCAATTTTTATGAATACAGATTAACCTGTCAATAATATATTTTCTAATAATGTTATTCACTGAAATCCCAGGTTTTTTGATGTGTTAGTAAGGACTTGACTCCATTGCTCCCAGTCACATAAATCAGTTTTATTTTATTATTCTTTTCACATTCTGTATTAAATACTAAATAACCTCCCTTTATATAGTTTTCATTTGAGGGCAGTGATTGAAAATTAAATATAGCACAAGATACTATATAGTCACTTTCAAGGCACAAAGCTTTATTTTTGCCATGAACTCCAATGTTTGAAGTTGGCAGGGCTCTTTAAAACTAATGCTTCTAGCATTTCATTGACTCACACTAAATCGGTCCCTCGATCACCCAGTTAATTTTAACCTTGACCTCCCACAGCTGTACTGCTTTTTTCAATCCAAAAAAACTCCTTGCTTCCACCCTTTCTGCTTCTTATGAAGCAATAGCGGGGAGGAAAAGCCAAACCCATTCCTTTAAGAAAGATTCCGCCTCCTCTCTTATAAGCAAGCGCCTCATGCTAATTGTGGAGTCTCTACTAAGTCACACACTTTACTTACTACTCAGCATTGGGAGAAGCTGCCGCTGCTGCTGCTGCCGCTGCTGCTGCTGCTGGCTGCTGACTGCTGCTGCTGCCGATGCTGCCGCCGCCACCGCGGGTCTGAGGCTGCAGCGGGTTTCTGTGCAGCACTGCAGAATCCACATCTAGGAGACACACACGTCTACTACCCTGGACACACAAGAAAGCCTCGGATCCTCAGCGGGTAAGCAGATCTTTTATCCATTCTGCCCAGAAACTGTGGGAAAGGGAACGATCATGGAAAACAGCTCATCAGACATGTTTAAAATGGGTTGTGTTAATTTGCCTTCCTCTGATGAGGGGTCTAAATTTGTGACTGGCAATTGCTGTGTGTAGTGGACACTATTGTCTGCTATGTGTCCTTAACATACTTTTCTTTTTTGCTATTCATAAAAAGGCTAACCTTGATGCATGCAAAGCTTCCCCCCCCTTTTTTTGCTTTTTAAATGCAAGAAAACATCCAGCCACTCCCAATATCGCTCTCAAATACTGCAGATATTTTTAAATGGCAAATAAAAATGACAGGCTGAACATTTTTAAAGTATTTTCTCTCCAAAGCCAGGAAGCTTTCTCCACGATCCCTTAGAGGTATTTAAAAATCATAAGGCATGGTTAAATTTTGAGCAGATG
The DNA here is from genome assembly GCF_036850765.1 of Saccopteryx bilineata. Lineage (NCBI taxonomy): Eukaryota > Metazoa > Chordata > Mammalia > Chiroptera > Emballonuridae > Saccopteryx > Saccopteryx bilineata. The sequence goes on from NC_089496.1 coordinate 96,815,997, forward strand.
GGAGATGGTGGTAGACTAAAATTTCTATAGCCTTGGTCCAGTGAAGAGAGAAAACCAGGATAAACGAATCACAGTTTGTGCCAAGACAAGATTCATTTTCCACACTTCATATGTGGGAAGAGGAAACTACATTTTAATTAGCACATTTGGGGGGAAGAGGGAGGGGATGAAGATGAGGGGATGGTGAAGAGTCTTTGACCGGGAAGAGTCTGCAGAGAGGGAAGGAAATGAAATGGACTATGGCCAGTGCCTTGGTAACGAAGGGCTGTAGGGTGGGGAATGAAGTTTGTTGTGTGTGTTAGGGTGGGGTTGACCCAAGGGACCATGAATAACCAGAATGGCGCTTGGAGGGGTGTGCTTGGGAGCGCATTCGTGCTGGTGGAGGACATGTGCGCTGCAGGGATGTGCAAGCCGTGGGTGGGAGGTCTATTTCGAGAATAGGTTGGGGTGAGAAACGTGTCTGGGCGGCGGGGGTGGGTGGGCCAGTGTCACCTGTGGATGGATCCATCTCCTTGCATTGTGGTGTTGCAAAGTTTCCCAGGCCCCGGATTCATTTGGAAGGCTGGCGGTGCCTCAGCTTTTCGCCCCCAAGAGGTCAGCTCTGATAAATGCACATGGCCAGGGGCCAAAGTGGGGGTGAAGACCCTCGGCCGGCCGAAGTACAGCAGGATTGAGAAAGCCCCTGTCCTGCCCCTCTGTGGAGGTAAGGGGAAGGAGACGCCCCCGCTGGCAACTGTGCTCTGAAGAAAAACCCAGGCCCCTCCTATGGGGGGCTTGCGGAGCTTGAACCTCAGCAGTGACCTAACCCTGAAGATCGGCAACCAATGTGGACTGCAAAGGCTGAGACTCCGAAAGAGGCAGCTCAGCCTCCGGAATGAGGGGTCTCGTTCAGGTTACGGCGGACGACATTTCCAAGGCGCCCCTCCTCCCCTTGTAGTCTGCTTTCCGACAGGGTCGTTTCCCCCTCCGATCACCAGGGGAAACGCGGATCGGAGTTGCAGAGCCGGAGGAAGAGATGCCAGGTGGCCACCCTGCGCCAAACCCTGCCGGAGGCCCCCGGGGCCGCGGTTTCACAGACTTGATGCCAGCGCGCGTGGAGGGGGGCCGCGAGGGGCGGAGCCAGGGCTCTGGAGGGGGGCGAGGGCCCGAGGGGGCGGGGCCTCGGGGAGGCGGGGCCATGGATGTCCTGTGATTTCAAGGGGCGGGGCCAAAACGCTCAGAGGCCCGAAGGGCGGGACCAGGGGGCGCTCGACGGCTGCGAGAGGCGGGCCTGCAGGGGGCGGGGCCGCGGGCGCTGGGGGGCCTAGGGGCGGGGCTACGGGCGCTCGAGAGGCGCCGGGCCAGTCCCGCCAGAGCGCGATCGGCCATCCTGTAACGGTCGCCAGGACGAGGGGCGGGAGGGGAAGGAGTGGGATTTAAATTATATTTTTAAAAACAGAGAACGAGAGCAAGAGGCTACGGCGACTCAGGTGTCGCCGCTTCCTGCTCCACAGGGCTCGGCGCCCAGGTCCCTCCCTCCTCACGCCCTCTCTCCTTCTGCCCTCCCCTCCGGAGCCGTGCGGCGCTTAAGAGGCGGCGGCGGCGGATCGGGCGGCCGCTGCAGCCCCGGCGGCCGCGGAGAAGGAGGGAGGGAAGCACAAAGCCGGCTGCGCGCTGCGAGGTAATCCGGAGCGGAGAGAAGGAAGGCGCTGGGCTTCAGCCCCTCCTCCCGGCGGGGCCCACGGTCGCCCGCGCGGGCTGGGGCGCGGCGACCCCTCTAGGGGTTCGCGCGGGTCGGAGGGACTTCCTATCCGCTGCCCCCGCGGCCTCAGGTGACCCCCTCTCCCCCACCTTGTGGGGCTGGAGTGGGAGCTTCGCGCTGGCTCCAGGGCAGTGGATCTGCGCGGAGGGTCTCGGGGCGCCGCGGGGTGGGCCCGACTCCCTCGGGTGTCCTCTGGTTTCCCCCGGAGGGCGGGGAGCCCAAAAAATCCAGAGCTAGTTTAAGCTTCGGTGACCCGGGGATCTTAAACGCTGAAGGTGCGCTTTGGGAGGGTGGGAGTTTCCCGCGCTTGGAAAAGGTGGAGGGTAAGGGATGCAGTGTTGGTTTGGTTTGCTTTTCTTATTTAAAAAACTTTTTTGTTATAAGTTGAAAACGTTCAACTTTTTCTTGTCCGCGTCCCCAGCCCCCCAACGCACGCGCGCGCGCGCACACACACACACACACGCACACACACCCCCTACACACGTTCTTTAGATTGAGTTTCTTACCCCGGGGTGACAAGCTGGCTGGCAGCAGGTACGGTTTGCTGGCGTTTGGGACACGTCCAGTTTCTTTGGAGGTATGCTATCATAGCTGAGGCAAGACCACAGAGACAGGTAGAATAAGCTAGGCCTCTATTAAAATGCCAAGAATGGCCTCAGGTGAACTTTTTTGTTGCAGAGATTTAATTGCTAGTAGGTGCCCGTTTAAAATGGGAGCGTAAGGAAACCACTCATTTCTTTGGTACGTGTGCTGTTGCAGTTAACCTGCCGGAGTGGTATGGAGAGAAATGGAATTTAACTCAAGCAAGAGGCTTTACATGGCGGTTATACACAAGTTTGGTGAAGGCGATGATAAGGTTCTGGGGATTGGAACCAGCCACAGAAAGTGTGCACAATTACGTTAAATTATACATTTTTGACTTAGCCGTAGGAAATGGTTGCTCTTCTTGGAATCCAGTGCTTCTGTATCATACTCAATACATCTTAATTTTGGATTTAAAAGACTTCTGATGAGGGTGTTGTTAAAGAGAATAAAATAGTACAGCCCAATTTGTCGTTTGAAAATTAGGATTCTTAACTATTAAAATTTCAGTTACTTTTGGAGTATATGTATAGTTTTTATATTTGTCTCGATTGCATTATATACTTTCCCTGTAACTCGTTTTCTTTTTCTTAGATTAAGCACATTAATTTTGCAGAGGGGGGACCAGAAAAAAATGGCCACTTTTGCCCCCATTTAACTTTTCATTTTTCTAAAGAGTTCATTGTGTGCTAATTTTAATACTGACCTCAGAGGCTGGCATGTTGGTAGTAGTAGTTGCTTTTGAAGAAAAAAAAAGGTGTGTCTCTTCTGAATGTTAAATGTAATTTAATACTCTTTGAGATAGTTGGTTATGAGGAATTCAATATTTTGTAGCTTTTTACATGTGAGATATCAGGAAATGTTTAGCACACACGTTTGACATATTACGTAGGTCTCAGAGCACCGCAATCACGTACCTGGGAAATATTTTGCATAAAAGAAGGATTGTATTTTCAGAATATAAATTTTATTTTCTGAAAAAGAACAAGAAAATTACATTTACACTTTGCTCTTTTTAACCCTCTTTTTCAATAATGTTATAGTGAAGTGAATGTGAGTTCTGCTTGTTGATGTTTAAAGTACAGATTTGGTCTTTGTAATACCAGAATGTTTTTTGAGACTAAGAGGGCATAGGACCAGCCCACCTACTCACTATCCTAAAACCTAGACACAGGGTGGGGCTCAACGGCTGTGGTTGTCAGGCTTTCTGAAGTAGGCCAACCATGTGTTTTTGTCATACCTGAGCCTATACAGATTGTTAGCTGTTTAATGTCACCTATCTCAAAGTTTGTTAGCAGGACTGGGCAGCACTCATGCGTGTCGCCAGGATATAAGAAGCATTTCTATTGAGGAAAGAAATCACGTACCAGCATAGAAATACAACTCTGAACAAACGAGTTTGTAGAATGTTGTGGAACAATAGTATAAAAACCTTAGCTTAACCCAGTTGTTATATGTAAGGTGCTTAGAATATAGTCTGGTGCTGAGTGCTTTATGTGTATATCATCATCAGTATATAAAATGACACTTTTTTGAAGGTAGTTATATCTCGCTACCCGCCAAGTGAAGGCTCAGCAAACATTTGTAACAGTTAATATTTATTTGTTCTTTCTCTGTGCCAAGCACAGTTTTATATGATTTAATTTATTTACTTCTCACGACAACCCAGTGACTACGCAGAAATGCAGAGAGGTTAAGCACAATACTATTTTACCTAGGGTATACAGCTACCAGGGGTGGCACATGCTGGTTCTACACCCAGGTCTGCCTCAAAAGTAAGCATTTAACTAGGGCTTTAAACTCCTGATAGCAGTTGCAAATTGATGGTATTCACAGTATCCCCGAGACTGCAGGTGTGCATGTGTTATTTAACTACACCCTCCTATATTAATACCACCAGCAGGTTGTGTTTTAAATCAGAAGGGTGGTGATTAATCTGCCTTAACTAGAATCACCTTTTGACTTTGGACAAGGAGTCTCACACAATGTATGTTTAGCTGGCATGCTAGAATTTGGGCTAGATTTTTAATTACGACATTAAAGCCTTTTTTTTTTTTAAAGCTTGCCAGGTCTCTAGGGTTCCAGCTGGCCCAGCAGGCACTCATGTACCTACAAGAGATGCAGGTTCTGCACTAAATCGGTGGGCCTGATCTGATTACCACACCATATCCACCTGAGATGGATTCTAACTTACACTTGTTTTCAATTCCACCCAAGCTGCCTCCTAAAATTAGCTTTAAGTGAAAAGACATAACTTGTGGCTTTGTCGCTCACGTTCCTAAAGGAACTGTTTTTTCCTGCTTTGCCAGTATAGTTATAGGTCAAACAAATTAACCGTAACTTAAATTAGGAGCTATTTTAAGTACTGTTTAGAATTATTACTGTAGAGAGCTGGTAAGTCATTTGTTGGCAACTTAATGAGATATAATATAAAGAAAAAATATTTTAAAAGTAGGCGTACATTGAGATAAAAAAGCTCAAGCTGTTTGGAAAACAGGTTGCTAACTAATCTGTTTCTCACATTAAAGAAACACTAATTTTTTTGGCTACAATTAATCTTCAGTACTATTTCCAATTTCTTAAGAAATATTAAATTTGTAGAGTTTGAAGAGAAAAATATTTTGATGTCTAATCCAGAGTACTGTTCTTTCTTTTAAACATAGATGCCCTGTTTGAAATTAATTGAGCAGTCATAGGCTGTGTCATGTCATCGAAATTCAGAATGAGCGTCCTAATACTTGATTTCATGTCTTCTGTGTTTTAATGCTTTATCATTTGAACTTCGGGTCCATGCCAGAGTATTTATAGATGAGATTGTTATGAAGTCTTTCAGGTTCTGCCAGAGACTAAATTCTCTTGGCCGAAAGCCAATACAGTCTCAAATCTTTACTGTAATAGATTTGTATGTATTAAGAATCCTCTCTAAATCATACAGGTTAAGAGTCTTTCATTGACTATAGCTTGAAATGAAAAAAAAATTCTTCTATTCTTTATGTATAATAATGAGATGAATTTAATTATTTCTTCCATCAGTAGCTAGTTATGCACACACATGCATGTAACCGTGCTACTTGGTCAAGTTCAAAATTATTCACCTGGGCCTGACCTGTGGTGGCGCAGTGGATAAAGCATCGACCTGGAACGCTGAGGTCGCCGGTTTGAAACCCTGGGCTTGCCTGGTCAAGGCACATATGGGAGTTGATGCTTCCAGCTCCTCCCCGCTTCTCTCTCTCTCTCTCCCTCTCTCTCTCCTCTCTAAAAAATGAATAAATAAAAATTAAAAAAAAAAAATTATTCACCTAGCATTCATGCAATAGTTGAGTACCAACAGTATGCATAGAACAAGAACTATAACTGAAAATTAACCAAAAGTATTGGAGGAAAACAGTTCATGGGAATTTCCTTTATTTATTTCACGTGTATTTTAATGTTGACTTTTTAATATCTGGACAAATTTCAAAATAATGTTCAAATTATTTGCACAGTTGAAACATTGGAATGTTAAAGTACTGTGTAACTTACCCTAAAGCCTTAGATGATAGCATAGATGAAAATCAGAGTCTCTTATCTTCTTAAACTATTTTTGTCAGGTATCTTTGAAAAGCTGTGTTAGTAATCTCTTTGGTTTCTAGGACATTATTGACTACACTGAAGGACTAGTTTACTGAAGGGTATCTTTTTTTTTTCTTTTTTTTTATAGAGTCAGAGAGAGGGATAGACAGGGACAGACAGACAAGAACGGAAAGATGAGAAGCATCATTAGTTTTTCGTTGTGCGTTGCGACACCTTAGTTGTTCATCGATTGCTCTCTCATATGTGCCTTGACTGTGGGCCTTCAGCAGACCGAGCGACCCCTTGCTCGAGCCAGCGACCCTGGGCTCAAGCTGGTGAGCTTTTTTTACTCAAACCAGATGAGCCCTCGCTCAAGCTGGCAACCTCGGGGCCTCGAACCTGGGTTCTCTGCATCCCAGTCCGATGCTCTATCCACTGCACCACCACCTGGTCAGGCTACTGAAGGGTATCTTGAAAACCATAAAGAATGAATGTGGCTGTCAGTGGTATCTAGCATAACCCAAAAGTAGTAGCCTGACCACCAAAAGGTATAAAGTGGATGGAACCCATCTTTGATGTTGAAAGGCCTACCATTCTAGTAAATTTTCTTCTTAGGAAGATGGTATAGACTAGTTTTTGTTTTGTTTTGTTTTGTTTTTTGTGACAGGAAGAGAGAGGAACAGATAGAGACAGGCAGACAGGAAGGGAGAGAGATGAGAAGCATCAATTCTTCCTTGCGGCTACTTAGTTGTTCATTGATTGCTTTCTCACATGTGCCTTGACCGGGGGCCTACAGCAGAGCGAGTGACCCCTTGCTCAAGCCAGCGACCTTTGGGCTTCAAGCCAGTCACCTTTGGGCCCAAGCCAGCGACCATGATGTCATGTCTATGATCCTGCGCTTAAGCCAGCGACCTTGGGGTTTTTTGGGGTTTTTTTTGTATTTTTCTGAAGCTGGAAACAGGGAGAGACAGTCAGACAGACTCCCGCATGCACCTGACCGGGATCCACCCGGCATGCCCACCAGGGGTGACGCTCTGCCCACCAGGGGGCGATGCTCTGCCCCTCTGGGGCGTCGCTCTGCTGCTACCAGAGCCACTCTAGCACCTGGGGCAGAGGCCAAGGAGCCATCCCCAGCGCCCGGGCCATCTTTGCTCCAATGGAGCCTCGGCTGCGGGAGGGGAAGAGAGAGACAGAGAGGAAGGAGGGGGTGGGGATGGAGAAGCAAATGGGCGCTTCTCCTATGTGCCCTGGCCGGGAATCGAACCCGGGTCTCCCGCACGCCAGGCCGACGCTCTACCGCTGAGCCAACCGACCAGGGCGACCTTGGGGTTTTGAACCTGTGTTCTCTGTGTCCCAGTTCGACGCTCTATCAACTGCGCCACCACCTAGTCAGGCTAGACTAGTTTTGAACTATGTGAAAACTGTACTGTTATTGTAAAAGATGTATAGGTTTTGACATATAGTTTTATCTTTATAATGAGTTTGGATCAGAATTGAGCTTTTACCTGTTAACAGTATGATCTACATCCCCACCATTTACTGTACATTTACTTTTTTTTTAAGTTGGCTTTAGTTAAAGCTTAATTGTGAATGGTAAGAGTCTCTGATGTGAGATGAATTCTGAAACCTCTTTGTTTCAAATTGCCTGAAACTGGCCCTGAGGTTATTGGTGTATATAAAGGTAGTACATTAACTGGCATTTATGATTGCTACCTCCTCGAACAAGGCTGTAGTTTGAACCTCAGGTTATGATAAAAATTTCCCACAACCAAGCCAACCAAGGGGCAAAAACACTTTTTAGAAACTTAAGGGCAATAATGACATAATATTCTTAAAACCAGTGTCTCAAGTAATGTACTGTATATGTTAGTAAAATAATAAAAATAATTATTTCACAGTGCACGCTAAGGCAGTGAAATAATCGCCAATCCCCGAGACGGTCTACCAGAAATTTCATGCCGGTCCCCAAAAGATTTAAGCACCATGATGTGTATGAAGATTATAGACCCAGTGATCTTAGTTGAATTTGTTTATGCATAGGGTGATTTCTGCCTTAGCGGTTCCCGAAATAATTGTCCTATTTTCACTGGTCCCCACTGCACTAAGGCAAGTCAACATTAAAGCAAACAATGGATTAAACAAGATGAAAACCTAACTCTAGGCCCTGGCTAGTGGCTCAGTAGATAGAGCATCTGCTTGGCACATGGACATCCCAGGTGTGATTCCCCGTCAGGACACACAGGAGAAGCGACTATCTGCTTCTCTTCTCCTTCCTCTCCCCATTCTTCTCCCTCTTCCCCTCCTGCATCAGCGGTTCTATTGGTTCCATCATGGCCCAGGGCACTGAGGATAGGTCTGTTGGAGTGCATCAGCCTCAGGTGCTAAAAATAGTTCAATACTTGAGCATTGGCCTCAGATGGGTGGGTCTTGATTGGGGTGCATGTGTGAGTCTACCTTTCTATCTCCTCTCTTATTTAAAAAAGAAAACCTAACTCTAGGTAGCATACATGAAGTTATTCTTTTTGGTAACTCTCATACCCCTTTAAATTTATTCTTGTCGTTTTTTACTCCTCCATCTTCCACCTAGGAAGTACTCACCTCCTTGGATGGAAGAGGGGAAGGACAGTGCAATATGTGAGTTCAGAGCCTGCTTTCCTCAGCTCTTGTGGCTGTTACTGGTTGCCTGTAGGGGAGCTGGAATGCCAACAATGTAGAAAGCAATCAGGTTGGAGAAATGCTGAGTTTTTCAGTATCTTGGGGACTTGGTGTATGCTTTTAATTTGTCACCATCAGCAATGTTTCGGTGAAGTTTTTCCACAATCGCTCAGCTCGTCCTTTGCAAGGACAGCACTTCCTTTTTCCTTTTCCATACCATATTCTCATCCTGTCGCCTTTTGACTTTCTACAATAACTAAATACCAAAGCAAAAACGTGGGTTTACTCAGCATCCTCATGGAGAAGGTAATTAGGTTTATTTGGTATGTCTAAAGAAGTATATTTTGGGATCAAGGCCTCACCAGGGAGGAACACTCTACTTTTAATCCTTCAGAAATTAGAGCCATTAACTGTTAACTGCATAGTCACTTCTAATCTCGTGTCTTATTAATACATAAAAAAAGATTCTGTAAGGTCAGCCTGTTAATATCTAAGGAAATGGTTGGGCAAGGATGATGGTTGGAGCTCAAGTAGGGTTGCAAACGGGCTTAAGTGCATAGGATGAGAGGTGGAAAGGGAAAGAGGTCGGCAGTGGAGTTGATATATTGGTCATATTCCTTATCTCCACTCTTTTTTTTTATTTTTTATTTTATTTATTTTTTTATTTTACAGAGACAGAGAGAGAGTCAGAGAGAAGGATAGATAGGGACAGACAGACAGGAACAGAGAGAGATGAGAAACATCAATCAGTTTTTCGTTGCTCATTGTGACACCTTAGTTGTTCATTGATTGCTTTCTCATATGTGCCTTGACCGGGCCTTCAGCAAACTGAGTAACCCCTTGCTCAAGCCAGCGACCTTGGGTCCAAGCTGGTGAGTTTTGTGCAAACCAGATGAGCCCGTGCTCAAGCTGGCGACCTCGGGGTCTCGAACCTGGGCCCTCTGCATCCCAGTCCAACGCTCTATCCACTGTGCCACCGCTTGGTCAGGCCTTATTGCCACTCTTAACGGTTTGTTGTCAATTCGCTTTGTGACTTTAAAACAGTTTTCCTCTTACTTTCTTATGACTTTTATTGCCAGGACTGAGTTTTATCTCTCCTAGAGAACAGGTAGATTTCTATCATATTGCTGGAAAGTTTGGCTTTCAGTCAGGGTTACACTAAAATTTTATATCTCACTCCACAACTGTCAGCTTTTTAAATTTCAAAAAAATTTTCAAACAGAAATGAGAAACTTTATACATCATATAATAGTTGGGATATATTATATATTAAAGTAAAACTATTAATGAATCAGAAATTCATATTGTTTTACATGCTTTTTTTTTGCAAACCTGTGTCAACAGTAATTTTGTATTAAGATGTTTGATTCTTTTTAAGTGGGTATCAAAAGTTATTTGTGACCAAAATGTGTTGAAAGTAATATGAAAGTACTACATCTTTTATTGGTCTTAGTGAATACTAATAATGGCAAAACTCTTAGTTCTCTAAATACTTTATCGTTAAATACCCTAATGAAATATTCAATAGACAAGGGTCTAACCACGGAAAGGCATCACCTCTGTAGTAGAATGGAACACGGAAGGAACATTTATGCCTGAGGAACAGTATATCTGCTTGACATAGTGAAGGCTCCAAGAGCTGATTACTTGGTAATCACTTAAGTTAGGTGATTTTATGTTGTGTTTGATGTTTTATAACCTGAACTTTCCTGGGCTCTTTAAAAGTGTCTGGTTGGACCATCAGCTTTTGATGAATGTATTTCTGGAGGGATCGTGACTATTAGTTAAGGACTTTGAAGAGAGAATCCCTGCTTTGTATCACACCTGAATGCCAAAGAATGTGTGTCTTTGAGCTTGTTTAATTTGGGCTCAAAGGGAAGAGTGCCATCTACTGAATGGACAGCATCAAGTTGAGCAGACCCAAGTTTTTGTTAGGGAACTCGCATCTGGCTTTGAGAAACCAGACTCAGCTTTAGTGAAGGATTTGCAGGAATCAGATCAAGTGGAATTGTTGCTTGCTCAATTTTCATCATGCTTCCCAGCAGGAGGTCTAGACTCTTGATTAAGAACTAACTCACCACTTATTGAAATGCATGCAAAGGAGAAACTAAGAAATTGTTGAGACTTTATATTTTAAAAATAGCTAATGTAGCGATGGTGAAATCATTATTAAACTAAAAGTGGTAAAGAAAATTATTTTTTTTAATTTTTTTTTAATTCATTTTAGAGAGGAGAGAGAAAGGGAGAGAGAGAGAGAGGAGAGAGGAGAGAGAGAGAGAGAGAGAGAGAGAGAGAGAGAAGGTGGGGAGGAGCTGGAAGCATCAACTCCCATATGTGCCTTGACCAGGCAAGCCCAGGGTTTCGAACTGGCGGCCTCAGCATTTCCAGGTCGACGCTTTATCCACTGCACCACCACAGGTCAGGCAAGAAAATTATTTTAACAAGGCATGTGTCATTAGTGGTTCTAGTTATTGATGGCTCCTGCAAATAGTAATGATGATGTTTAAAATTTGAGCTTAAAATCATCAAACAGATCATTTGCTTAACTGGAGGTATGGGTTTTAAGAAACTTCATTATTTTCTTTCTCTTGCATTTTTACTTTGCCTCAGGTTTTAAGGCAGTGATTCCTGCTTGAGTGAATTCATTTTTTCAAAGTGGATTTTTTGTTTTGGGTCATTTAAGTGCCTCTTGTTTTTTTCCTCCATTTTTTGGTCAAGTTTTTCTGAAAATGACTGTGGAAGTGGCTGTGGGTAGAAGGGAGGTAGCAGAACCAGTAAAGGTCAGAGGAGGTTTAGCACACCTGGGATAGCCCTATCAGAGCCAGATAAGAAGGAACTGTGACAACTCGAATCGAAAGGAAGCTTTGAAATTGTTATGATATGAAGGTCTTTGTTGTTCTATATCTATATATGTATAATTACTTAATTAATCAGTAACTATTTTTCTCATCCCTTAAAACCTGCCAAGGATTATGGTAAGCACTTGACATAAATGATCTGAAATTAAGTAACTTGCCCAAGATCATACAGTTAATAAGTGGCAGAGCCAAGATTTGATCCCAGGACCAATTTTCTTTAAACATGATGCTTTACTGCTAACTCATTTAAGCTCATTCTTGTTGGCGACAGCACAAAAGACTTGAACCAAGATTAGAATGATTTTTCTGCTTCTGCTGGAAAACATTGGTGATTTTTTGTTTGTTTTAAGACGGTAAGTAGGATTAAGATTACATTAGACTCAGGAATTACATATGAGATGGACCTTCAAATATTTGCCATTTGGTTTTGCCTATAACGTGTATTTCGTTATTCCTTTTGCTATCTTTATTTAAACCATAGGAAAGTTTATTATGGAAACAAAGTGAGTTGTTTTCCCATTGCTTGAAATATGTACTTCATGGGAGGAGGGTGGAGTTACTGATGGTTTTCATGCTGGGTTTGGGGGTGGGGTGGGGATTGTTAGTGGTCTTTCTATATTTTGCTTGCTCATGGATATTTTTAGGTAGTGGTACTTTTTGATGTGGCAGTAATATCCCATATCCACAGTAGAGTAAATTCAACCATGTACTAGTCTGAGGTCCCGGGGGAAGCTCAACTTCTTGTGCACACCAAGTATGTAGACCTAATGAATACTGTACCTCACATGTAAGTACTAATACTTATTACTTTGAATGCATGGGCCCTCTCAATTAAGAGATATTTAATACCTGACTGCTATTTGTGGTGTTTTTTTTTTAAGCATTTCAACCTTAAAAGGTATCCTTATTACTATGAGAGGTTGGGAATTACTGGTTTTGTATAATGAAAAGCTTCTAAACATGCAGTTCAGTGATAGTTTTTCTGTATACTTTAAAGATTTTATTTATTGATTTTACACTGAGAGGAGAAAGAGGGGTAGGAACGAGATGTATCAACACATAGTTGCTTCACTTTGGTAGTTTATTGATTGCTTGTCATATGTATCTTGACCAGGCAAGGCCAGGGTTTTGAACCAGCGACCTCAGCGTTCCAGGTCGACACTCTCCACTGTGACATAATTGGCCCCGCAACTGTTCTGTGTACTCTAAACCAAATCACTTTTTTTAGGACTTCTGACTCTTCCCCTTCATATGTAAGAGAATGAACACTTTGCCTTCCAGAAAAACCCCCATAGGAATATCATTTACATAACTCCTTGAGATTCTGACTTGACTTTCCAGTCAAACATGGAAAAGGTCAGCAACAACTAAGATGACTGTACAAAAAATGTTACCTGACAGTGTGTGATGTATGCTAAATGACAGGTACAGATAACAAATGTCACAGGTCATCTGGTCAAGGAAAGAGCACCATTGATGGAATGGTTAGAAAAAGATCCCAGGAAGAGGAACGAGGGTGGACTTTGAAAGACAGGGTAGAATTTCACTAGGTTTAGTCTGTGGAAAAGGTTTCAGCAAGAGATTGCCGTCCATGAAAGTAGTGATTCGCTTGACCTGTGGTGGCGCAGTGGATAAAGCGTCAAGCCTGGAATGCTGAGGTCGCTGGCTTGAAACCGTGGGCTTGTCCAGTCAAGGCACATACTAGAAGCAGCAAGTTGATGCTTCCCGCTCCCATTGCCCCGCCTTTCTCTCCTCTCTCTAAAATCATTAAATAAATTCTTTAAAATAATTGTTGTTCTTGTTCTGTAGCATGATGGGAGATAGTTTATAATAGTGGTTCGCAATCTCCACCGTAAGGCACTTGAAGGCTAGCACAGACTGCTGGCAGGAGCGGTGCCAAGGACACAGCTCCCTAGGAGTGTGTTAGGGTATGGTAGGGGTTGGAGTGGGGGGGGAGGCTGCTGAGTGTGTTAGGGTATGGTAGGGGTTGGAGTGGGGGGGGAGGCTGCTGAGTGTGTTAGGGTATGGTAGGGGTTGGAGTGGGGGGGGAGGCTGCTGAGTGTGTTAGGGTATGGGAGGGGTTGGAGTGGGGGGGGAGGCTGCTGAGTGTGTTAGGGTATGGTAGGGGTTGGAGTGGGGGGGGAGGCTGCTGAGTGTGTTAGAGTATGGTAGGGGTTGGAGTGGGGGGGGAGGCTGCTGAGTGTGTTAGGGTATGGGAGGGGTTGGAGTGGGGGGGGAGGCTGCTGAGTGTGTTAGGGTATGGGAGGGGTTGGAGTGGGGGGGGAGGCTGCTGAGTGTGTTAGGGTATGGTAGGGGTTGGAGTGGGGGGGGAGGCTGCTGAGTGTGTTAGAGTATGGTAGGGGTTGGAGTGGGGGGGGAGGCTGCTGAGTGTGTTAGGGTATGGGAGGGGTTGGAGTGGGGGGGGAGGCTGCTGAGTGTGTTAGGGTATGGTAGGGGTTGGAGTGGGGGGGGAGGCTGCTGAGTGTGTTAGGGTATGGGAGGGGTTGGAGTGGGTGGGGAGGCTGCTGAGTGTGTTAGGGTATGGTAGGGGTTGGAGTGGGGGGGGAGGCTGCTGAGTGTGTTAGGGTATGGTAGGGGTTGGAGTGGGGGGGAGGCTGCTGAGTGTGTTAGGGTATGGTAGGGGTTGGAGTGGGTGGGGAGGCTGCTGAGTGTGTTAGGGTATGGTAGGGGTTGGAGTGGGGGGGGAGGCTGCTGAGTGTGTTAGGGTATGGGAGGGGTTGGAGTGGGGGGGAGGCTGCTGAGTGTGTTAGGGTATGGGAGGGGTTGGAGTGGGGGGGGAGGCTGCTGAGTGTGTTAGGGTATGGTAGGGGTTGGAGTGGGTGGGGAGGCTGCTGAGTGTGTTAGGGTATGGTAGGGGTTGGAGTGGGGGGGGAGGCTGCTGAGTGTGTTAGGGTATGGGAGGGGTTGGAGTGGGGGGGGAGGCTGCTGAGTGTGTTAGGGTATGGTAGGGGTTGGAGTGGGTGGGGAGGCTGCTGAGTGTGTTAGGGTATGGTAGGGGTTGGAGTGGGGGGGGAGGCTGCTGAGTGTGTTAGGGTATGGGAGGGGTTGGAGTGGGGGGGGAGGCTGCTGAGTGTGTTAGGGTATGGGAGGGGTTGGAGTGGGGGGGGAGGCTGCTGAGTGTGTTAGGGTATGGTAGGGGTTGGAGTGGGGGGGGAGGCTGCTGAGTGTGTTAGAGTATGGTAGGGGTTGGAGTGGGGGGGAGGCTGCTGAGTGTGTTAGGGTATGGGAGGGGTTGGAGTGGGGGGGGAGGCTGCTGAGTGTGTTAGGGTATGGTAGGGGTTGGAGTGGGGGGGGAGGCTGCTGAGTGTGTTAGGGTATGGGAGGGGTTGGAGTGGGGGGGGAGGCTGCTGAGTGTGTTAGGGTATGGTAGGGGTTGGAGTGGGGGGGGAGGCTGCTGAGTGTGTTAGGGTATGGTAGGGGTTGGAGTGGGGGGGGAGGCTGCTGAGTGTGTTAGGGTATGGTAGGGGTTGGAGTGGGTGGGGAGGCTGCTGAGTGTGTTAGGGTATGGTAGGGGTTGGAGTGGGGGGGGAGGCTGCTGAGTGTGTTAGGGTATGGGAGGGGTTGGAGTGGGGGGGGAGGCTGCTGAGTGTGTTAGGGTATGGGAGGGGTTGGAGTGGGGGGGGAGGCTGCTGAGTGTGTTAGGGTATGGTAGGGGTTGGAGTGGGGGGGGAGGCTGCTGAGTGTGTTAGAGTATGGTAGGGGTTGGAGTGGGGGGGGAGGCTGCTGAGTGTGTTAGGGTATGGTAGGGGTTGGAGTGGGTGGGGAGGCTGCTGAGTGTGTTAGGGTATGGTAGGGGTTGGAGTGGGGGGGGAGGCTGCTGAGTGTGTTAGGGTATGGGAGGGGTTGGAGTGGGGGGGGAGGCTGCTGAGTGTGTTAGGGTATGGTAGGGGTTGGAGTGGGGGGGGAGGCTGCTGAGTGTGTTAGGGTATGGTAGGGGTTGCAGTGGGGGGGGAGGCTGCTGAGTGTGTTAGGGTATGGGAGGGGTTGGAGTGGGGGGGGAGGCTGCTGAGTGTGTTAGGGTATGGTAGGGGTTGGAGTGGGGGGGGAGGCTGCTGAGTGTGTTAGGGTATGGTAGGGGTTGGGAGTGGGGGGGGAGGCTGCTGAGTGTGTTAGAGTATGGTAGGGGTTGGGAGTGGGGGGGGAGGCTGCTGAGTGTGTTAGAGTATGGTAGGGGTTGGAGTGGGGGGGGAGGCTGCTGAGTGTGTTAGGGTATGGTAGGGGTTGGAGTGGGGGGGGAGGCTGCTGAGTGTGTTAGAGTATGGGAGGGGTTGGGAGTGGGGGGGGGAGGCTGCTGGGGATGGTGAAGAGCATCGTGTCGATTTTAACAGTGCTTCCTCTGGACCCTACATGAAAATGATTAGTTCATAGAAACATCCGTATACTGCAATTTTGAAAAGTTGGTATTTTAAAAAAGACTAGAAATCTCATCATTCCCATCACTAGACAAGGAAGGTGTCCTTTTTAGAAGAGTTTGACATTTTTGAAAAATCTAAATTTGACCATCATTTACTTTGCTAAATGCTAGAGTATAATTCTATTGACGGCTCTGTTATAACTTTTAAATCTGACATGTGGGTAGCCTGACCTGTGGTGGCACAGTGCATAAGACATCGACCTGGAAGGCGGAGGTTGCTGGTTTGAAGCCCTGGGCTTGCCTGTCAAGGCACATCCATACAAGAAGCGAGTTGATGCTTCCCGCTCCTTCCCTCCCCTTCTCCCCCCTTCTCCCCTGCCTTTCTCTCTCTCTCTCAAATCAATAAATCTTAAAAAAAAGTAAAAATCTAATGTGTGGGTATTATGAAGTAATCATTTCTACTTAGTTTTTGTAAATAACATTGTCTTGTTTTAGACAATTTTTTCTAAAGTGTTCGAGTACTCAAACTTGTTAACGTT
The DNA here is from genome assembly GCF_036850765.1 of Saccopteryx bilineata. Classification (NCBI taxonomy): domain Eukaryota; kingdom Metazoa; phylum Chordata; class Mammalia; order Chiroptera; family Emballonuridae; genus Saccopteryx; species Saccopteryx bilineata. The sequence goes on from NC_089496.1 coordinate 96,832,299, forward strand.
TATCATTTACCATTTGAAAATACTGGTGTAACTATTCAAGATATTTTGGAGCAAGTTACTTTATTTTTTTTTTTTACTTGAGTTTTCTTATATGTAAATGTGTGAGCAGGTAGGATAGGCATAATCATTTCCACAGTTTGTAGACACTGTGATTGTACTTCCAAGGAAGATGACTTCAACAGTTAGTGGTTTTAGTTGGAAGGTGGCCAAGAAATCTGTAATTGAACTGAGTGAAGGTGCCGGGAATGGGTCCAACTGAAGGCCAAGGCCATGAAAGTCCCTCGCTCTCTATGTATATGTGGCAGTTGAGAAAAGGACATTATCACTCCAGGAACTTGTCAGCTCCCAGAGTTTATTTTAGGTCTTCAGACATTAAGGGTCCTTAATGTCTGAAGACCTAATAGACAGTGGGCAGAGTCTTTTCAAAAACAATGAAATGAGCAAGGATAGCAGTTTTTTCTAAAGCAAACTATAGAAACATTGTGGCATACTTTTCTAGAAATGGTGCATTCCATTTTCATTCCAACTTTATGTTTAGTATATTAGTTCTTCATAAATATTTCTCTGACCTCTGGATCTTTTCTGAGCAGCTTTGTGTTTCATTTGTTCGCTTATTCATTCAACAAGTTTTATGGAGCACTTACTATGTTCCCAGGCCCCATTCCAAGTGCTGAAAATTCAGCAGTAAGCAAAACAGACAAACCCTCTTATCCTAATGGAGTTTATATTCTTGGAGGTAAATTGAAACAAGTAAAGTGTATGTTGTGTGGGTGTAAACGTTATAGAGAAATATAGAGTGGGGAAGAGGAAGATAAAGGGATTGTTTGGGGTAATGGCAAATTTAAATCGACTGGCAAGGTGAAGTCCTCACGGAGAAGGTGACATGTGAGCAAAGACTGAGAATGTATGTGATATCAAGGAGAAGATTGTGGCAACAGGGAACAAGCACAAGGGCCTTGAGGCCCAAGTGTACCTGACATGGGTGAAGGAGAATGAGGGATGGCCGTGGGAAGCCACTGGGTGATTTTGAACAGAAGCGGGACATGATCTGAAATAGGTTTTAAAACAATTCTTTTTGCTGTGTTTTGACACTGGACCATACTGATGCATTAATTACTCTTGGTGAGAGATAATGTATCTGGTGGGGATGGTGAAATTGATTGAACTCTAGGTATATTTAATTATAGAGCCAACAGGATTTACTCACTGGGATGTGGGGGTAGATGTGAAAGTAAAAAGTCAAACTTGACGCCAAGGTTTGGAGTCTAGGCAAAAGGTGCAGGAGGGACAAATTTGGAGTGTGGGAGAGAATGGGGGTTCAGTTGGGGGCACGTTGAGTTTGAAATGTCTACTAGACATCTATTTGTAGATTTTTGAGGAGGAAGTTGCTGTGAGTGGAATTACTGCATAGTTATTGGCTGACTATGTAAACTTGAGAGTTGCCCTCTTCCTCTTCCATTTTTAAATATTTGCATATTTAATCCCTTTGGTGACTAGAATAAACTTTGCTGTATTAAGGGTTTGATTTGTTACTTTACATCTTTCTGCTTTGAAGGCGTTTAGTCTGTCTTGTAAAGCCTTGAATTTATTTTGACTTCTAAGGATACTTGGTCCCAAAGGAAATCTTTTTTTCCACCAATAGAGCAATTTGCTTTCAATCAAAATATGAAAATAAAAATATTGTTGTTACTGCCCTCTAAAGATATGTATGTGAATGTAAAATGGAACAGTTTGACAATTCTTCAAAAAGTTAATGTGGTTTAATGGTTAAAAATAGTAATAATATAAGTTATCGTTATGACCCAACAGCTGTATTCCTAGGTATATACTCAAGTGAGAACATATGTTCACACAAAAAACTTGTAAACCAATGTTGATAACAGCATTATTCATAATAGCTAAAAAGTGGAAACAGCCTAAATGTCTATCAACTGATTGATAAATAAGTGTTGTATATCCATGCAGTGGAATATTAGTCAGTCATAAAAAGGAGGGAAGTACGGTGTGTTTTACAACATGCATGAACCTTGAAAGCATTATACTAAGTGAAAGCCAGACATAGCTGGCCAGTATTGTACGTCCCATTTATATGAATATACATAGTAGGCATATCCAAAGGCACTGAAAGCGGATTAGTGGCCAAGAGCTAGGGATCAGGAAACAGGGAGTGACTGCTTAATGCGTACTGGGCTTTCCTTTGGGGTGACGAAAAAGTTCTAGAACTTGTACAATTTAAAAGAGTGGATTTTATCTCAATTTTAAAAAAAGATAACAGGCAAAAAAATGTGTGTATGCACTCATGTGCATGAGAACAACTGAAATAACTTATGGACCTTATTTCTAAAATAGAACTGCTTTTGCAGTAAAAGTTGAGGAAGCAAGAATTGTTGCACTAAACCTAGTTTAGCTTGGTTTGCTTAAAGAGGCAGAATGAAGGTACTTTGATCATTCAGGTAGAAATCAGGAGGCTGTTTGTGATCTTATTGTTCACAAGACATGGGTCAGTTTAACTTTTTCTCCATACCTATAATTTTAAAATGAGAGCTCAATCCCCCCCAAATTTTTTTTTTCCCAGGTGAGTGGAGGGGAGATAGACAGACCCCTGCATGCACCCAGACCGGGATCCATTTGGCAACCCCACCTGGGGCCCATGCTCTGCCCATTTGGGGCTGTGTTTGCAACCGAGCTATCCTCAGTGCCTGGGTGGTGTGCTCAAACAAATCAAGCCATGGCTATGGGAGAGGAAGAGAAAGAGAGAGAGAGAACGAGAAAGGAGAGGAAGGGTGGAGAAGCAGATGGTCACTTCTGTGTGCCCTGACCGGGAATCAGGGTAGAGAAGCAGATGGTCATTTCTGTGTGCCCTGACTGGGAATCAACCAGAACATCCACACGCTGGGCCAGTGCTCTACCACTGAGCCACTGGCCAGGGCTTCTAGTAATTTATTTAGCCAATCCCAGGTGATATTTACCTTCTTAAAAACATTATTACCTGTTAATGAGTTACCTGTTGAAGAAGTACACAAAAGGATTACCTTTCTTGTAGCACTTACTCTAATGTTATTTTTAAAATTAGACATGATTGATTTATCATTTAAATATGGTATGACTATATAGATATTTATATATTCCTTTATTAGAATGAAAATATCTAGAGAATAGAGGTTCATATTATTTGAGTGGTATGATAACGTTTTCAGCATTTTAAGGAGAGTATACATGACCGAGACAAGACTGTAGTGGGAAAGAGATACTTATATAACTGACACCAGCACCAGCCTGAGAGTTATGTATAGCAGTGACTTAAAGGAAGTGCAGGTGGGCACAGAGAGGGGAAATGTTTATCTCACTGGGAGACGCAGTTCAGGGAGGAGGATGGCATTTGAGTTGATCTTTAGAGGATCTCTCAAATGTTAAAAAGGAGAGTAAATTACCACAATAATAGAATCTGTGAAAGCATGTAGGCCTGTGGGATGGACATGGCGGGAGAAAGAGGAGGAAAGGTAAGCTTGAGAAAACCAGACCATGTAGGTCCTGGGTGCTGTTTTAAGAAATTCAGCTTTTATTCTGTGGCAGTTAATTTAGGTGAGAAGAGGCACAATCAGATGTGTCTGAGATTTGGTGGTGTGAACAACCTGGTGATAGAGTTTTGGCAAAGGGACAAATTGGGAGATACTTAGAGATAAGCAAATGAATTAAGGTGATGGCTTTAAGATTAGAAATGGGAGAATGGTGTATTTTGGAAACAAATCCATAGTCTTGCTGAACAATGCAGGGATTGAAGGGACATTTTGATCTAGGATAGAAATTTAAATGTTGCATTTTACTCCATTTCCAATACTCTGGATGTGAAAGGAAAGACACACAGCTCTGTCTTGAAATTTGGTAGATTCAGTGGGTCTCGAATGTATTTTTTCCTTACTATACATAAAAGACTTTAGAAACTTGACTATTTCTTCCTTTAATTTTTATTGCTTGTCAGCTGTTACCCAATTGTTTAATTCTTTGGATGGGTTTTCATTTGTGCATTTGGAAATGGTTGAATAGTCTTTTTGTTTCCAAATGAAACTGCTTTGCTAATGCTGTATTTTTGTGTTTCGTTTTAAACTTTGTGTAATGGAATTTAAAAAAAAGAATTGTCAAATACTGTGTGCTCTCATTACAGGAAGTCATTGGGCCATATTAAAGTTTCCCCTTAATGATAAAGAGGTTCATTTCAGAACTTCAAAAGTAAACATATGGTAAGCATGTATGAGAAACAATTAGAAATGTCAGAAGTAGCACGTGTAAAATAATTTGTTAGGGGAGAATTTAATTCAGTAAGACTTTTGCACATTTGTATAATAAAACAACTAGTATGAGAGTTGGCTCCTCCAGTGTTTCTCATGGCTTATTCACAGGCATGATCGCCATTTTTGTTTGTAGCTCCCTTTAATAGGACATGTAATAAAGAGAATGGAGTACTAGGACATAGTGATTTTATAAATGGGTGGGGGGAAAGTACCAGATTTGACAGAACTAACTTGTAAAATATTGCAGTATAAAACTTGTTTTTATGCTTGTTTTTAAATTTCTTATTTATTGATTTTAGAGAAGAAGGGAAAGAGAGAAACATCGATATGTGCACAGATCAGGGATCAAACCTTCAACCTTTGTGTATCGGGATGATGCTCTACTGAGCTAACTGGCCAGGGCCAATTGTGCTTAAAAGTTTTAAGCATTAGATAATGTTTAAAATAACATATTTATTAAGTTAAAAGTAACTTAATAAAATTAAAACTGCTTTATGGACAAAATACAATTTAATGTTTAAAAATCAGAAATGTAAAAAGCCCTCACACTGAGCTTTTTAAAGGCAAGAATGATTTTATTAATTTGGTTTCTAAAGTTAACTTACTATTTGAGTTACATTTTTATAAAATCAATTTTATTTTTAAATATTTGAAATTGAATTTTGAGTATGAAATATAAGGACGTGGAACAAAATCCAAAAGGCACAGAAGAGTATAGAGTGACAAGTAAATCGTCACGCCAGCTTTCTTCCTTTCTTGTATATTATTCCAGAGATTTTTTTCATTGTTTATTTTTAAATTCCTGAATCAAGACTAAGCTTGCCTACACCTGGTTTTGCTGCTTAAGAACTATAGCTTTAGGCTCAGCACAACCCCGGGAAATAGCCAGCCTTGTTAAGTTTGGTTTCCAGATCCATTGTGTTTTTTGTTAAAGAGTGTTTTTCTAGCTTCCCTCCACTCCACGCAGAGGTATGGAAAGTAGGAGGTGGTAATTGTCAGCATCTTTCACTCCTCTCTTACCCTAGCCAGTGACAAATAACTTTTATGAAATGATGCATGCTAACAAGGCAAATTCCAGCTGAGAAGTGCTCCCACAGAAAAACATCTTCCAGTAGGGAGGGCAAAGAAGAGGTCAGGAAGCTATTCTCATTTAGGATTTGAAAGGATTCACCAAATACCGAGTTCCTCGGCAAAGCGCTGGGCAAAGACGGTCAGGAATGCAGAGTGTGCCCTCCATACTGGGCCCTCTTCATTGGTACTTACATAGCATGTAAATGGCTAGTTCCATAGAAATTCCAGTATGCTGCTTTTGTTCACATTGACATGCTTGTTGTGATACTAGTTGTAACCTTTGAAACGCTCCAGCAGTGCCTTTAGGGGCGAAATCCTGCATGAGTATCCAGCCTGACACTCCCTTGTAAAATCGATAAGTTTCTTCTCCTTCATGGGTACAACTGATGCCATCTTGGAGTCCTGAGTGTCTGCTATCTTTTGATGTCATTTTGGAATTCTGGGTGTCTGTTGTCTTTCAGTATTTTTTTTTTTTTTTTTTTTTGGTATTTTTCTGAAGCTGGAAACCGGGAGAGACAGTCAGACTCCCGCATGCGCCCCACCGGGATCCACCCGGCACGCCCACCAGGGGGCGACGCTCTGCCCACCAGGGGGCGATGCTCTGCCCCTCCGGGGCGTCGCTCTGTTGCGACCAGAGCCACTCTAGTGCCTGGGGCAGAGGCCAAGGAGCCATCCCCAGCGCCCGGGCCATCTTTGCTCCAATGGAGCCTTGCTGCGGGAGGGGAAGAGAGAGACAGAGAGGAGGAGGGGTGGAGAAGCAGATGGGCGCTTCTCCTGTGTGCCCTGGCCGGGAATCGAACCCGGGACTTCCGCACGCCAGGCTGACGCTCTACCACTGAGCCAACCAGCCAGGGCCTGTCTTTCAGTATTTTTTATCATGGTAAAATACACATTAAGTTTACTATCTTAGCCATTTTTAAGTGTATGCCCAGTGGTATTTAATAAACTCATAATGTTGTGAACGCTAAAATTTTTCCCTTGAATCATCCAGGCTTTCTATTATGAGTGGAAGTGGGAATTTTTGTCAACTTTAAAGTTTGGAGCGGCGAGTAGGAGTAAAGAGGGGAATGAAGGCTAGACTCAGAATTTTGGAAGCCCCCCCCTCTTCCAAAGGTGGGGTTGAGTGAAGTGACATGTTCTAGATTCACAGCTGTGGTTCCTGACTCTTGCTTGGGCCAATGCTTTGTGACTTGACTACATCTTACCCCATTCAGGCACTTCTGGAGTGCGAGGGTTCCCGGAATTGCATTTGCCCTTCTGCGGGCAGGGTTTCCACAGGATGAGGAGACCTCAGGCTCTGAGGGATTTGAAGCTGCTTTTTAGGAAATAGTTGGTACCCACCCTTGTTTTTGTTACATTAAACCTTTTATTGAGTTCAGGAAAGTTTTGTGAAATTCCTTAAAAAGTCTGGAATGTTATGAGCTTTCTTATTTTATTGACAAAAAGATAGGCTGATCTGTGTATTCCCATCAGCATGCTCTTCTCTGACGCAAGTCACGTACATGATAAATGTTTCTGACATGTTTCGGAACATTATGTTGAAAATTCAAACTAGATGTATTTGGCTGCCTCAACATTTTCTTTTGGAAGAGAACATATTTAAACGAAAAACAGTTTTATCCTCCAATGAAAAGAAGTTTTAGGTCATTTGTTTCAGTAAAATAGATTATAGAATTTATAACCCCTCTATTCCATTTTTTTTTCAGGTAAGTGGGTCATTACATAAGGCATAGTCAATGCAGAAATCAGTCACATTAGAAATGTTAGTGTTTTAATCTAATTTTGTGATGAAACTCACCAAATAAGATTTTAGCCATCAAGAATACATTTTATCCATGTTTCATCATACCAAGGACTTTGAATGGAATTTCTCAGATTTGCTTTTATTTTTTTAATGTATAGTTATATGGTATTTGGTTCATGACAGCAGTTTTAGAAGGCAATTTTTAAGATAGCTTGGTCTTTTCAAAATAAGACCTTCTATAATCCTTCTGAGGAACTGAAAAGATCTATTATTATGGTGGGGGTCTAAATAAAATATAAATGCTCTTGATTTTATTATGAGTATAAAAGATGTCTTTTTACCTGACTGGTGGTGGCACAGTGAATAGAAGAATGTCAGCCTGTGCTGAGGTCTCAGTTTCTAAACCCTGAGGTCGCTGGCTTGAGCATGGGCTCATCTGCCTTGAGCGTAGGCTTGCCAGATTGGGTGTCGGTTTGTAGACATGGTTTCTGGCTTAAGCCCAAGTTCTCTGGCTTGAGCAAGGGGCCACTGGCTTAGCTGGAGACCCCTGCATCAAGGAACATATGAGAAGCAATCAATGAACAACTAAAGTGCCATAACTAGGAATTGATACTTTTCTCTCTCATCCTATCTCTTTCTCTCTTAAAAAAAAAAAAAGTCTTTTGATCAATTTTAATTAGTTTTAATAGGAATAGGTCCAAGGTCAAAGTGTTTACTGGAGAACTTTGAATACAATATTTTATTAAGTTGACTTAAACTACTTAGGGACTAGTTGTTGGGTTTCATGGTGTAGTATTTATATGTAAAATCTTGTACTTAATTTTATGAAAACCATGTAATATTTCTTTTAATTACTGATATTTTTTAAAAAGCTTCTATAAGTGCTTTTTTCTGAGATCTTTGTTTATAGAGAATAAAATGTCCATTAAATAGAAACATCAATTGCCTATAATTCCTTGAGTCCTCTAATGAGAGAAGGACCAAATGATTAAAAAATACAGATGGATTTCCGGGCTATATAGGAAGCAATAACTTCTAGATGCATCTTAAAATCAATGCATATTGATCCCAGTATCTTCATAGTCAACTGTTCTTAGGATCAATGTTCAGAATGAAGACTATCTTTTTTAAAATTTATTTTTTAATTGCAGTTGACATAATATTATGTTAGTTTCAGGTGTACCACCTAGTGGTTAGACATTTATATACCTTACAGGTGATCACCCCAAAAAGACTGTACTATCTTTCAATATGTAATCAATATTAATGAACTATTGATTCATTGAACCATTGAGTCAATGAAAAATTAATGCGATACTTTTTTCTATATGTCAGGTCTTTGAAATCCTGTGTGTCTTTTGCACTATCAATTGGGATTAGCTGCATTTCAAGTACTCAGTAGTCACATGTGAGTAGTGGCTACCAAATTGGACGAGCATAGCCTTAGAACTTCTCTCTCACTTGTGTCACATCAGGTTGAGGAGCCTTCTACTGGAAGTTTATTTTGGAGGACTAAAGTCTTATCTCTATGTATACTCTTCTATAATTTATTGGAAAATGAAACACTTTAAAGAGAAAAACAAACATTAAACCATTCTCGGTCATGATAGTTTGAAACATTTTTCGCCTTTATGAAGTGACAATCAAAAATGAGTACTTCTGGCCCTGGCCGGTTGGCTTGGTGCTAGAGCATTGGACCGGCATGTGGAAGTCCCAAGTTCGATTCCCGGTCAGGGCACACAGGAGAAGCGCCCATCTGCTTCTCCATCCTTCCCCCTCTCCTTCCTCTCTGTCTCTCTCTTCCCCTCCTGCAGCCAAGACTCCACTGGAGCAAAGTTGGCCCGGGTGCTGAGGATAGCTCCATGGCCTCCGCCTCAGGCACTAGAATGGCTCCGGTTGCAGTGGAGCAATGCCACAGATTGGCAAAGCATTGCCCCCTAGCAGGCTTGCCAGGTAGACCCCAGTCGGGTGCATGTGGTAGTCTGTCTCTCAGCCTCCCTGCTTCTCACTTCAGAAAAAAAACTACCAAAAAAAAAAAAATGAGTACTTCTGAATAAATGAAAATATTATTGAATGATAAATTTAGAGGGCAAGTTCAGTTGGTTGTGCTTAAGTGAGGAGAGATAGAGTAGAAAAGAAAGAGTCAGCATTGGGTAGTCCAAATAGGGCAGCTCTTGCTATGAGACAGATCTGGCTTAGAATCCTGTTGGTCTTGAGCGAGTTACTTATCTTCTCTGAGCTTTTTTCTTGTATTCATATGTAGACTTGGGATAAAACTACCAATCTCTTATTTAAGTTGCTATGAGGATTAAATAAGCTTTCATATGTAAAGTAGTCCTACTTGGTACTTATGAAATGCTCAGAAATTTTATATTAAATTAATAAATGATTATTGCTTACTTATATTTCCTACTCTGAAATTCCTGCTTATGAGAAAGGAAGAGAAAGAAGGAATGCCTAAAATAAATGTTGAAATATATTAAAATACTTAGCCCAGCCCATGTACTGTATTGAGTAGGATTCAGTGTTTATCTAGAACAAGCTAGTCCCTGAGCATTGTGGTTAATTGAGATTTCAATTCGGGACCATTATCTGAAAGGTTCAGAAAGTGATGATGTGAAATAAGAAGTAGTTCATACTCTGCATTGTTTAAATAGTGAAAAATGAATTCTGTCCATTTTATTTCAGTATACTCTTTCCATTAATCAGTAAGAATAGCATTGTATATGTTATAAATTTGTTTCAATGAAGAGGAAAATCTCAATTATAGATACTAGATAGGATACAAATACATTGTTTTTCATTGCTTTAAATTTATCACAATAAGTTGTTGCAATTTAGAATTTAAATATATTTTGCATCTACTTCGGAGGACTAGCCTACCAAGTAATAATAATCTAATGATTGTAAACCTGTGTAGTACCTTGGAACTAAGGAAAACTTTACTAATTGGAAGAAAAACTGCCACTTTGTGGCTGAACTTTATGTTATAATTAATGCAAGTGACCTGTCGTTTTCATTCAGGCGTTACCATCAATTTGTATTTTTAGAAAGAATGACATTAGCTGTATGGCGTGTTCTGAATCTATTTAGGAGGAGGGAGTTTTCAATCACATAAACTTTTGATTTACTATACATTTTGGGAAATTTATTTGAAAATTTGAGACATTACTGACATGTGGAAAAGCATGAAGAGCTGCGAATAGATGATTAGATTAGATAGGAACTTTTCACAACCATACTCACCAGTGTGTTGGCCACATCTGTGGTAATGTTCTTGGAAATCGGTCTCATTTGAAAATCTAGTTCTTTGCCAACAGCATCTGGTTGCACTTACATTACATACTTTGAAAGTACTTCTTGAATTGCAAAAAAGCAAACCATATGACACAGGCTCTTCTTACCTGATTGAAAGTTGTTTACAGTTATAGTTGAACTTTAACAAACTTAACAGAATCAAAGGCATAATTGTCCAAGTGCATGAATTATCACAACACCTCAGAGATAAGTCTTACCAGCTTTTTAAAGTTGTCCAGGCCTTTACATTATTCTAGTGACCCCTTACAAAGGTCTTATTTATTAAACATTCTTTCAGGTTTGTGGAATATTGAAGACTCTGACCTGATTGGAATACACTCTCCTAATGGACTATCCAGAAATGGTGTTGATTGACCTGATTGGCATTGCTCTACCAATTTCTTACAGCTCCCAACAGCTGTTACTGTTTGCATACTTGTGGATATGTTTGTCATAGCTGACTGTGTGAGCTTTTAATATACAGGTGTCTTATGATGATAGTACTCTAGGGCTGGCAACCTCGAAGATTTGTGAAATGATTTTAAGTGGCATGGATTTAGGTTAACCTTGTCAACTAGGCAGTGTCTTTGGTTTTCTTAAGTTTCCCTTCTTAGCACCCTCTTTTTCACTTTCCTTTGCTTTTTTCCCCCCTTCTTGACTTACCAGGTTGCTAACTTGTCTCAGATAATTCCTGTTGAAAGGCTAGCTGATGAGTTTACAGCTTTTTCAGAGTTGTTTACATTTTAAAAGTGAGATCTTTTGATAACAAGGCTTTTATGATCCCTACTGAGATAGTGGAATAACAAGAGTTAGGGCAGCCTTTAGACCTGGCCCAGGTTTGGCACCAGGATTGTGGCGCTCTCCTGTTCAGTACAGCAGCCACTAGCTGTGTGTGGCTGTTGGCCACTTGAAATTTAGATTTAATTAAGAAGTGCTAAGTGTAAAGTACTTACTAGATTTCTAAGACTTAGTTCAGGGAAAAAGAATGTAAAATAATTCAGTGTTTTATATTTATTACAGGTTGAAATGATGGTATTTTGGGTTAAATAAATACATTAAAATTAACTTCACCTGTTTTTGTTTTACTTTTTTAATGTGGCTACTAGAGAATTTAAAAGCACTTGTGGCTCACATTATATTTCTGTTGGACAATGCTGTTATAAAAACAAGAGAGTTTATGTTGTGGTCTTATCGATGGGAGCTCACAGAGATTCAGGGAAATGGTCCCCGAGGACGCATTGGCTACAGTTGTGCCAGCTGACTTGGCTGGGCCACTCTGTTTTAGGGTTGTTGCTTACAAGGTAACCACAACTTCTCTTCTGTTTTGAACTCTCGCGATTTATGAGGTATTAAAAAAAAATTATTCCACCACCACTTCTAATGGCTGCTAACTTATGCTCAGCTTCTTGAAGACAGATGATTAAAAAAATTAAATTTATAGCTACTCTTTATTGGGTACCTGCCATGTATCAGATACTCTGCCAGATACTTTACATAAAATATTGAATCTTCACATCAGTTCTGCAAGATTGATATTATAAGATAAAGAAAGAGATTCAGGTACATTGTGACTTTGCCCTGGGTCAGCTGGGAAGCAGAATCAGGATTCCAGCCCAAGTCTGCCTGATTCTAGAGCCATTGTTCTTTCTGCTGTATTATACTCTCCTAGTTTTTTCCATTAACTGTCTGTCCTTTAGCTTGAAGCAAAGTGTTATATAGAAAGGAGCCTCATGCCAACTGGTATTGACTGATTCTTGAGTTGTTTTCCTTTGTCTTGGTGAATAACTGCAGTGCTCCTCACTCTAGGCAACCCTCCTCCCCTGTCTGGTGCCTAGTGAGTGGGCCAGACATTATTGAAGAGACTTTCTGACAGTCTGTTGAGCAGGAGAGATCATCTAAAAGCCTCTTGTGAAAGAATGTCTTTCCCACCTTGAAAATCAATCAACAAAGTTATGTTCAAATGCCTTTAGGAAGCGATACAAGAAGAGTCTCCTCTAGATGCCAGGAATATCATATCTTAGACTGACTTTAGAGACTGGCCATAGAAGGCAAGGGCTTTTTATAGACAGGTTTGAAGTAAAATAATGGGATAGAATAAGCGTATTGAGCTGGCTAAGTCTTGTATAATCCTGGGTCATCTCTTAATGGCCGTGTCCTTGACATTATTGTATTAAGAATGAGAGCAAAGGAAAATAGTTCGTGTGTTGCCATGCTAGTCTATGAATTAGAGTAAATGTAATCACAACTCATGAGTGTTCTGTAAAACCAGATACTGCATTTACTCATTGTTGCCTTCCTGCATGCAAGAGGCGCTGACTTCGGAAAGATAAGGAGAGAAAAGGAAGAACAAGGAGGTTCAAAGAGTAAAACTAGACTGGAAGCGGCTGCAGGGAGGTTTGGGCAAGTTCAAACTGCAAAGCCTTTTTACTTGTCTTTGCACATTGTATTTATAGTACTAAAAGTTATGTAAACTGTAAAATACTATTAAGAAAAGAAACTGTGCCTGACCAGGTGGTGGCGCAGTGGATAGAGCATTGGACTGGGATGCAGAGGACCCAGGTTCGAGACCCCGAGGTTGTCAGCTTGAGCGCGGGCTCATCTGGTTTGAGCAAAAGCCCACCAGCTTGAACCCAAGGTCGCTGGCTTAAGCAAGGGGTTACTCGGTCTACTGAAGGCCCGTGGTCAAGGCACATATGAGAGAGCAATCAATGAACAACTAAGGTGTTGCAACGCGCAATGAAAAACTAATGATTGATGCTTCTCATCTCTCTCCGTTCCTATCTGTCTGTCCCTGTCTATCCCTTTCTCTGACTCACTCTCTGTCTCTGTAAAAAATAAATAAATTAAATAAAAAAAGAAAAGAAAAGAAACTGATGTACTAGAAAAAAATAAAATTTTTAACTAGATGATCTGAATTCAATTTTCCCAGCTCCATTACCATAACTGGGTAACCCTAGGAAATTAAGGCATCTGTGATTATAATTGTCTTTCTACATATCTGGCTATTTTCATTATTTATTTAATAAGATTGCATTGCATCTAAAAACTGTGTGTTCCTATGCTGTATACATGTTATAACTCTTTCTTTATCATTAATTATTTACTCTTTCTCTGAACTATTGCATACATGAAATTTTATTGAGAGAGAAATGTATACCCAAGAACACCTACATTATGATTAAGAGAAGTGAGAGTTAAATTAAGTAGCCAATTTAAATAGGGCTCTCATTCCTAGACTTTATAAAAGGGACAGTGGCAGCCTTGTGGGTGAAGGGATTGCAGGCCTAAGTAGTCATTTTATTTAATCATTCATCCTTTTAACCCCTTTTAAAACTTGACTTTTGTAGGTCAATTATATAATGCATGAGCGCAAAAGCACACACACAGGGTGCTTCCCTTTTAAGTGAAAAGCTTTACTGAATGGCTATTTTTTTAAAAAGGGATTTTGATATATTCATCATAATAAACCTGGTTTGCATTTCTTTGAGGCTCACAGTCTTCAGCTTCCGACCCAGTAAAGAGTTGCTATAACTACCAGATGTCAGTCTTTCCTAATCCAGAGATAGATGCCAACAGACTAATAATACAGAATAGATGTAAACAGAATTCAAGCACAGAATTTGAAGTATTATTTAAACTGCTCATCTAAGAAGTTTAGCATAAAGAGGACAAGTTGAATATATTCATGTTACCATATAATTGTCTGGTTCTCAGGGCAATCCCAGAAAGCATCTTTAATTTGTGTTTCATGTTAAATGCCGGGTACGGGGATATTTATTTTGCCAAGTGCCAGTTTGACATTTACTTGGTATTCATCCATCTGGCAGATCAGTTGTACTAATTAGATGAGCCCATTTCTGGAGAATAGATTCATAGCAGGAGCAATGTTCTTAACTTATTTTTAAATTTAAAATTCTCATGTGCTTTATTAAAATGTATATAGTGTAAACATTTTAATGTATGTAGTACAAATACTTCATGCATTTTTGTAAATAAGAAATAGCAGGCACAATAAGTTCATTGTATTTCTATTTTGAGTTCCTGGGATCACAACTTGCTTCTTGTGAACAAGAAAGATACAGAAATACAGATGAGTTGAACCTAATAACTTGGGTAACTAACTTTCTGTATAGAATAAACCCTAAACTAATATTCTGTTTAAGACAGGTAGATAGTTCTTGTCAAAGACCACTTGGCACATTTGAAAAGGAACTCAAACATCATAGATGGGATTAGACCTGCAGAACTAATATGGATCCTTTTTAACCTGAAGATTGACCCTGTGTAAGAATAACACATTGTCATTAGAAATGTCATGCCCCAGAGTAGCATTTAACAGTATGTTTTGTAGATCATTAGTTCTAAGAGATTTCCCAGGAAAAGTAGTTCTAAATATGTTTTGGAAACTACTTTCTGCACTCTTTCTTTAAAAGTTCATAATGTACATTAGCATAACAAAGACAGAAGTATTGCTAAGTACTGGGTCTACCATAAAAAAAACCCAAAAATACAAACAAAAAGAACCCCCTCAGTGTAGGTGTTAGCAGAGATCAGAGTTTATTTTTGTGATTCCTTTTTTTTAAATCATAATTTAAATTATATTTGGCAGTTATAGATACCTTAGCCAGGGGATATAATGCTTGTGTTTAAGATTTTGTTCTAAAATCTGTGTTATAAGTCAGTTTTACATAGAAATGTTCTTTTCTATGGGGTATGTCTTTAAACTGATAATTGATATTCTTTTGGGGACATTTTGATTTTTTTAAAGGTAATTTTCTTATATTTAAAAATGTATCTTTACATTTGATAGGCCAGATCATTTCTTTTTTTTTTTTCTTTGACAGATTCAAAGAGAGGGACAGATAGGGTAGGGACAGACAAACTGGAAGGGAGAAAGATGTGAGAGGCATCAATTCTTTGTTGTGGCACCTTAGTTGTTCATCAGTTGCATTCTCATTTGTGCCTTTACTGGGGTGGGGACTATACAGAGCGAGAGACCCGGTGCTCAAGCCAGTGACCTTGGGCTTCAAGCCAGAGACCTTTGGGCTCAAGTCAGCGACCATGGGGTCATGTCTATGATCCCACAACGCAAGGTAGTGACCCCGCACTCAAGCCGGTGAGCCCACACTCAAGCCAGCGACCTCCAGGTTTCGAATGTAGGTCCTCTGTGTCCCAGTCCAATGCTTTATCCACTGCACCACCACTTGGTCAGGCGGCCAGATAATTTCTTTAACAAGCTATTTTTCAATTTAATTTATAATTTTTTCAAGAATAAATAAAATGTAATTGTTTTAAATTCAACTATTAGGTAAAGATGCGTTAGTAACTGTTAAACTATTCTGTAATTGTTTTCATTTGAACTAGAAGGAAAACCAAAGATTTCAATAACCCGAGATAATGCCATGTAATTAATTCTATTTTGAGACTGTTGACTTAGCATAAATAAATTCCTTACCTATGCCAAACCCTACTATTTATATTCTCTTAACTTGAATATACATCAAGGATTTTAACCATTTCTTTGCTTTCCATGAATTCTTTAAAAATGACATGTTTTTAAAATATTACAGCTAAATGTGGATCTTGAATCATCCCCAGGTTAGAAAACTGAAAAGTTGTGTCATATTGTAATAGAAAATACTATATATACTCAGGTTTCTATGTTTGAGTCAGAGCATAAATTAAACCAAAAAAGCTTAACCAGCTATGTTTCAGATTTTGGGACATATAATATATAAATGTAACCTTCTACTGGAAAAGAAATACTTCTCTTACCATTAACCACCAAACCAAACCATGAGACAATATCTTATTTTCAGTTGTAGTTGGAAAAGCATGTATCTGTTAGCTTTGGCCTGCCATTACTGAATAACTAAAAATGGCATATTTAATGCTGAGTAGTATTTATGACTAGGCCATCAAACCCCAAGTGGAATTGAGATGGGGATTCTTTCATACTCAAATAGAAAATAAACTTTTTCCTTTGTGTTATATTAGACAGTACAGGATCCTTAAACTTACTTTTTTATGAAACACATTATCTCATGGACCGTATGGATTGTCCATCTGGTTTCCTTTCTTCAGTGGGTCCATCCATTCAGCTTCCCTTGGCTGCCAAATATTAGAATGGTAACTAAGAAGCCTAAAGATCAGTGATACTAACTCTACCAGGAAGGAACTGCTGAGCAGCAGAAGTGGGACCAAAAGCTTTAAAGCCAAGTTAGACTAGCTAACTAAACTGAAACTGCTCTGTGGAGCTGCTTGCCACCTGGAGCGGGACCTGTTCTTTCTAACTCCAGGAGAGCATGAATCCTTTTAGACTAGTACTTCTCAGACTTAGCGTGCACGGAACACACCCTGGGCCACACCCGCACACTTCTGATGCAGCGGGTCTGGAAGAAGGCCCAATAATTTGCATTTCTAACCAGTTTCCAAGTGATGTTAACCACTAAACCAAACGAGCTGCTGCTGGTCTAAGACCAGTTTTGAGAACCACTTTCTGTAAGACTAGGAAATCTTTTTGAATCTTCTCTTCTTCCTGTCCTTTTCCTTCCTCATGCTACCACAGTCCCCATCAACACCTGCCATCTTCCTTGATAGACTGTCCAGAAGCCCTCTTTCCTTGTGAGTTTTTTCTACATCAGTCCCTTTATTTCTTTAACCATCTACAGGAAGGCAGTATTGTGTAGTGGTGTCAATTTTTATTATAACTGGACAGTATTTTTACTAGACTTGGAATACTTTATACTTTCTCTAAGTTTTGGTATTTCTCATGTGAACATCCTCTTTCGTAGTTTAGAAAGTACATTTTTTTAAGTTGTCGCATTTAAACTTTTAAATCCAGGCATACCAAATGCAGGTCAGCTCCAGACCACTGTTATAAATAAAGCGAGTCAATCGTTCTGCTGGTGGAGGGTCTTACCTTTAATTGGTGCAAAACACAAGGTTTGGCTAGCACAATAAAGTAAACACAGTAAAACAAGGAATGCCTCTAGATGTTTCGCATTCTCTGGGGTAATGTCATATATGTGATCCTCTAAATTCCTATTGGCTTTTAAGGTATGAAAGTATTCCTAAGAGGGACGTGCAGATCCTTGCCCAGCAATAGGAAGCAGTGTCATGACCAGACTGCTGGTGTGAGAAGTCAGGTGATAAGAAAGACTACTGTATCCCTTTTCAAGCAACTATTGCTTAGCTACAATGTAGCCTCTTTTGTCTCTCACTTCCTACCTGGGCCAGGACTAATCAGGGGTAACCAGGTACTGAGTTCTGAGGATGAGCAGGGCAGTTTTCTGGGGGATCGAGAATTATAAGAGTACTAGGTGTATCTTAAGAAAGGAAATGTTATTGGAAAATAGTTAATAGACCTTAGAGGTCATGTAGTTCAGTATTCTGATTGTAGACAGTAGAAACGGAAGGTTCCTGGATTTGCCCAAGGTCATATAGCCAGTTAATCACAGATCACTGGACCACTGTTTTCATTTTGCCTCAAGGCTCTTTTTGTCCTTGGACACTTTCATGGAGGGAAATTTTGTAGCATACTCTGGTAGTAACTAGCCACATAGTTCAGTTTCTTAAGAAATTAGCATCATATAACAGTTTCTAAACGGTAATGGTTTTGATGATTTAAAATGTAAATAAGTTCAAAGAAATCACTGCCATATTACATATACTGTGTGTATGTGTGTATTCAGCACTATTTATGTTTCAAAAATAGTTTGTTTCTAACTATAAAAATAATACAAGCTCATTGTAAAATGTTTGGAAAATACAGATACTAGTTAGTAAATAAAAACCAAGAATAAACCACCCAGAGATAGCCTATTATATTAGGGTAGGCTCTCTGTGCTTGTTAACATCTCCAGAATTGAATGATTTAGTGCAGTTGTTCTATTTTTCTCTGTGTGTGCAGTTCAGTGTACACTGGGCGTGAACAGGTAGGAGAGGGTTTGTTCTGAGACCCAGGCTCATTCATCCAGTGGCTTCATCCCCCAGGCCTTGAAGTCCTGCACTGGATCTTGGATCTTTTGCAACCAGCTAGTAAATGAGGAAAGAGAGAGACCATGAAAGGAACCCATTGTAGTTTTGAAGAACTAGCACTCAAACCTGGGTCAGCAGTCTGAAAACAATTTTATATCTTATTTTATTAAAATATTTACCTACCATTTGCCCCTAGCTATGAAGTGCTATTGGAATATTATGCAGCCCTTACAGACTCTCATTATTAACTGTGTTGTTTTAAACATACATGAGACAGCTTCTCTACTCTAGCTGCTCATTGAAAGCGCATTGTCTTGATGCCCTCTTTGTGTAAAAATATTTTATATTCGTTTTCTCAGTTCTGCTCCCAAGAATCTACCAACAGAGCACAAATGTGAAAAGTTGTATGCATAGAGATGAAAATTCTATCTGTAAAATAGTAAAAAAAAAAAAGAAAAACTAGAAAAAAAAATAAACCTAAACACATTTGAAAGGGCCTGGGCAAATAAATTTTGGTCACTACATATGACATTGAAATACAGTGTAGCCATTAACAATGATGATTTTTTTTCTTTTTTTTTTCTTTTTTCTTTTTATTTTTCTGAAGCTGGAAACGGAGAGGCAGTCAGACAGACTCCCGCATGCACCCGACCGGGATCCACCCGGCATGCCCACCAGGGGGCGATGCTCTGCCCATCTGGGGCATCGCTCTGTTGCAACCAGAGCCATTCTAGCACCTGAGGCAGAGGCCATGGAGCCATCCTCAGCGCCTGGGCCATCCTTGCTCCAGTGGAGCCTTGGCTGCGGGAGGGGAAGAGAGAGACAGGAAGGAGAGGGGGAGGGGTGGAGAAGCAGCTGGGCGCTTCTCCTGTGTGCCCTGGCTGGGAATCGAACCCGGGACTCCTGCACGCCAGGCCGACGCTCTACCACTGAGCCAACCGGCCAGGGCTGATGATTTTTGTTTAGAAAGATGTCATGACAAGTAAGACAGGTAGGTTAGGGTGACATGTGTAATATGTAAAATTGGACGTGCAAATTATACATATGTGAAGAGATAGGTGTCTTTATGTATGTAGGAAGAGTGTTCACCATAATGAAACTGATTGTCTCAGATTTGTGATGTTTTTTCAACTTTTCAAAAATACTTCAGTTTTTACCAATGAGCATGAATCGTTGTTTTTTTTTTAATAAATAAATTTTTATTTTAATGGGGTGACATCAATAAATCAGGGTACATACATTCAAAGAAAACATTTCCAGGTTATTTTGTCATTTAGTTCTGTTGCATACCCATCACCCGAAGAGAGATCGTCCTCCGCCACCCTCCATCCAGTTCTCTCTGTACCCCTCCCCCTCCCCCTCTCCCTCCTTCCCTCCCCCACCCCCCGTAACCACCACACTCCTGTCCATGCCTCTTAGTCTCGCTTTTATGTCCCACCAATGTATGGAATCCTGCAGTTCTTGTTTTTTTCTGATTCGCTTATTTCACCCCGCACAATGCTACCAAGACTCCACCATTCCACTGTAAGTGACCCGATGTCATCATTTCTCCTAACTGAATAGTATACCATGGTGTATATGTGCCCCATCTTCTTCATCCAGTCCTCTATTTTTTTTTTACAGTGATTAAAAGCCTTTAAGCAAACTCTTGGCCAATACAGCAAGGATCCATAAAAGAGTAGTGTCCTTAACATGTTCACCAAGTCCAAGTTGGCCCCATCACCATGCCAAATCCCTGAAAAATGCAACCCAACCACAGTTCAGTCTGTTAGGAGCTGTCACAGGGAGCAGGAGTCCAGGAAAGTTCCCCACAGGAAAAGTCCGCATGGCACTGGAATTGTTGTCACCATTCTATACTTTGCAGCTCATGTCCAAGTCCCAATGACCGCTGCTTCTAGCTGGTAATGATTCAGGTAGACTGGAAAAAGCCATTTGCAGCATGCGTGGATATGGAGCTTCTGTTCTCCTCTGCCTGGAGAGTTGAGATCAGGTTGCTTTTCCCTGGAGCTCTGTGACTGTGGCTTGGTAAAGAGAACCTTGGGATACACTAAGCTGGGTGGCAAAGGTAAATTCATAATACAAGTTGGCAAAAGGAGGAAAGAGAGCTCTAAATTAGGAGTAGGTCCCAGCCTGAAATATGAGTGGGGCATTGAGGTAGGAGGGATAAAGGAAACACTATATATTAAGCAAAGCAGCAGAAAATAGGACTATCAACACCCACAACAGAGATCTTTGAGGGAAGAATAAAAAAACCTGACTATTCAGGCAAAACATAGTTAAGTGGCCCTTGTGCAAATGAGATCAGTTTACCTGCTTCTTGGAAGAAATACCCTAGGCTCGTCCACAGTGTCGTAGATGGGGCTGACAGCCCTGGGCACCTTCAGCCTTCAGTGGTAAACCCCAGCTTTCTGGGCAAGGTTAGGTCATAGGTGGCTGGAGCAGGGCTGGAAGAGACTGAACCCTCCCTTAGAGGAGCGAGGGGGAAGCCCACCTTCCAGTGTCCCTGTTTCCTCACAGCAGAGGCATGTAAGCCTGGCAGGCTTTAGCTCAATGACCTTCCTTTCCACTGTTGAAGCAGGATCCAGATGGCATCCTATGAGACCCCTTTGGGACGTTGGAGCCTTTAAGGGTGTATCCTAAAAGCTGGTAGTTCCCCTGATCTCTATTGGGCTTTTTCTGCCTCTAGGTATCTTAAAAGCCATCCTCAGAAGATCTCGCTGAGGTGTTTGAGGAACCCCATCCGCCTATATAAATCTTTTCCATATATCTGGAGCTATTTGGAAAAAGACAAAACAGTGTTATTAGCTAGATTTAATAAAGAAGGTAGTAGTTTGCAGGCGAAAAAGATTTGGTGTCTCCTGTTCATCAGCATTCAATAGAAATGTAAAATTATTATTTTTTAAGTAAAAAGCATGATATGGTAGACCCGTCGGAGTCATTGGCCTGGTGTGCAGGATTCCCGGGTTCGATTCCTGGCCAGAGCATACAGGAGAAGTGCCCATCTACCTCTCCACCCCTCCCCCTCTCCTTCCTCTTCATCTCTCTCCTCCCACCCACAGCCAAGGCTCCACCGGAGCAAAGCCACCCCGGGCACTAAGGATGGCCCCATGGTCTCCGCCCCAGTCGCTAGAATGGCTCCGGTTGTAACAGAGCAACACCCCAGATGGGCAGAGCATTCCCCCCTGGTAGGCATGCCAGGTGGATCCCAGTCAGGAGCAGAGCATGAATCGTTTTAATAAAATCAATTAGATTAGTAAAATTATTAGAAGATTAATATGTTCAGGGTTATCTATATATTGATTCACTCAGATGTTCTCTTTATAATGTTACGTTTTCAGCCTCAAAGTTGCACATTCTTTTATTATTAAGGGACAGAATTATAAAGTCACATTTGACCTGTTGAAGAAGTCCCAGTATAGTCAGAGCTCCAGACCTTGTATATACTGACCCTTTGCTGATAAGGGATGAGCTTAAATGCCAAACATAAAAGCCTCAGGCTGCAAGCTCTATGTTATAGTATATCTTGGACTCTTGCTGTATTTTCCTACTGAACCATTTCTTACAGTTATTGTCATGGGTTCCTCCTATTTATTTAGCACTGTATCCATACATGTCCATTATAGTCTTTCTTAGAAAATAGACTTGGTCTGTAAGCATAGCTAAATTGTACATAGAAGAGGACCTGAAGTAACTCCAGGAGCCCATAGTCATATCCCTTCCCTCCCCTTCCTCATCTTTTACAGGTAACAGGTACCCAACTACCTTTCATGATTCTGTTTTATAATGTTTGGGATTTTTTTCCCTTTAAGTTGGTATATTACTCAAGTTTGAGAATGCTGCTTTAGGAATTTCTGATGATATGTAAGACATAGAGGAAGAATTTGTGTGCCTCATTTTTATAAGAGGAAAGCATACATGAGGACTCTCAAAATAAGCAAAACCTAAAATACTATATTAGGCCCTGGCTGGTTGGCTCAGTGGTAGAGCGTCGGCCTGGCGTGCGGGGGATCCGGGTTCGATTCCTAGCCAGGGCACATAGGAGAAGCGCCCATTTGCTTCTCCACCCCTCCCCCTCTCCTTCCTCTCTGTCTCTCTCTTCCCCTCCCGCAGCCAAGGCTCCATTGGAGCAAAGATGGCCTGGGTGCTGGGGATGGCTCCTTGGCCTCTGCCCCAGGCGCTAGAGTGGCTCTGGTCGCGGCAGAGCGACCCCCCGGAGGGGCAGAGCATCGCCCCTGGTGGGCGTGCCGGGTGGATCCCGGTCGGGCGCATGCGGGAGTCTGTCTGACTGTCTCTCCCTGTTTCTAGCTTCAGAAAAATACAAAAAAAAAAAATACTATATTAGTCTATTGCAGTGTAACAAATCACCACAAAACTGAGCAATTCAAGACAACAAACATTTATTACTTCACAGTTTCTGTGAATCAGAAATCCCAGAGCAACTTAGCTGGGTTGTTCTGGCTCAGGATCTTTTTGTAGTTGCAGGCAAGCTGCTGCCTAGAGCTTTCATCATCTGAAGGCTCGACTGAGGCAAGAGAATTTGCTTCCAAGCTCACACACTTATCAGCACACCTTGGTTCCTCACGGGCTGGAGAGCCTCCTTTCCTTGCCAAACAAGCTTTGCCACAGGGCTGTCTGAGTATCCTAAAACATGCCAGCTGGCTTCCCCCACAACAAGTGGCAGAGTGTGTGTGTCAAAGACAGAGAGAGAGAAAATCTTGCAAACATATCACCTCTGTCATATGCTGTTGCTCTCTGGCCAATCACAATACAGTGTGAGGAGGGACTACATAAGAGTGAGTACCAGGGAGGGGCATTGTGGGGCATCTTAGAGGCTGCCTACCACAAATATCACTGTTCTTTTTAGGGAAATCATTAGGGAAGTTAATTCTTTTCACAGATTTCCAACCCTTTATTTTATATGGAGATGTTAGACATTGCCAGAGCTGCTTGTTTGAGTGAGGTTTGGGTGAGAATACAGTGGTCTCTCCTCGATTGCAGGGGTTAGGTTCCAGAACCTCCCTGCAATAGGCGAAAATCCACAGCACAGTGACCTTATATTTATTTTATTATATATATTTTAAGGCTTTATAAACCCTCCCTACACTGTTATTAACCTTTCCCACTGTTATTTACTTTGCTGCAAAACAAATTAAAATAATAAATATATAAAAATACCTATATACCACAAAATCCCACAATAGAGGGAAAATCTGTGATACAAAATTAGATATAGACAATTAAAAAATCCGCAATAGCCCTGGCCGGTTGGCTCAGTGGTAGAGCATCGGCCTGGCGTGCGGAAGTCCCAGGTTCGATTCCCAGCCAGGGCACATAGGAGAAGCGCCTATCTGCTTCTCCACCCCTCCCCCTCTCCTTCCTCTCTGTCTCTCTCTTCCCCTCCGGCAGCCAAGGCTCCATTGGAGCAAAGATGGACCGGGCGGAGAGGATGGCTCTGTGGCCTCTGCCCCAGGCACTAGAGTGGCTCTGGTCGCAACAGAGCGACGCCCTAGATGGGCAGAGCATAGCCCCCTGGTGGGCATGCCGGGTGGATCCTGGTCAGGCGCATGCGGGAGTCTGTCTGACTGCCTCCCCATTTCCAGCTTCAGAAAAACACACGCACACGCACACACACACACACACACACACACACACACACGCAATACAGTGAGACCGCGAAAAGTGAACCGCGATATGACAAGGGACGACTGCACTCAGTGGAAAACGTGATATAGCTTTTTTCTTACCCTAGTGAAGAAAGATCGTGTAAAACTTTTGTCAAAAATGAGAGGTGATTAATGGCCAGCTTAACTAAAAGAAGTATGACTGAAAAGATTGACAAGATGGAGAGTGGCGGGATTCCCCAGCCCATGTCCAGTTTAACCAGCGTATGTATACTTGAGCAGCAGTGTTTCAGTGGTTATCAGCCAGATTTAGGAGTAGTTAATTACAAATTTAAGTACACATTATTTCATTGCAATGTAAAACAGATAGTAGTTTATAGCAAAGATTATATCATAGAGAAATTTACATTCCATGTTAAGGAGTTTGAACTCATTCTTTGGGAAATGAGCCATTGAAAGGTAGAAGTGGATCAGTGTGGTCAGATTTTGTTTTTAAAATCCCATTTGGCAGCAGTATTGAAAGTAGATTGAGGTATGAAATGACAAAGCGATTATTACAGTGTTCTAAGAGAAAATGAGTGCCTAAAAGAAGTCGGTAGTCACAGAGATGGAGAGGAAGAGACGGGTCTGAGAGGAAAATGGTAGGATCAGAAGGAATTGGTTATTACCTGGATGTGGGAGGTGAAGGCCATGTTAAAGAAGCTAGGTTTCTGGCATGGAGAAAGAAAATTGGTACAAAGATCTCTCTATGTCTGTCTCTGTAGAAGACTGACTGGGTAAATGGGTTTTATTTTTCATCTTTTAGGGGTTAAGAGACTTGGACAGTAGTAGGAAGTACAAAGTGGGCGGTATGACCTACAGATCTGGAGCACAAGAAGCTGACAGAATAGGAAATACAGACTTGAATTACGAGAGGATGCATGTTGGACTTGTAGGAGGTAGTTGAGGCTGTCCAAGGTGAATGTGCAGAGTGAGAAAAGTATGTCAAGGACAGAAAGTTGTCAAATACTTAGATGCTATAAAATCATTGTTCTAAAAGCCGCAATCTGTAATAAGAAAGAACCACTATAGGGATCCATTCGAATCCCAGCCCTGCCTGGGGTTACATTGATTGAAGTAACAGGACTCCTGTGTGACTTTGAACAGATTACTTAAAATCTCTGAGCCTAAATTTCTTCATCTACAAAATGAAGGGTTAGTTTAAATCAGCACTTCTCAGGTTTTTTTCCTGCTAGATTATGTGTAACATAGTGTTCACGTGCTCAGCACATTTTTACAGCTGTGCTCAGAATTGCAGGCAGTTTTATTGCTCTCTGTCATACAAGAAATGCAAGAAAATGAGAAATTATGTTAATATAAATATAGCATTGGGTCTGCTTCATTATATATTTCAAAAAGCAAATATTTCATAACTTGAGTACTTAATCAGCAACAAAGTACTTGTGGTAGATACCTCACAGCTGATTGACATGTACCAGTGAAACCAGACTTAAAACCAATCTAGGTATTTCCTTTAAGGGGGGGTCACAGGCCACTTGAGAATCTGATACAAGCAATGGACTCTCCCCAGAAAACAGCACATTATACTTTCATGCATTTAATTGGAGAGAATCCAAAATTTTCTGAAGCTTACCCATGGAATCTCTTGGGATTCATGGACTGACCCTGTTTTAAAATCCTTATCTAGAAAAATTCTCCTCCTTGAATATTTTATGACTTGGTATGTTGCAAAAGGAGCCCTCATTTTTTGGAAATATACTTTGTGATTAGATAATTGTAGGTAAGGAATTCTATGGACACTTTTAAATAGTGTTGTTTCTTTTTTCTTTTTTTTTTTTCTGAAGCTGGAAATGGGGAGAGACAATCAGACAGACTCCCGCATGCGCCCGACCGGGATCCACCCGGCACGCCCACCAGGGGCGATGCTCTGCCCACCAGGGGTGATGCTCTGCCCCCCAGCGCCCGGGCCATCTTTGCTCCAATGGAGCCTTGGTTGCGGGAGGGGAAGAGAGAGACAGAGAGGAAGGAGGGGGGAGTGGAGAAGCAAATGGGCGCTTCTCCTATGTGCCCTGGCCGGGAATCGAACCCGGGTCCCCCGCACGCCAGGCCGATGCTCTACCACTGAGCCAACCGGCCAGGGCCAATAGTGTTGTTTCTTAAAGGCATTATTAATGTCTATATCAGAGCTCACCATCATTAGAAAACTGCCTAATCTTTGGGCAAACTAGAATCACATTAACATGAAGAATAAGGTGATTTGAAACATAACCACACTAAAATAAGTATTAGTTATTTTAAACTAACATTCTATATTCTCAGGAGGGAGGCAGCAGGCAGAGTGGTGGCAAGGCGTCCAGAGGTGAAAAGCCCAGCATTCAGAAGGGCTGACTAGTGAAAAAGTGTTTTGCTTGATCATGACAGGGTGTTTGTCAAAGTCAGTCTTGCCCAAGTGACTTGTAGGTGTTTAGGTGAGCTGAGAAAGAAATAATCCTATAAATCATTTTACAGAAAAATCTTGTGCTTTAAAAAGAGAAAGAATAATTTATTTCAATTAAAATTGCTGTTACTAATCAGGAAATAATCTTAAATAACATGGGATATGGATTTTAATTTGAAATTAGCACACTATTACAATAATAATCTTACTCAAAACTGAAGTTTTTTTGTAGTCCATTTTGTTTTTCATAAATTTTTGCTTCTCAGATCAGGAACCAGATCTAATTCTCCCGGTAATAACAAACAAGGACTACTTCAACAGTTTTCCCATCATCTGGTTGTTTCATAAGAAAACTTCCACTGAGAGTGAAACAATTTGATGTAGCTGTTTGTCTAAAATGATACACATACCAAAGAAAATTTAATTTTGATCTAACCTAGTTATTAAAACTTTGAGAAAAAAGTGGAATGCATTCTTTCATTAGTTTTAATAGGCCACTTTTTCTTTTATTTTTCATGAATTGTCTTGAATTTCACATCTTCAGCAAATTGCAAGCACCGGGCCAGTAATAATTAATCCTGGTTCAGTGGTCAAGAATGTATCAATAGATTTTAGAACCTTATTTCAGGCTGTGGAATAGCCTCTGGGGGATGGTCATTTGTTTGCGTTTAGTTGTGTGCTGGAGACCATGGTGTTGTACATGGTTGTTGGACCAGTCTAGTTTTCAGTCCAGCTGCTGGCCCTTTGCAGGTGCACTTCTCTTCCTGCTCTTCTCCCTTTTTTTTTTTCTTGTAACTTTACTTGAAGTTGTCTTGGCCTTTAAATCCAGATGAGTTGTGGTGGTGGTGTTTTTTTGTTTTTGTTTTTTTCTAAAATAATTTTAAGCATTAAAAATAGGATAAGTGTATTTGTTAAACTTTTTGACATTTTAAAATTATATAATGGAGAGTTTTCAAATCTGCACAGGTATATTTTTTGAGAGAATGAGTATTTATATTCAGCTGTATCTGAATTAATGCCTTTAGAAAAAGCTATAACATTATCATGTACAGAAATTAATTTTTCCCCTTAGTTTTTTCTAACAACCCTATTTATTTTTTAAGTATAGCTAGCTAGTCTTTTCTTATGATTTCCTACCTTTACTGTGTAAATTGCATTTCAATGTTTCTGGATTTTCTATTTACCCATCTGCTCTTATTTAATTTTTATCGTTAATTTACCGAGTCTGCTTTTTTATTTTTATGTTTCAACTGTGAATGGATAGTTTGGGAAGAATGACATGGTAAAAAGAACATATCTTTTTCTGTTAGGTGAGAGGCTGATATCACCATTATAGCCACATTTTTCCACTGATTAAGTTTTCCTAAGAGTAGATTGGCAACTTTTTAAAGCTACATTAATCCTTTGAAACTAAGATGCTGTTTTCAAATTATTCCATTCAATTCTTCATTTAATAAATATTTTATTCTTGCTGGTACCAAACAGGGTAGAGGATACAAAGGTAAATCTGAAATAGACACTTACCTCTAGGAGTATTCAGTTGATCCGGGAAGATGGGCTGTATACTTAAATAATCACATTGTAAAGGACAAAGTGCTAAGAAGGTGCAGGTCAAGGACTGAGGTAGCTCAAAGGAAGGATTCAGTAGTTTTGGGTTAGGAGGAATGAGAGAATTAGGGAAGATATTCTTGAGTCTTTTTTGATGAAATTTGTTAAATACTTAGTAGAAAAGAGATACTTCAGGTTATATAAATGAGATTTTGTAGTTTGAATATACCCTATGGGAAACCTTTTGTGAGGATAATTGATCATTTTGTCTTATTGGTCTTTTAGCTACTAGACTATTGGCCCCTCTACAGTAAGTATCATGTATTATCTTTGTGTCTCCAGAACTTTATACTTGATTGATGTTTATTACATGATTTTGAGAGAATGAATCAGCTGGGCACCTAGAAATTTATACACTAAACCAAGGTAAGCATTATTACTGTTTATCATTTTTGAACTACTGGTTATATCAAGAATTTGTATAAATGTTATCTATAAATTCTAGAGATGGGGAGGATCAAAAGCTCTGAAAAACATAAAATCTCATCTAATGTGAAATTTTTAGATAACGTACATAATGTGTAGGTTAATTAGAAAGCAGTTAAAAACATGGGATTCAAACCTGGCTACTCTTGTAACTTGGAAGGTCACTAACCCTTTCTATGCTTTGTTTTCCTAATCTACAAGATGGAGATATAGTCGCCTCTTTATGTTGGTGGTTAGCATTAAATTTTAAATATAAATATAAATACACACACACACACACACACACATTGCTTAACATGGTGCCTTGTACATAATAAGTGATTCAAAAAATGTTGCTGTCTGACCTGTGGTGGCGCAGTGGATAAAGCATCGACCTAGAACGCCGAGGTTGCCAGTTCAAAACCCTGGGCTTCCGTGGTCAAGGCACATATGGGAGTTGATGTTTCTTGCTCCTCCACCCTTCTCTCTCTCTCTTTCCCTTCTCTAAAATGGATAAATAAAAATCTGAAAAATAAAAGAATGTTTTATTAAAAGTTGCTAATGAAGCATTTATGAAATACTGGTTTGAAAACATTTGGTGTGAAATTGAAAAGGCATAAAACCTGAAATAATTCAGGAGAGTTTGCCTTTTTTTTGGGGGGGGGGTTGCTTTATGGAGTTTTTGTTCAAGCAATGCTGAGATACATTGAGTTTCTGAAGTAATGTCTACTATAAGCCATTGAGGTTTGTCCATAGGTCACAAATGCTGACTATTTTGAGATTAAGTATTTGCCATTCTAAAAACAGTGAAATGAGGTTTTCCCCAGGTCAATTAGTAATATCTGCTTTCCTACTATGTCTCAATAATAAGGATAGTTAGGTCAAAGTAACTAAATATGTTATTCATTATTCTTTAATATTTACCTGTAGGGCAGCTATCATTTCCTATTGATAAGTCATTTATGTTTAAAACTCATATAAATAACTTACAATGTAAAACTATTTTTTTGTATTTTTTTGGTTTCAATAAATTTGTTATAAGATTGTTTTAAAATAGTTTCAACAAAAAGTTTTTTATTGATACATACAAATTCACTTTAAGCAAACTCAGTATTGGGTAATGTTGGGCTGAGACAGCTTTGTGTAATGTATTTATAGTTGGAGGACATGGATTCTATTACATGACCTTGGGCAAGTCACTTGGCTAACCCAGACTCATCTTGCTAATCTGTAAATATGCCTTGTAATGCAGAACTATTATATAGACATGTCATAATGATCATACGAGTTCTAGTGGCCCTTAAACAGGGAGGCACATTTTACAAATATTTATGTCTGTGTCTTAGTCTAGATCTTCTAAATCAGAATCTTTTAGATTGTTGAGGCTTATATAATTTTTATACAGATGCTTAAGAACCTCTTTACAAATGAAAATTGTGCAAACCCTATCTTGTAATATTTATTCTTTGAATCTTAAGTGAGTGTTTTGGGGCTACTGGAGAAGAAACATTTGTCATGCTACTTAAGCGCTTTAGGGAACTAAGAAAATAAAACTACGGGAAAAATACTCAGTTACAGAACAAAAAGTGAGTATCTCAGAAGCAAATATGAATAACAACTTAAATACAAGTGATTTCTCACCGAGAAGTTTCATGTGTATCTCCAATCAGAGAACATCTGGCAAGTATCTTGGGGTGATGAAGTAAAAATGAGTATGTTTTAAAATCATACTCAACTAACGATAATCACCAGCTATTTGAAACAAACATTTTACAAAAAGATTTACCTAAGTATGATATTTATGAACGTTACTCGATTTACCTAAGTGTGATATTAAATATATTCTGTCTCAAGCCATACTATGTTGCTCTCAAACATGTGTTTGGATGATATGGAAAATGGATCCTCTTCGTTATCAGAAGGAGTATAAGTTGGTATAACCTCTTTGGAAAGTAATTTGACGCTATCAAAATTAATATTGCCCCAGAAATTAACCCTTGCATATGTGGTCAATTGACTTTTGACAACAGTGCCAGCCAATACCATTTAAAAGGGAAAGAACAACCTTTCCAGCAGATGATGCTCGGAAAACTGGATGTCTTGTTGCAACAGTATAAAGTAAACTGTATACCACATATAAAAATTAACTCAAGATGAAGCAAAGAACTAAACTACGAGCTAAAACTATACCTCTTAGGAAAAAACATGGGATTTTATGATAATTTCTTGGATAGGATACCAAAAGCATAGGCAACAAAAGAAAAAA